>NC_056625.2:210834526-211434526 GCF_002870075.4 Lactuca sativa
ATCTCTCATCAATAATATACAAGATCTTTGACCAAATTACTTGCAAATTTTGTGTGATTGATTCATGATTCTTATTCTAATTCCGTACACGTCATTTTGTTTTGGACATCACAATATGTTTTCAACGAAGGCTATGAAAAAGAGCTATCCTTGCATATGGAAAAAAGGAATTACAAAGTTTTATTCGGAGATGATCTACATTGGCCTTAACCTTTTTTTTTCAGATAAAGAAAATGATTGGAAATGGGGAATAAACTATATCATGGAAGGAATAATCATTGTGTGATAGTAGTTTTAAAAGTCTATTTACCAAGTAGTTATCTCTTGATTTACACTCAATTCAAATGTTAATTACAAAGTATTTGATATGATTATCATATGGGGTTAGAAATACATCTTGAGAAGAGATATTAGAGATGACATAGAAAAAGAGGAACTTAAGAAGTTAGTAGAGACGATGCCGAACATGGCTCTTATCTCTTCCAAAGCGGGACAAGTGGAAACGATTACTAAACATGATGAAGAAACTAATTAGGGAAAACTGGTGTTGGTCAAGACTAAATTTTTTTTTAATGAAGAGTATGTGTAATTAATAGAGGCCCTACAAAAAATAATCTGAAAAAAGACGAAGACCTAGACAACTTATTATGTCCTTTTTGTGATGTTTTATTGAAATTGTGGACCATGTTTGTCGGATCAATATCCCAACATGAAGTCGGTCTGATGAAAGGTTGAGCAATGGTGGGATATTAGGTCATCCGAAGTACCCACCACTAACCATTAATCTGGTGGGTGCCACATTATCACCACACACAACCATTAAAACCACACACAACCATTAAAAGTTGGTATACCCACCACTCTATCCCTTTTATTTTTTTGTTTATTTAAATAATATATATATATATATATATGTGTGTGTGTGTGTGTGTGTGTGTTTATATTACTTAAATTTAGAGAGAGGTAAAGAGAGTTAGATAGGAATAAAGAGAAATAGATAGAGAAAGAAGCTCATTGGATGTGCTCGTTCGTCCTCTCCTCTCCACCACAATTGACTACGACTGCTAACGGTCTCTGACCATTGAGGTGGTGTTCTTTATTAGTGGTTGTTGCGAAGTGGATCACATAGTTGTTTGTTATTATATATATATATATATATATATATATATATATATATATATATATATATATATATATATATATATATATATATTTCAGATGGTCTTAGATGTACCAAGATTCTAAATAACGTGAGTCGTTGATTGGTGGTAAGGTCAAAGTTAATCCATAACGAAGCATGACATTTTTTTAAGACACCACTATTTTATATACATTAAAAGATGATAAATCATATAATTATTGAATATTTACCAAATACATCAAGTTTTTAGAAGTGTTATATTAATATTTGACATAAAAAAGTTAACAAAAACTCAATTATTTTAGGCGCGGTCAGAAAAACAAAAAAATCTATGCAAAAAAAAAAAAAAAAAAACTCGCCCCATAACACGATAAGGCGCCCGATTGACACGTTATTTGAGTGCCACATATAACAAACTCGCATTGGATGTTTTCATAACGGCTACACTACGCCTTGCGCCATGACATGCCTTAAACGCATTATGACATGCTTTTTAGAACCATAAGATATACAGACTTGAATGACGTTAGATAGACCGATAATTTAATAAAGAACTTGAGGATACCTAAATATGACAGGTTTTCGGTTGTCGTGACTATAGTGGACACACTATTTTGGGAGGTGTGGAAAGTTAGAAACGAAGTTGTCTTTCAGAGAAAAAATTGCGTATTGAGTCTTATCAATATGGTTAGAATGGAGTCATATAAGTGGATACACAATAGATTCAGTATGATATGAATTATGTATTTTTATTAATCGAGTTTTACAATTCATCTTAAATTTATATGGTAATTTCGGTTTTAGTTTATCCTTTCTTATATTAAAAATTTAGTCAAATGGTGTAGAGAGTATACAATTTATTGGTGTAAAGCTTTTTATTTTTTGAAATCTTTCCTCCCTTATTTTTCATTTCTTTAGTAAACTCTTACTAGCTATGAATAAAATTTTCAGTTTCTAAAAAAATATACTCAATATGATATGAATTATATATTTTTATTAATTGAGTTCTTGTAAACTCATCTTAAGTCTATCTCCTAATTTCATTTTTAATTTATCTTGTCTTATTTAGAAATTTAAATGAATGTTTATTTATATATATATATATATATATATATATATATATATATATATATATATATATATATATATATATATATATATATATATATATAAATTTTTATTTGTTGGGTTGTAGTTTACTTTCTTAACATAAAATATATGTTTGAAATAAAATCTAAAAAAGAAAAAAATATTAGTATAATGTTATTGTAAGTTAAAGGGCAGAAAAGAAAAGTTAATAGGATTGGAATTACAAATTATTATATATAGTAATTTGAATTGGCAAATTATTAGTATAGTTTTATATTTCATATTTTGGCCATAATATTTTTATATATTATATTTTGGTCATAACACCAATTTGGTATATTGGTAGGTTTGGTCCTATATAAAAAATAAATTACAAAAATTATCTCTGTAATTTATAGAAAAAGTCTATAAAAATTGTTTTTCTTTAGAAAACGCTATATGTATTTAAAAACTTTTGTCGGCAGATTTGATTTGTAGAAGTATGTTTGGATTATTTTACAAAAACCGTCCATAAGTTTAAAAAGTTATAAAAATAATCCCTGCCTAATGAAAAAAAAATTACATAAAAAAATATGGATAATAAGACCTTAGTAATTGAAAAGAAAAACAATTTTACAAAGAATGGGCAAACCAACGTATTGAACTCATTACCTAACCCATTTTGAACAAGAATTGGATCTAGGCCCATTTGCGCATCTGTATAATCTTATCTGCGAGAGTACGAGTGATGTTGTCAACTTTTGTAAATTTAACTTCCATGTAAATATAAAAGCAATCAATTCAACTTCCATGTAAATTTAAAGTATTTGAACGGCTAATTTTTGTACTTATAAAGAAAACCCATCAGCTACCCTATACCTTTATGAGTACAGAGTACACAAATTCATATATCTCATGCATGCAAGAGTAAAAGATGTTGTCGCTTTCTTTTCCAAGTTTATTTGTATAAAGTACAATTATGTTGCATCTTAATTTCCTTGAGTCCTTAGTCTCCTCATAGCATGTAGATTATAGTTGTCACACAAACTTCAATATTTAATAATTATGAAAAATACATGCGATCTTACATGCACTAATGGAATATATATCATACATATATACGGTATATGTATCATATACCGTTCACTCATATCTGCTAATTCTTGCTTAATTATTTAATTTGTACTTATCTTTATTCTTACGTTGTGACTTTACTTATATAAGTCTACAACAAGCTTTTCACTCCTTGATACCAAGATACCACACAATCAAACTCCTTTTCCCAAGGGTAACACAACTTGATCACGAATTAATATCGACAATCTTCTCGATTTTCTAAAACTCCAGCACGAAATCTACAATGCAAATAGTAGAAGATAGTAATATGGATGAGTAAACTTTATAAACATAGTCGACAACACTCCAAATGCATTTGTACTTACATTCTGCATCAGTTTTAATCCAATGCGCTTTTTCTCCATTTGGGTAGCAACTAACTGTTTCTTTCTTTAACATTCCATCACGAGGATGCTTGGTGCCTTCATCCTTTACTTTCAGTTGTTTATCATTGTCTTCATCATAAGACGTGCGCTTCATCTCCGAGTTGTGTGACTTACTGACATAACGATTAGCTGCTTCGGGGTGGATTTTTCTTGATTTTCGAAACACCTGTAAAAGCAAGATAATACGAAGATATATATTTTACTATTCTAAGACATGCACGAGACTATATATATATATACTCATTTAAATGAAATTCATAGAGATGAAGAGCTACCCTTGTTGGTTTCTTCTCAGTTGGATCACAAATATTAGCAGAAGTTGGGCTTCGCTGTGATGTGATATCAAGTTTTTTTAGCATTTTTTTCATAAAATGCATGGCATGGGCTTCTGATTTCTTGAAAAGGTTGGTTGGCTTAGGTTTTTGTTTTCTTTCCCCTTCTTTGGTTGGTGGTGTTTCTGAAAACTCTTTGAATGGACATATCGCCATACTTTTGTTATCTTTGGTGTCCATACCATTGATTTCCTTCTCATCTAAAGTAACCCCTTTCTCGTTACGTGATTCATTAATTACGCTATTAATTACTTCTTTTTCATTCAGCTTCTCTAATTTGTTTAGAGACTTCACTTCATTCTCTGATGCTTCCGTTTCAATTTGCATTGCAACTTTTGGTGTCATAGACTCTTCTGTAACTGAGATTGAACCAAGAGTTCCAATTGCAAGAAATGCGTGAATGAACTGCATGTTCATGTCACCGGTTTCTTCTTCATCTAATTCTTTTACACTATGCGCTTCAAGTGCAAGAGATGATTCTGAATATACTCTGGGTTGCCTGAAGTGTGCAGAAAATTTCTTTTCTTCAGGATAATATTGTTGTTCGTGAAGCCCCAATAGTGTTGAGAAACAAGACGATGATTTCCCTGCATTTGAAGTTTAAATGTTTGTAAATAATATTGTGTTTGCTAGTTAGTCCTGCTTCTATCATAGGAATATAGAGTTGTAGTGACTTTTGAAACACAACTTATTTGTCACAATTTCTTCCAAACATGTGATCATGAAGGGAAAAGATTGTGTCAGCAGTTACACAAGCGATACTTTAAAAAGGGGGGCGGGGGTTTCTTTAAGTACATATATAAAAATGTTAGGAAAGCATGGAGTAAGTACTCGTGGAGACATTTCTCTTTTCTTCATCATTGTTTTTCTTGAATTTTCTGTGCATCCAACCTAGTGCCTGATATAGTAGAAGAGATATAAGATTAAGATTATAAATCTTCATGATTACTCTTAATTAAGATGGAGATAGATGTACTCACATTCATCTTGAACTTCGTATAAAGATGTTAACTGTAGCTTGAAATGGAAGTAGAAAAATGCTTGGAAGCACTAGTTTAGGAATTTAAAAATATGAGAGGTGCGAAGCTATTTAAGATGATTTTGCATAAAAAGTAAACAACTTGTTGCTAGATTGTTTGAGATTTAGCGGAAAAAACATAGAGAAACATACAAAAGTATGTTAATTAGGAACAGAATCATGATCACTGTTATTTATGAACAACGAGTATTTCATGTGTTATTGTGGACCTTGTGGTGCTATTTTCACATGATATATAATTGACATCAAATAGTGAAAAACTAATTTTAATATCTTTATATTGTTGTAGCTGTTAAGTTCAATCATAAAATAACCATAGTGATCTATGCAATTTGGTGTTAGTGCGGTGCATGGACCCGCCTAGGATTGGGTCTTACGTACACTTTATTTATTTACTTTAATTATATTATTTATATGTTAAAAAAATGTTATAGAAAAAAGAATGCAATCTGGCCCCATTTCGTTTAAATGTTGTCACTCACATCATATCTCTCTCTAAGACAAAATTGCAAAAATGGCCGATATGGTATGTATTTTTTTTGGGGTTTTAGTCTAAACTATGATTTTTTGGTCTTTTTGAGAATGTTAGATTGTGATTTTAGTCATTCGGTAAATTGAAATGACTGTAATGCCTTTTTGATTTATTTTTTATGTTTTTTCTATTTAATTTAAATAAAAAAGAAAATAAATAATAAAGTTGGGTCCACCTCTCTCTCTCTCTCTCTCTCTCTCAAAAGAACATTGAACGCACACACATGCTTAAATTAAACACATACACAAATCACACGTATACATAGGAAGTGGAGAAACAAACGAGAAAGGATCGAGTTTTTTTTGCCTCCGCCATTTTCCAAATCATGGCCGATATAATTTGGTGTGTATGTGTGTTCAGTGTTGTATTTTGCTTGTTGGGTTTTTGGAACTCGATTTCAAAAATAAAAACATACATACACAATCAAATCAATTTTTGGGGATAAACTCATATACACAAATCAATTTCGATTTTAGGGTCTTTTTTTGTTTCAAAAACGATTTGAAGAAACATACCTAAACCACAAGCACACAATTAAAGAAACTGGGCCATACTGTTATTGTTGTGAAGCACTGATTTGTGTAGAGGAATCAGACAAAGCCACTGCTTCCATTTTCTTCATGATTTCAAACTTTTGGGGCGAAAATGGAGGCATAGAAGGTTGGCTCTTGTAAATCTAAGCATACACAAGGTCATTATCATACTCGTTTACATTTGAATCGTGGATGAAGGATTGTAGATTATACTCTCGGATTCAGGAATCATTTGAGATTCGTTCTCATTACCTTTCAATCGAACCAAAGCAGCAGATACTTTAACCTTCTTATCCACCAACCCCATCGTCGTCGTTGTTAACCCCAATTTAGGTCAAATTTGAAGTTGAAATCGACGAATTGATCGATCCAAAAGAGGAACAAGTTTCCAATGCCATTGATTTGGCACTGAACTCGAATCACCACTAGTACCACCTATTTCCCCAAATCCCCATTGTTTATCAAACTCTCACCATTCCCTTCCAAACAATCCAAACGAAGTGGAGAGAGAGAGAGGTGGGCCCAACTTTATTATTTATTTTATTTTTCATTTAAATTAAATGGAAAAAACATAAAAAATAAATCAGAAGAGCATTAAAGTCATTTCAATTTACAGAGGAACCAAAATCACAGACAAACCACCTCAAAAGGACCACAAATTCAAAAAAGTCGCGGTTTGGATTAAAACACCAAAAAAATGCATACCATAGGGACCGTTTTTGAAATTTTTTCTCCCTATTATAATAAAAGAATATATTATTGTCACACCCCAAAACCGGAACGGCGGAAACGTTCTGGGGTGGAAGACGTCATGTCAAGTATCACAACACATGCATTATAGTAATCAAAGTACAACAAAACATTGCATTAATAGTAATAGTTTTACATGGTTTACTTTACAATACAACAAGGTAATACAAGTAATAGAATAAATACAGCGTGGTATTAAGCTATCTTCATCAACGGCTCCAGGGATGTACCTGTCTAATGCTAACCTAAGAATACAAGTTATTTGAAAAGCGAGTATCAGCATTTTTACAAATGCTGGTGAGTTCATAAGCATTTAGTGACGTTTTATTCAAATAACTTTAATAAGAGTAGTAGTTTAAGAGATTACAGTGTATTAGAGTTCTTTCCAGAAAATCCTATATTTTCTTTAATAAAAGCAGCCTTCTACCAAGACTGGACAGAGTTACGTGGTAAAAAGTAGTTTTCCCTTAATTGCTATCATTATCAAAATACGGAATTTGATTATTAAAGAAAGCAAGAGAAGTGAGGGAAATACATATGCCTCAGCAGTGAGGACTGCTGACTAAGGCAAAGGAATCATAGACTCCAGGAGAGTATCGAACGAACGATACGCCTGGTTCAATCTAACAAAAGAAGACACAGACCCCAGAAGGTACCAAATGAAAGATACATCTGATAAGGTCTAAAACAGAGAATACAGACCGCAGACAGTATCAAATGAAAGATACATCTTGCAAGGTCACAACAGAGAATACAGACAGCAGACAGTATCAAATGAAAGATACATCTTGCAAGGTCAAAACAGAGAATACAGACCGCAGACAATATCGAATGAAAGATACATCTTGCAAGGTCAAAACAGAGAATACAGACTGCAGACAGTATCAAATGAAAGATACGTCTTGCAAGGTCAAAACAGAGAATACAGAGCGCAGACAGTATCGAATGAAAGATACATCTTGTAAGGTCAAAACAGTGTGACTCTGAAAATGAGTTACCAGCATACAGTGTAAATTGCCGGTGAAATACCGTTACCTTAAGACTATGAATTATAAGGTAACCCAGGATACTCGTAACCATACTAACCGACACTAGAGTACCAGACACCCTACAAGTGTCTAGAGAATATGACATTTGTCACCCCTTGGCTTGGTAGGATGATAGGCACTACTCGTTTGTAATAGGGCGGACGAAGTGCCTGAGTAGTGCGGGCACCTACCGCAACTACTCTTCCGAAGGTTCTGAGTTTTCTTGGTCTAGGTCAAATCTAGTGAGTATAGGTTCCCATCACTCGGAACTTAAATCTTTTCATCCACTCTTCTTAGGGTTTACTTTATCGCAGCTCTCGGATTTCCGAGATATTCGCTGTAATGCTTAATTCGGGGGATTAAGCGTGAATGGGTGGTCGTAGTCAATGTCCTTGACTCTTACGACTCAGATTTCTTTACCAACCGAGGGTGTTAGTTACTATGTTGGCTCAAGCGGAATGACAGCAACTTCGGATTTGTGGTCATTATAGTAGCTCAAACTGTGGGGGTTCTCTTGACTTTAGCTCCCGTTCCATGGGATAGGATGAAGGGTCTTTCTAGGGAATCTACTAGGTATGCTTCGGGTGGTTATCGTCTTCTGGAATGCATACAGTGCCCTTCACTTCTGTTCTTATCTGTTTAAGGAGGGTTGGTTAACAGCGCGCGGTACCCCTCTCCTGGGTACTTCGAAAGGTTTGAGATAAGAGGGGCGACTGACGGATCGCATTAAGTTTGATTATTTGTGTTATGTTTTAGGTTCGAAAGAACCTTTATTTGCCGACATGGCTACGGAGAAAGTTCTTTTTACACAGCACTAAGGATGTACACATGGTTGCACTACGTCAAACCATGATCGATAGAGGCGTCGAAGTTGGCATACCTCGACATGATATAAAGTGAAGATCGATAGAGTCATGTGCCAAACAAGCGCACAAGTTCTAGGCGTCTCGGGTTTCGTCCTATGTATCACTGCCGCAGATACTTGGACCGATAGAATAGACGCGGAACTATAGAGAGTCCTAAGTGTTTCCGAGTAGAGTATCTTTTCATGAATGGATTCTCACGAGACATTTCTATAACCGCCTAACATATAGTAGTCATGTATATTTAAGGTGGGGAGGACTGTTGACTGAGCGACTCCGCCCTAAATCCACAACCAAACGAGGAACAGGAAATGAGGCGGCCTTCACTCACTCTAGGTCTTTCCATCTTAACTATACATGGTCGTAACGTATATGTTTAACCATTATAGTTTTACCTAATGAATTTTAAATTTTATAACATTGCTGCGACTTTTGCCTTAATGGGGAAATATTTACATTTTGAATTAGTCCTTTAATGTTTTCAGTTTAGTTATCCGAGATCGAGAGACGTACCAAAAATCTACCAGGTTCCTTGATGTTTCTCCCTAAGCATTAGAGTTAGACTCCTCCGGTGTCTTTGTCTTTCCCTTCGATTGGGCAGTCCTTCTTGAAGTGTCCCATTTCACCACATAGGTGGCAAACTGTACGGGTCGCCATATTGGTGGTTGATGTAATGAACTCAACCGGGGTTCTGCAGACGCGAGCAGTATGCCCCAACATGTGGCACCTAGCACAATAGAGTTCCCGGTAGACACCATGATGATGGTAGCTGCACTTGCTGCAGTGGGGGAGGTCTCCTAGGTATGGTCTTCTTGAAGTCGGGAGGGAAGGATTGACCGGAGTTATAGCTGTCTCAGCTCGTTGCCCTTCGGAAGGTCCTTGAGCTGAGGTACTTCCCTCCTCAATCTTGAGTTTTCTCTTTAGTGGGTTCGGTTGAGGTTCTTGGGTGACTGGGTATGAGGGTGTTGGTTGCTGCTGTCCATTGCTAGGATCGGAAATCCTGACAGGCACCTTGCTAACATTGGCGTTGTTAGCATTTAGGTGAGCCATGACAGCTGCTACGGCTGCTGAGACTGCAGCTTGGAACGTAGCTTCATCGAATAAGAGTGTAGGTTTCTTGCTTGTGGACTGGTTACACTTCTAAGGTGGCATGGTTTTTCCTACACGAAAAGGAATACAAGATAATGAGAGACAATGGCTAACCCTGGACATATCTGTCCTGACTGTATTAGGTATGAATTTTTCTCGTGCCTCGGGTACTGGTTGTCTGAGTGTCGACCTACATCCCTATGATGTAGTCCTGGTGTACAAGGTAGGAGTGTGAGTATCGGAAAAGGCCATACGATGCGAGTCGTTCCTACTAAGTTACCTTTATACTGGGAAAGGTTTCACTCTCCGACCTGGAAAGTTTTGAGAACAGTTCGGAACGAAGACCGCGGAAAGAGAGGCTTATGAAGGCTTATGGCTAGATGCTCTCAATAGAGGTGCGGGGATTCGCTCTAATCGTGTAATTGGCAACGGGAAACGACGATTTACCTAACACATAGCGTGAGTAGTGTAACCACTAACTCACTAAATTGTATTATTTTAATGGTGTATTAGCATGACGAACATGAGGAAAAGACAATTCTCGGGTTCCATGTACTGGCTCCCTCTATCTGCCTCGTATCTTTGTCTGGTATCAGCGTTGGTTTCCTTCGGATAGTTACCTAGGGTTCTCTCCTCATATGGACATATTAAATTTCTACTCCGCCCTCCTTCTGATTCCGACTCTAGGTGTCATCATTTCGTGACAGATGACTGGGAATCTCGGAAGTTTAGGCGAATTTCTCATCGATGTCCCCTAAAAAGATATAGGCACTTGGTGAATTCAATAGTCTCGACCTAGTTCATTCGTTTCCTAGCTGGAAATCTTCTCAATGAACTTCTTCGGGGTCGGACTCAACTCTTCTGTTAAGCACTAAAGTGGATAGGGTTTTCTACAGGGTTCGTGCGAGAATTGGAAATGTTTAAAGAATCCTAAGAGATTATTAACATTTCACTGAGTGATCCATACCGAATCCTGCTACGATTACACAGGGTATACAAATCATATATAGCTTAGATCCGATAGGCCTTCAAATAAGTGATACTACTCTATATCCACATCCCAACGAGGAAAAGAATGTAGACCGAAACCACACATTCTTAGCCTATGGGATCCTTATTATATATAACCTTGGGAGTACACCCTCTGTAGTTGTAGGTATATCAATAAGGATCTTTTTAGTTCTTCACACAAGGTTAGTTATGAATCCTAAAATACCCCTATGGTATTTTAATTCTTGTTTGATTCTTATCTTCTGATTATGATTCTGGGATTAGTGTGAATCTTTTAGTGTTCCAAAATACTCCTATAGTATTTTAAACTTTATGTTTGGCTCTAGCATTCCTAGTTGGTAAGTTTCAGACCTGTTGCAACACCACTATCACTCCCAAGCACACGTTCATCGCATCTCGAATAAATGTAGTTGATCAGGTTACATTTATTCCAGCTTACGATTACATAACTGCCCAGGTTTGACTGTAGTGCTCAACATCCGAAGACTTTTATTATTGTTCTTCTTGTGATACTTGTGTTCGAGTGTTTAGGTTTTGGATGTTCTTATATTTTGGTAAAATATGGTTATCTTTTAAAGTATAATTCTTGGTCAGAGTGTTTTATCCCATTGTATTTATAGGCTGTATATCTTTTATGAATTGATATACTTAGCTCACTATAAACAATGCTCTGATACCAATCTGTCACACCCCAAAACCGGAACGGCGGAAACGTTCTGGGGTGGATGATGTCATGTCAAGAATCACAACACATGCATTATAGTAATCAAAGTACAACAAAACATTGCATTAATAGTAATAGTTTTACATGGTTTACTTTACAATACAACAAGGTAATACAAGTAATAGAATAAATACAGCGTGGTACTAAGCTATCTTCATCAACAGCTCCTGGGATGTACCTGTCTAATGCTAACCTGAGAATACAAGTTATTTGAAAAGCGAGTATCAGCATTTTTACAAATGCTGGTGAGTTCATAAGCATTTAGTGACGTTTTATTCAAATAACTTTAATAAGAGTAGTAGTTTAAGAGATTACAGTGTATGAGAGTTCTTTCCAGAAAATCCTATATTTTCTTTAATAAAAGCAGCCTTCTACCAAGACTGGACAGAGTTACGTGGTAAAAAGTAGTTTTCCCTTAATTGCTATCATTATCAAAATATGGAATTTGATTATTAAAGAAAGCAAGAGAAGTGAGGGAAATACATATGCCTCAGCAGTGAGGACTGCTGACTAAGGCAAAGGAATCATAGACTCCAGGAGAGTATCGAATGAACGACATGCCAGGTTCAGTCTAACAAAAGAAGACATAGACCCCAGAAGGTACCAAATGAAAGGTACAGCTGATAAGGTCTAAAACAGAGAATACAGACCGCAGACAGTATCAAATGAAAGATACATCTTGCAAGGTCAAAACAGAGAATACAGACCGCAGACAGTATCAAATGAAAGATACATCTTGCAAGGTCAAAATAGAGAATACAGACCGCAGACAGTATCGAATGAAAGATACATCTTGCAAGGTCAAAATAGAGAATACAGACCGCAGACAGTATCAAATGAAAGATACATCTTGCAAGGTCAAAACAGAGAATACAGAGCGCAGACAGTATCGAATGAAAGATACATCTTGCAAGGTCAAAACAGTGTGACTCTGAAAATGAGTTACCAGCATACAATGTAAATTGCCGGTTAAATGCCGTTACCTTAAGACCATGAATTATAAGGTAACCCGGGATACTCGTAACCATACTAACCGACACTAGAGTACCAAACACCCTACAAGTGTCTAGAGAATATGACATTTGTCACCCCTTGGCTTGGTAGGCCGTGGACTGTAGCTAGCAGTCAGGGTGCGTGGGTGTCAATCCCGTATAGATCTATACACACAATGTCCGCTCTCCCTACAGGAGACTCTGGTTACCAATTAGACGACGGAGAAGGCCGTGTCCTGAAGATGCATCCCAAATAGTGGGTAGAGACTTCCAAATAGTGGGTAGTGGGTTTCTAATGTAAGTGCTGAACTAGAGGTAGAGACTCATAACTGAACTGACTGAAGTAAACCCATATGTCTATGCTCATATACATAACATATAACTAATGAATCAAACGACCTTCGGACGGCTATCCGATCCCACCAGACCACATCTCAACGAAGAAAAGGAAATAGGGCGGACAAGCCTTCCTAAGTCCTTCAATCATTACTTATATGCATCTAGACAAGCACAGACATACATCTAACTACGCTTGAGTGTGTAACAAGTGGATTCATATCGTGAAGTATAAGTGTACAGTGTGGAATAACCGAATCGTGAAGTATAAGCGTGCCAAAAGTAAGTGTATCACGAAATAGAAGCGACAACAAGTGAAGTAGGAGCGTATCGAGTTTAAGTGAAGTAGAAGCGATATCAAGTATAAGTGAAGTAGAAGCGTATCACTAAGTAAGAGTGTGAACAAGTATAAGCGTCCAGCAGGTATAAGTGTATCACGAAGTAGAAGCGACAATTGGTGAAGTAAGAGCGTCTATCAGGTATAAGTGACTACCAGTATAAGTGAAATAGAGACAATAACAGGTATAAGCGACTATAGGTATAAGCGAAATAGAGGCAATAACAGGTATAAGCGCTTCAAGAAGTGAAAGCATTATCAAGTAGGAGTATAAAATAAGTGAAGGCGAAGCAGCAGTAACTAACAAGTAAAAGTATAAGACGTGAAAGGGAAACTTTGATGAAAACCTTGGAAAAACCGTTATACTCAGGAAAATCACATTTTGGTAAGATGAGTTTGAAAACCTTTAGAAATCTTTGGAGCATTTATAAACCAGTTTAAAATGTATTTAGATAAAACAGTACAAGTAAGTGTTTTGAATAAGTGAAAACCTTTTTGAAAGCCATTATAGTATCCTACTTGGTAAAACAGTGTACAGTGTGGTAAACCCTTGTGCATGCGGGTTATCAATCACATGTGATTGATATGATAACTGGCATGTTTAACTTGTATTCCCCCCCTAAAAAACATGTAAAAAACATTTAAAAGGTTCATTCAGGTGTATGAACTCACCTGGTGTAAGTGGATCCGACGAAGGCGCCGGTTGGGTGCTCGGTGTCAAGTAAAGACTTGGACACACTTAGTGACCTATTTAACATATGATTGTTGGGTTTTGAGCATTCTAACACTTCCTAAGTGTACATGCAACCCTAAATACCTTGGATCTATGTTTTCTCTATTATACATGTAAATAAGAACTTCCAAGGTATTATCCTAATCTAGCATACAAAACAATAATGTAACAAGATAGAATACATACCTCTTGATGTAGAAAGTCTTCATGAAGCTTGAGTGCTTAGTGCCCCAAGTGTGACACCTCAAATGGAATCACAATCATCAAAACACTTAGAATGACTTGAGAGAATTCTACACTCACCAAAATCGGCTAGCCCTTTCTTGAATACTACTAGTGGCCGATTTTTCCTCAATAATAAGATGCTTATATAGTTACACAATTAGGGTAAACTCTTAATTGTCATGGCTTTCCATTTCCTTGGATCCATGGGTACAAATACACCATGGAGCATCCATGGACCATCCTATGGGTTTTAGCCCAACTTGATTATCCATGGAGCATTAGCCCACTATACAAGTATGGATGATTTACACAATCAACCCATATATTTAATTAGTCTTCTTTTGATCACTTAATTAATCCTAGATTAATTCTTGATCAATACTAATTAAATAATCTTATTATTCTTATCATTAATATACTAGAACTTATAATATATTAATAACCATAAGTGTCTTATTTCTCTCATTCAAGTGCATGATGGTATGCAACCCAAATGGACCATGCCGGGTCGGGTCAAGTCTTACCAAATATAGTTATGGACTTAGACATTAATCCAACAGTCTCCCACTTGGATAAGTCTAAAACTATTATTGCGTATGACTTCAGGAACCAACCGGCAATCGTAGCTCTCAAAAGCTTCTGTCGAACTCTGACCTTGTCGATGAACTCTGACCTTTGTCAATGACTTGTCCATTAGATAAGGGATCATATATTCCTCCATTCTAGATATCATATGGACTGAGACATGGATTATAATCATTCTCTCTGTCCATTTGTTGTTTCCCGATTTCCGATTTATGACAACTGACTAATTGAACAAATCAAATCAGTCCTGGCCCGGCCGAGCACTTCCATTTGTCATCATCAAATCATCGAGGGGCCCACAGATATCGCTTTTATCCCGAAGGTAAAAGGAACGGATAAACTTCGACTCATATGGCTTGTTCTACTACTTGTTGAATCATACACAAAGGCACGTTTTATAGCACCGAGTTACCAAATGCGTTTTCGTGCTATCAATGTACTATCAACTCATAGTAACAACTCATATCTCTAGGTTTGAAGAATATAAGATATTATCGTCTCATGATCACTCGTGATAAAATCCATGAAGTGATTCCAATGAGCGCGGGTTGAATCCAATACTCAGAACTTATGAGCACTCATGATTGTTGTAGCCTTGTCCAACACCTTAGACCTCTACAACCCATCATGACAGTCTTAATTCATATCTACTTCCAAAATATGACTGACTGTGGATGGTTTGAATAACTTAGTCATTCCGGAAGAATAACCCAGTTTATTCGGGAAGTCAAAACATGCAAAGTGAAACACAATAATAATTGAATCCAATATGGTATCAACCCTTTGAACATAAATAAAACACCTTTTATTTATCACCATATGATTACACATTATTCATTGTACACTGTTTCAGCTATCAACTTTATTCTTGAATTTAAAACAATAGTTGTCCCATGCTCCAAGCATGTACACTATGTTTTTTTTTTTCAAAACACTAGTCATGCCACACACCAAGTATGCATACTATGTTTTTCTATGATCTTTACTTTGTGAACTAGATCAATTGAACATAACTTCAATGATTCTCTTTTCACACCCCCAAATCCTTACTGCAAATGCAAGAATTCCAAATTCATGCCATTTACTGAAATCTGTTAGATTCTAAACTTATATGCATTGATCCTCTTGTAATGATTATGCACAAAGTCAGAAAGACTTGACAACAATCATTACAGAGTATTCCAAAGGAGATCAGCTCCTTGGAAACATCCTTCTTGCATTAAGTTTCCTAATCTTAAACAGATTGAAAATTCTAACTTTGAAACATTTCCAGATTCCATTTTGACTATCACTTCTGAACAAGAGTTGCCTCCTTACAGACTATGTCAATATGGTCCTTCCAGAATTATCACTATACTTCCAATTGTCCTTGAGCAACCAATCTTTGGTAAACCTTAGATTGTCCTCGACAATTGTTTAATCCTTTTAGTCATATCCAGTTCTAAACCTTTTCCCTTCTTAATGCCCCAGGCATTTGGAAAATTTTAGAACGGATGAATATAGCACATGTAATCGATCCTATATCCGAAGCATATGGGACACGATTCATGATGTCTTACATAAAGACTAAACCAGTCTTTTGCTATAATATTTCCATTTCAATTTGCCAAGTTCTCATAATTCAGATTATGAAAAGGGATGCCGTAATCATAATCGAATTTTAGAATGCAAATAATGGACCCATATACAAAATTTCCTTATGTTGAGCCATTCCAACATGAAATTCATATATATCCTTGACTAAATGATTAAAACCTCACGATCTAAGCTTATAGATTTGAGATGAAGCATAATTTCCTCTCCCTTAATTATAGCAAAACAACTTTTTCCCAATTGAAACTTTTGTTTTCTATAATTAACATTGCTAACTTGCAATACTTATCATAATTATCATGCTCCCACTAACATGATGATTATTAGCATAACACTTATGCTCCCACTAGCTTTGACATGTACTCAGAAATCAGCTGGACTTCTAGAAATCAATACTTCATTGACCAAAGTTCAGATTTCTGATGCTAGATTGTTTTGATAAAGTTGTATCAAAATCATACACCTTCCCTTAGATAGCACACTTGTGAGTCTAAACAATTATGAAGAGGTATGCCGTAATCATAATGGTTAGACCTTTTTGCCACTTCTCACAAGTCCAGGTTAGTGTGCCGGTTAACCACACGCGCTCCACTAACGACTTTGAGAATGCAAATATCACAATTGCTATCTAGATAAAATCTACTTAGTGAAAGTGTTTCCTCACCATCATTTTCATGAATCGGAGAGAAACCTTATGACACTTAGATTTATATGGTGTATGAGTTCCTACCCATATGAATTTGTCAAACCATAATCACAAGACAAAGATAATGACAAATCCAAAACCATATGGATTGAACTTAATCTTAACTTCTTGCCACCTGGCAGCTCAAGGGCCTGCCATTGCTTCCAAGTTGTTATGCAACAAACTGAGAACTCTAAGAACTCATATGCAAAGCCAACTTTAACTGGAATGGGCACAGATATGTCAACACAATAGATTATAAACCTCAAATTGTGTGCTAGAGAAGAACTTTAGGTTTTATTCTTGATTAGTTCTTGAGACTTTCAAGACCTTTAAGACTCCCACTGTCCTCTTGACATATAAGACTCCCTTGTCAAACATCCAAGAGATAGTGCGGATTCTAATCAAGAAAAACACTTTACCCAATTGGCCTAAGTTGGTCTTTGTTTTATCCAAAACATCACAACTTACCAATTTCAAATGTACAAGAGTAGAAAACTTTTACTCTTACATTTGACAAGTGTTTTAAACCTTCTTTAAGACATGTCACTCAAATGACAATCTTGGAGTATGACTCTAAGACTTGTATTGGAACGAAGTATGACTCATCTTCTTGATTTAACCATTTCAACAATTCAAGTTCCTCTTCTTAGTTATAAGAATGCACTAAGATTTCCTTAGAGAACTAATTTTGATATGGTTTCTTAATCATTAAGATGATCACAAAACTGATACTAAAGTACTCTCCCATCTTTTTAGATTTGAGAAACTTTTATCCTTCTGCCTTATTTGATTCTTCTTATCGATCTTTAGTGGTGGACTTAATCAGTGCACAAGAATGTGTACTCGATCCCTAAGTCCTTTACTTGACTCACACATCCATGTGAACAAGTAATTAGTCTTAATTTTCCAAAACTTGAAAGTTCTCATTCATCATGCTATACAACTTGCATGATTCCAAGTTCCGGTCCAATTGAAACTTGGGTGATGAGAATCTTTCCTTATTTGGTAAATTTAGACATTACCACAAATGAAAGAATCAATTTCATACTTCCACTCTTGCTACTAATGGAATCTTATAAGCAACAAAAATTTCCACAGATGCCATTGTAAGGATATTTTAAAATAAATAAAATCAAAAATTTCCTTTTATTTTAAAACTTTGCGGAAAAACTATCCTTACAATCCATATGAAAACTTGTTGTTATCTATTCCTAAGCAATATCTCATAACTCCTAAGAAGTAGCTCAAGAATCCGATTTTTCAAACTATGCGATAGAAATCCATCTATGCGATCAGATTCAGCATATTCTTCCTTTAAGTTTCTTCACTTTCCTTTGATTCTTAAACCATCACCATGCGACCCGGTCACATCATGTATCAAGAATCTCAGAATAGAAACTTAACAGAGTTAGATAGTGGATTTTACCTGAAGTAGAGTCAAACTTATTGACTTTAACATCCTTAGGTAAATTTGGCAGCTTCGCAACCAATGCCCTTTCTTTGGCAATACAAACATATGGACCCTTTGATAATGGTACACAGGACTATCACAGACTTAGCTTTTCTCTTTACCATTTGGTCAACCGAGTTGACTATAGCCGATCCCTTTCCATTGGGAAGAGAATGCTTTACTGGATATCCAATGTCATCATTGTCAATGTCCATAAAGTTTTAGGAAGTTGATCTTAACAAATAGATAAGATCATTAAGGGTCTTGTCATAGTCTTTTTCATAGGTGTTCCAAAAGAACTCACTATGTGACTTAGAAAGTAGTTGAACCACCAACTTTCTCAAGACTTTGACACCCAACTCTCCCGGCTTGTCAATATGTGACTACGTCTCCAAGATGTGACCACACCTAGACCTTGCCTTGCCTAATAGGGCCTGAGTGACCTTAAACTTTTCAAGAACTTGTGGGTTAGGGAGAATAATTTGAAGAGGTGAAGAAGTATGATATCCATGGGACACCATCTTCATTAGGAAACCTTGTTTCAAGAGATTTAGGAAGATCATAGGTGTCTAAACCAGACATCTTTTGGGAGATATTCAAGATAGTTGATTTAAAGTCCTTAATATGACACCCAATATGAAATATTAAGGCTAGGACCCAACAAACTATTTTATAACTTAGAAGAGGTATGCCGTAATCCAAGCTATAAAATATTTGAAGGTAGGTGAATGACGATTCACCAATTTCCACCAAGATAAACGAAATGTATTATTAGGTTTTAATTGGTTTTGAAACTCCTAGATCTTTGAGATTCATTGAACTTTTCAAAGGCATGTTTCAATCTCGAGTGTGCCCTTCAGGTTTTGTGACTGGGATGCCGAGGATCACAAAACAAGGTGTGAAGTAACCATGCAAATCACTTGGTACCCTTAATAAATTACCCCTCAATCGATGTGCCGGTTAACCACACACACTCCATCGATACTATGATAAATATTAAGTCACCCTTTACCTACCTTGTTAAGTCCAAGTTAGTGTGCCGGTTAACCACACACGCTCCACTAACGACTTAGACAAAGTGTAAAGTGCAATTTCATGGATTAGCACCTTATTCACATTTTTCCTAAGTAACTAAGATTGGGTATTATTAAGAGTTTAGTTACTTAGTATTATCATTAATACTTTTAATGAAGGGAGAATTCTAGTCCTGTCAAACCCGTTCGGCTAACGACCCTCCACCAGTCAAGCAAGCGATGGGTGAGAGTGGACACCCATTAAGTTGCCATTTTATAGGCAACAACCTTATACCCACCTTATAGACCGGCTTCGTGAATGAGGCGTACTAGCGGTAAGACTGACTTTACTCTTATACATATATATATTATTAACTTATAATATTATAAAGTATAAGGGTTGAATTTTAACTTTTAAAATTCTAAGGGCTAACTTGGAATTAAAGTATTCATAAGTGAAAACTTTACAAATTCCAAAACTTGAGGGCAAGTTTTGAAACTATTCAAAACTAATTAATTCCATAACTTATGTGTTTAAAGTAGTTTTAATCCAAAAACTCTTCAAGTTCCATAACTTGAGGACAAGTTATGGAAGACTTTAAACTAATAAAAGAATTAACTTTTCTTTATTTTATAACTTATGGAATTAATTAAGGTTACACTTTTTTTTATTTTATTTTATTTTATTAAATGAAGAGACTCTTGGTCCTCCATAACTTGAGGACAAGTTATGGAGTCATAAAACCATTTAATTAGAACTAGACTCTTCATTTTGTAACATTTGCCAATTTTTATGAGTTTTATGATTCTTAAATGTGACTTTTCATATAACTTGAGGACAAGTTACAAAAACACATTTTTGAATCAATTCTTAGATTAATTTGGATTAAAACCAACTATCACATAATTTTCATCATTAATCCAAATTCACTCATAAAACAAGATAACACAAAAAACTTTTGGTGATCCATAACTTATTCTTAAGTTATGTAATCCTTTAAAACATTAACACCAAATTTTGTAACTCCAAAAAAACTTTGAATCAATTTTTTTTTTAAAACCTTTTCAAATCCATAACTTATGGAGGTTTCAAAAAAAATAAAACTTTTTAGATCAAACTTTTAAAACTAATAAAATAATCATATTATTTTATCTTTTATTAAATTTGACCTAATTCAACTCATAAAGCAAATTATTCAAATTTTACAAATAATTAGTTTTTCACAAGAACAAGTAATTATCTTAAAATTTGACAAACTTCATGGTTTTTTTTTTTTCAACTTTGAAAATAAAATATTTGCATCAATATAACAGAAAACAACCCGTGTCTCTGATACCACTGTTGGGTTTTGAGCATTCTAACACTTCCTAAGTGTACATGCAACCCTAAATACCTTGGATCTATGTTTTCTCTATTATACATGCAAATAAGAACTTCCAAGGTATTATCCTAATCTAGCATACAAAACAATAATGTAACAAGATAGAATACATACCTCTTGATGTAGAAAGTCTTCATGAAGCTTGAGTGCTTAGTGCCCCAAGTGTGACACCTCAAATGGAATCACAATCATCAAAACACTTAGAATGACTTGAGAGAATTCTACACTCACCAAAATCGGCTAGCCCTTTCTTGAATACTACTAGTGGCCGATTTTTCCTCAATAATAAGATGCTTATGTAGTTACACAATTAGGGTAAACTCTTAATTGTCATGGCTTTCCATTTCCTTGGATCCATGGGTACAAATACACCATGGAGCATCCATGGACCATCCTATGGGTTTTAGCCCAACTTGATTATCCATGGAGCATTAGCCCACTATACAAGTATGGATGATTTACACAATCAACCCATATATTTAATTAGTCTTCTTTTGATCACTTAAATAATCCTAGATTAATTCTTGATCAATACTAATTAAATAATCTTATTATTCTTATCATTAATATACTAGAACTTATAATATATTAATAACCATAAGTGTCTTATTTCTCTCATTCAAGTGCATGATGGTATGCAACCCAAATGGACCATGCCGGGTCGGGTCAAGTCTTACCAAATATAGTTATGGACTTAGACATTAATCCAACAATGATAACATATGTTTACATACAATTAGTACATATAATACTAATTAAACAAGTATACACTCCCTAAAGAGCGGAAAACACTTTGGTTAAGTGTTTGAGGTGTCCCGGGTAGCAACTAAGGGCTCAAATGGCTTAGGAATGGAGTTTACTCTCCAAGAGTAAACTCTAAACTTAGAGTTTACGGCCGTAAACTCATGGTGAGGGGTTCTAGGGTGTTTTAAGGGTTCAATCTTGTTCGCGGGATTTTTCTAGTTCCAAATCTAAATGGTGTGAATGAGTTTAGGGTCTTTAAGGGCATTATTATGGAGTTTACGGCCCATGAACCATCCCTAAGGGAGTTCACAGGCGTGAACTCTCATTCCTTGATTTTATTAAAGTTTCAATCCCTAAATACCCTCCTAGTAATATATAATGAAGTGTGAGGCCATTTGGGGGAATTAAAACTATCATTTGGGCATGTTTAGGGGTGTTTACGGCCTAGGCACTTGCTTGGGCCGTAAACTCCATGTTACCCCATATTTCCTTGTGTTTAAATGATCTAAACCCGAAATAGCAAGTCCCTTAATCATGTCTTAAGCCTAAGGGTGGTTTGGGAGTGTTTTTGGGGCATTTTGGCATGATTTAGAGGGGTTTACGGCCTAAGCATGTGCTTGGGCCGTAAACTCTCTTTTATGCCCTAAATTGATTGTTTTAGATGAGCAAACACTCCTAGGGTAATTCCTCAATTGGTTCCTAGGCTCAATGGGACAAATTCGGGTCTTTTTGGCCTCATTTAAGGTGTTTACGGCCTAAGGAGAATCTTGGGTCGTAAACTCCTTTTCAACAGCTTCTAAGTCTGATTTTTAAGCTATAAACACGAATCATAATGTTTAGAATAAGCTAGGATAAGCGGACTTACGATTTGGAAGCGTTTGGTTGCGGTTTTGAGTCGAAAACGAGTCTAGAGAGAGAGTATAGAGAGAGAGGGTGAAAAAGGTTGAAATGGGGTTTACTCCCCTTTATATATGGGTGGGAGTTGGAGCTCAGTGAAATTATACCCGATACTGTCGTTATACGGGGCTTTTGGCCGCACCCGAGTTGGTCGTAATAATAAAAACTAACTTTTCCATTTAAATGAAAATGTGTAATACGAGTTTTTATTTCTCTTATCACGACTTAACGACATGAAAATATAATTAAATGAAACATTTATTTATTTGACGACCTCTAATTAACGGAACTTTTATACAGTGGAATATTCCGTTAACGGTAATGGGGTAATGTAACGGAATAACTTTGGGTTGTCACAATTATTCTTTTTGATATGTGTCATCTCATTAGGCTTCCTAATTAATATATATTTTATTCTTCTTTTGCCATGTGTCACTTTATTATACCTCTTAATTGATGTATTGTTACAACCCGAAATTTATTTCGTCACTGTAACCCACTTCTGTTAATAAAATTTATTTTTATTAAAAGTTTTTCCATTAACTTCTTAAGTTAAGTAAATCATTTAGGGTTATTGTCGTAATTTCATACGTGTCAGAAAACGATAAATCATGCGAAAAATTCCGTTTGCGGTTGGTGTTGGATGGACCCCCACCCAAACCGTAAACTCAACCCTATATAAGGGTTGGGTGGTCTTCATTTCAACCTTTTTCACACCCTAGAACTTTCTCTCTTTACTCTCTCTCTAGAAAAGTTGGAATTTGATCAAGAATCACCCCTTTCAAGCTTCACAACAGTAAGTAAACCCTCCTAGCTTATTGTTTTGCCTAGTATACTTGCAAATTCGTGGTTTAACCACCCAAAAACCCCAAGAACATGGGTTTACGGTTTGGGAACATCCCAAAACCGTAAACACCCTAAAAGGGGGTTTTGATGCCCCAAAACCCTTCCAATGCTTGGCTAATGACCTAGAAACTTGCATGAATGATCTTAGAACCCCAAAACATGGAATGAGAGGAGTAAACATGAGTTTACGGTTAAGGAATATTCAAAAATCGTAAACACATGTTTAGGGTGTTAAAAGGCCCTTAAACACCTTCTATGACTTGAATGAGTGGCTAGAACCTTGTAGGCTTACCCTAGAAGCACCAAACCATGAAAGAAAGTGACAAACATGAGTTTACGGCCGTAAACTCCCCAAGGAGGGATTCAAAAACTGTAAACTCCAAATAAGGGCCATTTCAAGCTCCAATCACTTCCTAAGCCTTTGATTCAACCCTAGGACCTTTCTTTGTGAAGCATGAGACCTTGGAACACCCAAATGCACCATTCCCATGAGTTTACGGCCGTAAACTCATGGGGGATATGGTCATGAAACCGTAAACACCCCCTAAGGCCACCACTTGAAGAGTAAACTCCATGATGAGGCCATACACTCCTTAGATGCAACCCGTATCACCCCTAACACTTGAAATAAAGTGTTTTCACGCATTAGAGTGTATTTACTTACTTAATTAGTGATTAAATAACTAATTATATACAATTATGTATCGCTTCATGTTACATAGGATCCTCGTGTGTGTTCAAGTCCTCAATTGACACCTAGCATCCTACCCGACACGTCCATTCTTTCCACTCACAGCAGGTGAGTTCATACCCCTACACTTTTTCCGAGTTTTCATGTTTTCAGGGGGGAATACAAGCAAATCATAAAGGATTTCGTAATTTAAAAACTGATGTAATTATAACGATTTTCTATCAAACTTTTAGATACCTTTATCCCTTATGTAATATGCGGAGCATAAGGGACGCTTTCTAAATATAATTACATAGTTTTCAACATAGCGTGGGAACTTATCAAACCATTCAAATTATTATGGGAATAATTTGGGATTTTCATTACTTGTCTTACGGATTCGAATTTCATGAAAAGTCAATATATAAACTATGTCTGATTTAGTTTATCAATTTCTAATCTAGAGTATCATGCTAAATAATTACCTTGTGTTTAATTATTTATACTCTACTTTGTTCCAAACGATTTCGAAACTCGATAACAGCTAAATATACCGTGAATTAGTTAATACTAGCTTGTGAGACTTATCTTCGTTATGCCCTTCGGGGTACCAATAAATCCTCTCCGGTAGTATAACCAGAGTCTCTTGGAGGGAGAGCGTGAAATTTGTGGATAGATCTATTCGGGACTGACAATCCCACACCTAAACTGCTAGCTACAGTTAGGCGGGCACGCCTGGGATGACAAATTTTGGAAATCGAACGACGACTGAAGAACGTCATGGAGGTCACGAGTCAAATTAGTATGGTTATACGACTCACAATACGTATAAACTAACTTTGTTCACGGATTTCTTTCTTTCTTTCTTCTATAGTTTTATTTATGTAATAAAACTACCTACTTACTTACTGGGTGGTATTTCAGGGACACAACTTATGGTTTTATCTTAAGTAGTCAAACTACTATACTTACTGGTGGTAACCAGAGTTTTCTTATCATATAGAAATCGACAAACATGTTAGAAAATATGGGATTTTCTTGGAAAACATGCATATGTATTTCATAACTCAGTAATAATGATTTTTCAGTATTTACTGCATTCTTTATCAATGGAACCGAAGTATTTTCACAAGATTTAGTAACCGGTTTTTCTTTATCGTGGTTTAACCACCCAAAAACCCCAAGAACATGGGTTTACGGTTTGGGAACATCCCAAAACCGTAAACACCCTAAAAGGGGGGTTTTGATGCCCCAAAACCCTTCCAATGCTTGGCTAATGACCTAGAAACTTACATGAATGATCTTAAAACCCCAAAACATGGAATGAGAGGAGTAAACATGAGTTTACGGTTGGGGAATATTCCAAAATCGTAAACACATGTTTAGGGTGTTAAAAGGCCCTTAAACACCTTCTATGACTTGAATGAGTGGCTAGAACCTTGTAGGCTTACCCTAGAAGCACCAAACCATGAAAGAAAGTGACAAACATGAGTTTACGGCCGTAAACTCCCCAAGGAGGGATTCAAAAACTGTAAACTCCAAATAAGGGCCATTTCAAGCTCCAATCACTTCCTAAGCCTTTGATTCAACCCTAGGACCTTTCTTTGTGAAGCATGAGACCTTGAAACACCCAAATGCACCGTTCCCATGAGTTTACGGCCGTAAACTCATGGGGGATATGGTCATGAAACCGTAAACACCCCCTAAGGCCACCACTTGATGAGTAAACTCCATGATGAGGCCATACACTCCTTAGATGCAACCCGTATCACCCCTAACACTTGAAATAAAGTGTTTTCACGCATTAGAGTGTATTTACTTACTTAATTAGTGATTAAATAACTAATTATATACAATTATGTATCGCTTCATGTTACATAGGATCCTCGTGTGTGTTCAAGTCCTCAATTGACACCTAGCATCCTACCCGGCACGTCCATTCTTTCCACTCACAGCAGGTGAGTTCATACCCCTACACTTTTTCCGAGTTTTCATGTTTTCAGGGGGGAATACAAGCAAATCATAAAGGATTTCGTAATTTAAAAACTGATGTAATTATAACGATTTTCTATCAAACTTTTAGATACCTTTATCCCTTATGTAATATGCGGAGCATAAGGGACGCTTTCTAAATATAATTACATAGTTTTCAACATAGCGTGGGAACTTATCAAACCATTCAAATTATTATGGGAATAATTTGGGATTTTCATTACTTGTCTTACGGATTCGAATTTCATGAAAAGTCAATATATAAACTATGTCTGATTTAGTTTATCAATTTCTAATCTAGAGTATCATGCTAAATAATTACCTTGTGTTTAATTATTTATACTCTACTTAGTTCCAAACGATTTCGAAACTCGATAACAGCTAAATATACCGTGAATTAGTTAATAATAGCTTGTGAGACTTATCTTCGTTATGCCCTTCGGGGTACCAATAAATCCTCTCCGGTAGTATAACCAGAGTCTCTTGGAGGGAGAGCGTGAAATTTGTGGATAGATCTATTCGGGACTGACAATCCCACACCTAAACTGCTAGCTACAGTTAGGCGGGCACGCCTGGGGTGACAAATTTTGGAAATCGAACGACGACTGAAGAACGTCAAGGAGGTCACGAGTCAAATTAGTATGGTTATATGACTCACAATACGTATAAACTAACTTTGTTCACGGATTTCTTTCTTTCTTTCTTCTATAGTTTTATTTATGTAATAAAACTACCTACTTACTTACTGGGTGGTATTTCAGGGACACAACTTATGGTTTTATCTTAAGTAGTCAAACTACTATACTTACTGGTGGTAACCAGAGTTTTCTTATCATATAGAAATCGACAAACATGTTAGAAAATATGGGATTTTCTTGGAAAACATGCATATGTATTTCATAACTCAGTAATAATGATTTTTCAGTATTTACTGCATTCTTTATCAATGGAACCGAAGTATTTTCACAAGATTTAGTAACCGGTTTTTCTTTATCGTGGTTTAACCACCCAAAAACCCCAAGAACATGGGTTTACGGTTTGGGAACATCCCAAAACCGTAAACACCCTAAAAGGGGGTTTTGATGCCCCAAAACCCTTCCAATGCTTGGCTAATGACCTAGAAACTTACATGAATGATCTTAAAACCCCAAAACATGGAATGAGAGGAGTAAACATGAGTTTACGGTTGGGGAATATTCCAAAATCGTAAACACATGTTTAGGGTGTTAAAAGGCCCTTAAACACCTTCTATGACTTGAATGAGTGGCTAGAACCTTGTAGGCTTACCCTAGAAGCACCAAACCATGAAAGAAAGTGACAAACATGAGTTTACGGCCGTAAACTCCCCAAGGAGGGATTCAAAAACCGTAAACTCCAAATAAGGGCCATTTCCAGCTCGAATCACTTCCTAAGCCTTTGATTCAACCCTAGGACCTTTCTTTGTGAAGCATGAGACCTTGGAACACCCAAATGCACCATTCCCATGAGTTTACAGCCGTAAACTCATGGGGGATATGGTCATGAAACCGTAAACACCCCCTAAGGCCACCACTTGAAGAGTAAACTCCATGATGAGGCCATACACTCCTTAGATGCAACCTGTATCACCCCTAACACTTGAAATAAAGTGTTTTCATGCATTAGAGTGTATTTACTTACTTAATTAGTGATTAAATAACTAATTATATACAATTATGTATCGCTTCATGTTACATAGGATCCTCGTGTGTGTTCAAGTCCTCAATTGACACCTAGCATCCTACCCGGCACGTCCATTCTTTCCACTCACAGCAGGTGAGTTCATACCCCTACACTTTTTCCGAGTTTTCATGTTTTCAGGGGGGAATACAAGCAAATCATAAAGGATTTCGTAATTTAAAAACTGATGTAATTATAACGATTTTCTATCAAACTTTTAGATACCTTTATCCCTTATGTAATATGCGGAGCATAAGGGACGCTTTCTAAATATAATTACATAGTTTTCAACATAGCGTGGGAACTTATCAAACCATTCAAATTATTATGGGAATAATTTGGGATTTTCATTACTTGTCTTACGGATTCGAATTTCATGAAAAGTCAATATATAAACTATGTCTGATTTAGTTTATTAATTTCTAATCTAGAGTATCATGCTAAATAATTACCTTGTGTTTAATTATTTATACTCTACTTTGTTCCAAACGATTTCGAAACTCGATAACAGCTAAATATACCGTGAATTAGTTAATACTGGCTTGTGAGACTTATCTTCGTTATGCCCTTCGGGGTACCAATAAATCCTCTCCGGTAGTATAACCAGAGTCTCTTGGAGGGAGAGCGTGAAATTTGTGGATAGATCTATTCGGGACTGACAATCCCACACCTAAACTGCTAGCTACAGTTAGGCGGGCACGCCTGGGGTGACAAATTTTGGAAATCGAACGACGACTGAAGAACGTCAAGGAGGTCACGAGTCAAATTAGTATGGTTATACGACTCACAATACGTATAAACTAACTTTGTTCACGGATTTCTTTCTTTCTTTCTTCTATAGTTTTATTTAGGTAATAAAACTACCTACTTACTTACTGGGTGGTATTTCAGGGACACAACTTATGGTTTTATCTTAAGTACTCAAACTACTATACTTACTGGTGGTAACCAGAGTTTTCTTATCATATAGAAATCGACAAACATGTTAGAAAATATGGGATTTTCTTGGAAAACATGCATATGTATTTCATAACTCAGTAATAATGATTTTTCAGTATTTACTGCATTCTTTATCAATGGAACCGAAGTATTTTCACAAGATTTAGTAACCGGTTTTTCTTTATCGTGGTTTAACCACCCAAAAACCCCAAGAACATGGGTTTACGGTTTGGGAACATCCCAAAACCGTAAACACCCTAAAAGGGGGGTTTTGATGCCCCAAAACCCTTCCAATGCTTGGCTAATGACCTAGAAACTTACATGAATGATCTTAAAACCCCAAAACATGGAATGAGAGGAGTAAACATGAGTTTACGGTTGGGGAATATTCCAAAATCGTAAACACATGTTTAGGGTGTTAAAAGGCCCTTAAACACCTTCTATGACTTGAATGAGTGGCTAGAACCTTGTAGGCTTACCCTAGAAGCACCAAACCATGAAAGAAATTGACAAACAGGAGTTTACGGCCGTAAACTCCCCAAGGAGGGATTCAAAAACCGTAAACTCCAAATAAGGGCCATTTCAAGCTCCAATCACTTCCTAAGCCTTTGATTCAACCCTAGGACCTTTCTTTGTGAAGCATGAGACCTTGGAACACCCAAATGCACCATTCCCATGAGTTTACAGCCGTAAACTCATGGGGGATATGGTCATGAAACCGTAAACACCCCCTAAGGCCACCACTTGAAGAGTAAACTCCATGATGAGGCCATACACTCCTTAGATGCAACCCGTATCACCCCTAACACTTGAAATAAAGTGTTTTAATGCATTAGAGTGTATTTACTTACTTAATTAGTAATTAAATAACTAATTATATACAATTATGTATCGCTTCATGTTACATAGGATCC
The DNA here is from genome assembly GCF_002870075.4 of Lactuca sativa. Taxonomy (NCBI): domain Eukaryota; kingdom Viridiplantae; phylum Streptophyta; class Magnoliopsida; order Asterales; family Asteraceae; genus Lactuca; species Lactuca sativa. The sequence continues at coordinate 210,864,173 of NC_056625.2, forward strand.
TCGTGTGTGTTCAAGTCCTCAATTGACACCTAGCATCCTACCCGGCACGTCCATTCTTTCCACTCACAACAGGTGAGTTCATACCCCTACACTTTTTCCGAGTTTTCATGTTTTCAGGGGGGAATACAAGCAAATCATAAAGGATTTCGTAATTTAAAAACTGATGTAATTATAACGATTTTCTATCAAACTTTTAGATACCTTTATCCCTTATGTAATATGCGGAGCATAAGGGACGCTTTCTAAATATAATTACATAGTTTTCAACATAGCGTGGGAACTTATCAAACCATTCAAATTATTATGGGAATAATTTGGGATTTTCATTACTTGTCTTACGGATTCGAATTTCATGAAAAGTCAATATATAAACTATGTCTGATTTAGTTTATCAATTTCTAATCTAGAGTATCATGCTAAATAATTACCTTGTGTTTAATTATTTATACTCTACTTTGTTCCAAATGATTTCGAAACTCGATAACAGCTAAATATACCGTGAATTAGTTAATACTAGCTTGTGAGACTTATCTTCGTTATGCCCTTCGGGGTACCAATAAATCCTCTCCGGTAGTATAACCAGAGTCTCTTGGAGGGAGAGCGTGAAATTTGTGGATAGATCTATTCGGGACTGACAATCCCACACCTAAACTGCTAGCTACAGTTAGGCGGGCACGCCTGGGGTGACAAATTTTGGAAATCGAACGACGACTGAAGAACGTCAAGGAGGTCACGAGTCAAATTAGTATGGTTATACGACTCACAATACGTATAAACTAACTTTGTTCACGGATTTCTTTCTTTCTTTCTTCTATAGTTTTATTTATGTAATAAAACTACCTACTTACTTACTGGGTGGTATTTCAGGGACACAACTTATGGTTTTATCTTAAGTAGTCAAACTACTATACTTACTGGTGGTAACCAGAGTTTTCTTATCATATAGAAATCGACAAACATGTTAGAAAATATGGGATTTTCTTGGAAAACATGCATATGTAGTTCATAACTCAGTAATAATGATTTTTCAGTATTTACTGCATTCTTTATCAATGGAACCGAAGTATTTTCACAAGATTTAGTAACCGGTTTTTCTTTATCGTGGTTTAACCACCCAAAAACCCCAAGAACATGGGTTTACGGTTTGGGAACATCCCAAAACCGTAAACACCCTAAAAGGGGGGTTTTGATGCCCCAAAACCCTTCCAATGCTTGGCTAATGACCTAGAAACTTACATGAATGATCTTAAAACCCCAAAACATGGAATGAGAGGAGTAAACATGAGTTTACGGTTGGGGAATATTCCAAAATCGTAAACACATGTTTAGGGTGTTAAAAGGCCCTTAAACACCTTCTATGACTTGAATGAGTGGCTAGAACCTTGTAGGCTTACCCTAGAAGCACCAAACCATGAAAGAAAGTGACAAACATGAGTTTACGGCCGTAAACTCCCCAAGGAGGGATTCAAAAACCGTAAACTCCAAATAAGGGCCATTTCAAGCTCCAATCACTTCCTAAGCCTTTGATTCAACCCTAGGACCTTTCTTTGTGAAGCATGAGACCTTGGAACACCCAAATGCACCATTCCCATTAGTTTACAGCCGTAAACTCATGGGGGATATGGTCATGAAACCGTAAACACCCCCTAAGGCCACCACTTGAAGAGTAAACTCCATGATGAGGCCATACACTCCTTAGATGCAACCCGTATCACCCCTAACACTTGAAATAAAGTGTTTTCATGCATTAGAGTGTATTTACTTACTTAATTAGTGATTAAATAACTAATTATATACAATTATGTATCGCTTCATGTTACATAGGATCCTCGTGTGTGTTCAAGTCCTCAATTGACACCTAGCATCCTACCCGGCACGTCCATTCTTTCCACTCACAGCAGGTGAGTTCATACCCCTACACTTTTTCCGAGTTTTCATGTTTTCAGGGGGGAATACAAGCAAATCATAAAGGATTTCGTAATTTAAAAACTGATGTAATTATAACGATTTTCTATCAAACTTTTAGATACCTTTATCCCTTATGTAATATGCGGAGCATAAGGGACGCTTTCTAAATATAATTACATAGTTTTCAACATAGCGTGGGAACTTATCAAACCATTCAAATTATTATGGGAATAATTTGGGATTTTCATTACTTGTCTTACGGATTCGAATTTCATGAAAAGTCAATATATAAACTATGTCTGATTTAGTTTATCAATTTCTAATCTAGAGTATCATGCTAAATAATTACCTTGTGTTTAATTATTTATACTCTACTTTGTTCCAAATGATTTCGAAACTCGATAACAGCTAAATATACTGTGAATTAGTTAATACTAGCTTGTGAGACTTATCTTCGTTATGCCCTTCGGGGTACCAATAAATCCTCTCCGGTAGTATACCTAGAGTCTCTTGGAGGGAGAGCGTGAAATTTGTGGATAGATCTATTCGGGACTGACAATCCCACACCTAAACTGCTAGCTACAGTTAGGCGGGCACGCCTGGGGTGACAAATTTTGGAAATCGAACGACGACTGAAGAACGTCAAGGAGGTCACGAGTCAAATTAGTATGGTTATACGACTCACAGTACGTATAAACTAACTTTGTTCACGGATTTCTTTATTTCTTTCTTCTATAGTTTTATTTATGTAATAAAACTACCTACTTACTTACTGGGTGGTATTTCAGGGACACAACTTATGGTTTTATCTTAAGTAGTCAAACTACTATACTTACTGGTGGTAACCAGAGTTTTCTTATCATATAGAAATCGACAAACATGTTAGAAAATATGGGATTTTCTTGGAAAACATGCATATGTAGTTCATAACTCAGTCATAATGATTTTCGATATTTACTGCATTCTTTATCAATGGAACCGAAGTATTTTCACAAGATTTAGTAACCAGTTTTTCCTTACAAAACATGCTTATGAACTCACCAGCTTTATCCTGATATTTCTAAAACTTCTTGTATTCTCAGGATCACGTTAGACAGGTATCTCGCTTACTTTTAGAGAAGACGGAGCATAGAAGTATCGTCTTTACTTTTGTTTATACTGATGTACTTAATATATATATATATATATATATATATATATATATATATATATATATATATATATATATATTCTTCGCTTTCAAACAAATGTAAATATTCTTATGTAATGTAATGGTTGTGTTTACTATGCTTACTATGTATAATGGTTGTGATACTACGCATGACGTCCTCCGCCCCGAAACGTTTCCGACGTCGGTTTCGGGGTGTGACATGTATATTGCTTGCTAGGTTGTAGAACTTGTTACTCGGTACCTGTTCGGCCAACTACCGAGTGACGAGTACTCGGGAGTACTCGGATTTGGTAATTGTTGTAGAAATTTTTTTAGGGAAATTATATATGTCAAAATCATAAGTTAAAATCATAAATTGATTGAAATATATAAGAAAATTAGATACATGTAAATACACAAAAACTAGAAAAACACATAATGGGCTCACTTCGTGAATAATTACTGAAAATTTAAGATATATGTGTAGTAATAATCACATGTGTATGTGTGTTAAATAATAAATCATTAAATATATTATACATATTAATCACCGAGTTGAGCGAGTTTTACAACACAACTCAGTTCAGTAAGGGGTCGATCGGGAAATACTCAGAATTTTGTAACTCGCCTCGGTAAGGGGTCGAGTAGCGAGTACTCGGAGGAGTAATCGACCAACTCAGCGAGTTTTATAACACAAATCGCTTGTCAACCTATTGATTCTCCATTTCAAATTTCAAATTTTAAATTTCTTACTCTAATTACTTTAAATTAATAACAATAGAATAAAAATTAAAATAAAATTAATACAAGTTATCTAGTGATATAATTTCACATATTTATTTAAGTCAATGATTATAATTTTATATAACTAAAAAATCTCTTAATTAATAATGTATTTAAAACAATTGATTAATAATTTTGAGTTTCTACTATAAAATTTTAATTAATTTTATAACTGTGGTTCTCACGATTTATAAATTAGTTTGAAATATTTAAATTAGATGAGAGTTTTGCAAAACTAGAGTGAATTGTAAATCCTTTGCAAAAGTTTTTAACAAGGTAATTTGAATTGGTTAAAGAATAGCCCTTAAAACTTATATTTTCCACCCATTAACTTCTATGATATTTTTTCTTTGTATCTTTTACTTTATATATTTATTTTTTTCTCTAAATTCATGTTACATATAAATTTGTTCATCTATATATACACTACTAGAAAACTGGGTTAACAACTACGACACAATTTATAGGTATAAGGCAATATCTACAAATTTGCTACGAAAAAAATGCATGTAGCATAAACGCCTGTGGGAAATCTATACCTACGGATTTGCAATGGACTAACAATGGAATAGCTACGGCCTATTTCGTAGGTCTCTCTCTCTCTCTCTCTCTCTCTCTATATATATATATATATATATATATATATATATATATATATATATATATATATATATATATATATATAGAGAGAGAGAGAGAGAGATAGATATATAGAGAGAGATTTCAATATCTGGTATATATATTATAGTTTTATAGAATTGCCAGTTATGTTACAGTTTAATTATTTTTTCATTATCATAATTGTTTTTATAAAAAATATAAATTTTTATAAATATTTTTAATAATAGTCTAGTGTTTTATATGACTATAAATTCAAAAAACGTCAAATAAAATATTATTCATATTTTATATAATTTATTTATTTTAATTGCCTAAAAAAACTCAACTAAATTAACTTATAATATAAAAACATAAAATGAATATATTGCTAGTTAGCTTTTAAATATATATGTTGTTGATTTAAATGTAACATCCGTATGTCCACGTACAAGTCTTATGTTTTTTTTAATGTTGTGATTTTTGAGGTTAGCCCGACACCACAACGAGAAAGTCTTTTGATGACCACTACGTGGTCAGTCCCTGACCACGGTGCGGTGGCATCTAGAGTACAAAATGCTAAGTGTCAGGCCTGATATAGTAGAAGATATATAAGATTAAGATTAAATATCTTCATGATTACTCTTAACATGGAGATAGATGTACTCACATTCATCTTGAACTTCGTATAAAGGTGTTAATTCTAGCTTGAAATGGAAGTAGAAAAATATGAGAGGTGCGAAGCTATTTAAGATGATTTTGCATAAAAAGTAAACAACTTGTAGCTAGATTGTTTGAGATGCAGCCGAAAAAACATCCTCCTTAATAAATAAATGTTTTTTTTTGCCATATATCAATTTTTCATGAGTTTTGACACTTGTCATTTAGTAGTATTTTTGAAATAAATATTATCCACTTGTCAATTTTTAATTTGTTACAATTTTTAAAATTAAAGTCATACTTATATATGATATTAAATTTTTAAAGTTATACATTAAAAAATATTTTATATTTACATTTTAATTTAATTTTTAATATTTTTTTTTTAAATCAATTCGTATAATATACGGGTCTCACACCTAGTAGAGAAACATACAAAAATGCGTTAGATCAGGATCAGTGATCACTGTTATTTATTAACAACGAGTATTTCATGTGTGGTTGTGGACCTTGTGGTGCTATTTTCATACGATATATAAATGACTTCAAATAGTGAAAAACTAATTTTAGCATCTTTATATTGTTGTAGCTGTTAGGTTCAATCATAAACTAACCATAGTGGCGTATGCAATTTGGTGGTAGTGGGGTGCATCCGTGCATGGACCTCACTTGGGATTGGGTCTTACCGTTTCTTTTTATGTAAAAAAAGAATGCAATCTGGCCCCACTTCGTTTAAATGTTGGCACTCACACCATATTTGAAATATTAAGATCACTCCTAGTTACACGAGCCGAGTGTTTTGCAAAACTAGGGTGAATTGTAAATCCTTTGCAAAAGTTGGCCATATATTTAGTATAAATCTCTGTTCAAAAATAGGGTAATTTGAATTGGACCCATATCAAAATCAATTATATATATATATATATATATATATATATATATATATATATATATATATATATATATATATATATATATATATATATATATATATATATATATATATATAGAGGTGGGTTCAATTGAGAAAATAAAAAATGTTTAAAATGAGGGAATCATTCTCAGCCACTCATTTTATTCAAGCATAAAAAGATACGGTGACAAACTTGTAAATATGAGAACAACCTTTAATCTCAAATACGTATCTGTAGTTCAAACTCATTCATCGTTCATCATCCAAATTTCTTCTCCAACTTTCAACAATCATCAAGATTTCTTCAATTAAACCATCATCAACATCATCCAGTGCTAATCAATCATCGATCTTCGTCAATAATCAACACGATTCAACAGTTAACAACAAAAAATCGTTTTTGGTTCTTTCAATTCAACCTTCAATTGTGTTTGAATACGATCAGATCTTCAACATCTATGATTAATTATACTCCCAGCGTTATTAGATCAACATCATCGATAATCAATAAAAATCCACTTCATATCATTCATTCAACATCGATTATCAAATAAAACTTGAAAATTAAGGTTAGAAAAATATCAAATCGTTTTTTTTTTTTTGAAAAATTTCATATAATTCTCTATCAATCTACTCTTTTGTAAGATTTAAATAGTCAAAATATCATGTTTTTAACATTTTTAAAAAAAGTTAAATTGTATGCACTCCAACTGTTTGATGAAATGCATGAACTAAATTACCACGTTATATTCATATATGAATATGTTTTCTCAGTATATGATTATTAAAACAAAAAAACAAATATGCAAGTTTGTATGTTATTCATATGTGAATAACATATAAAAATTATATATATTTGTGAAAATACATTGTAATATTCATATGTGAATACATTATGTAATATTCATATATGAATATACTGTGTAATATTCATAAGTGAATATATCATCTAATATTCACAAATGAATATACTATGTAATATTCACATGTGATATACCATGTAATACTATGTAATATTCAGATATGAAAATATTATCTAATATTCATAAGTGAATATACCATCTAATATTCACAAGTGAATATACTATGTAATATTCATAAGTGAATGCATCGTCTAATACTTAAATATGAATATATTATGTTTATTATATGATATATTCATATATGAATGATACTTCAATTTAAAAAAAAAAAAATTAATCATAGTTTTTATTCATAACTGAATAACGAATGTACTGTAGTAAAAACTTGATTCATTTTTATTCACTTATGAATAACGATAGCTGAAAATATAAAAAAAATAAATTTTTAATTTTATCTTAAAACTATATCAATATGGATGTCTATTTGTAGAGAATAAAAAATCATGAACTTTGGTATATTTAAAATCATTTTTCGATAAAAATAACTTCTTAAAAATTAAAAAAAAACGAAAATACTATGTTTTTTTTATATATTAAGGTAATGATTAGCATAGTTTAAGGAAACATGTTTTGTTGGAAAACACATGTCTATTCATTTCCCATTTCTGGTGGTACGACGGAGGCTTTTGCGGCAAAAATAAATGAGTGGCTGAGAATGATTCCCCCATTCTCAACCTTTTTTTTCTCAATTGAACCCTCCTCTCTCTCTCTCTCTCTCTATATATATATATATATATATATATATATATATATATATATATATATATATATAGAGAGAGAGAGAGAGAGAGAGAGAGAGATGTTCAACTATTTCTACTATCTATTGTGTGTTTGTAGGATTGATTATGGACCAATCATTTTAGTTATTTTAAGAAAGTAATTAATACATATTAAATGTTGAAAGTGTTGGATTAGTGTCTAAGTCCATAACTATTTTGGTATGTACTTGACCCGATGGTGCATGGTCATTTTGGGTTGCCTTCACCAAAACAACTTGATAGGATGAATTATGGAGAGAAAGGATTAAATATGATTTATTAATATATTATGGGAATAATATATTAAAGAAGAAATCATATTGTTTAATTAATATTAGTCAAGATTTAATAAGAATTAAGTTTGTGACTAAAAGAGATTAATTAAACTTAAGGGACTGGAATTGTAATTATAAGATAATTGCAATTTGGGCTATGGATTGCCTTATATTAAGGAGTGGACGAATTATATGGGGAAACCCATTAGAAATCGTCCAAGGCCTTTAAGGAAAGGAGTCCATGGGTTGCTTAGGGCTTAAGCATCCAAATTAGGGTTTCCTAGTTAAATAACCCTAATAGCCTCACTATTTAAAGAGCCCTTATGCCCCAAAAACGTGGACAAGCTTCCTTCTAGGGTTTCCACACGTTTTGGGCAGCCTCCTTCTCGTCATCCTCTTGCTCTTGGTGTTTGTGAACCATTAGAGGAGTGACATTTGTGACTCTAAGCTTTCTAAAGTAATTACAAGAAGGATTTGAGATTGTTATTGCTACATAACAATCAAGGTATGATCTAAACCCTTATTTATATGTTATATTGATTATCATATTCTAGATCTAGGGTTTATAGTCTTGGATGAATTGCATGTACAATAGAGAAACCTAGATCCAAGCATTAGGGTTTGTATGAGCACATAAGATGTTCTTATGACCAAAACCCATCAGTGGTATCAGAGCCTTGATTGGTTTCTATTGTATTGATGCCTTGTATGTTTGTTCAAGTTGGCAAATTCGAATTTTGGCCAAACTGCCTAATGAACTCGGCGAGTCCCATTGTGGACTCGACGAGTAGGCGCCTACTCGGCGAGTCCATTGGGGTACTCAGCGAGTCCAAGCGTCAGAAAGAGCAAATATCGGGATTTCTTGTTGTTTATCTTTGAGATACTTGCCTTTATCATATTAGATCAATATAAATCCGATTTTATGATATATATGAGTATATTCTTGATCTAATTGAAGATATTTATCAATTAATAAAATATTTATTTCCTTATGTGATAATTGATTAATTATTTTGATTAAAGGTAAATTGTTTTGCAAGAAATTATTAAATAAATAAAATATGGATAATTATGTGATTAATTGTTTAATTTATATTATTTGTTATTTGATCCTTGTGTTATGAAAAGTTTCATTTTTCCCCTTTAGGTTTTATAGTTTAAATATAAACTCAAAAGTTTTGTTTTGAAATTTCAATAGTTGAAACCCTAATGTTTTGAAAAGGTTTTAAAACTTGCCCTCAAGTTTTGGAATTTAAATTTTTGATTAAATGTTTAATTTTGACGTATATTTAAATTCTAAACCTTAATATTTTGAAATATTTCAAATCTTGCCCTCAAGTTTTGGAATTTAAAAGTTGATTAAAAGGTTTAATTTAGGAATGTTAAATTCTAAAACCCTAGTATTGTTTTGAAAAGTTCAAATCACACCCTTATGGTTTTATTAATTAATTAAGGTGTATAATTAAAAGAGATTTAATAAACCCATAAAAGTTTTGGTTCACAATTTAATTGAATTAAAGGTATAATTGTTAAATTTGACCACATAGTATTTTAAAAGTGTAAAATGCACCCTTTACTATATATATAACATTAAAAGTCTAACATTATATATATATATATATATATATATATATATATATATATATATATATATATATATATATATGTATGAGTAAAAGTCAGTCTTACCGTTAGTAGGCCTCATTCACAAAGCTGTTCTATAAGGGGTGTTTAAGGAAATTGTCTATAAAATGACGATTAAATGGGTATCCACTCTTACCCACCGCACTCTTGACTAGTGGAGGGTCGTTAGCCGAACGGGTAGGATAGGACAAAACATTCCATTATAAGTATATGAAGTACAAAAGTAACTAAATGTTTTACAAATTCCCAATCTTAGTTACTTAGGAAAAAGTGAATTGATGCAATTCCATGAAATTACACTTTGTGCCCTTGCGAAGATGTTAGTGGAGCGTGTGTGGTTTACCGGCACACTAAATGGTTCTAAGCAAAGGTAGAAAGGGTGACTCAATGTTTGTCATAGTTCGGTGGAGTGTGTGTGGTTTACCAGCACATCGAATAGGTGACCGTAACATGTGAGGGCACCATGTAAGTTTGCATGGTTATTCACACCCGCTTTGTGATCCTCAGCATCCCAGTCACAAACTAGAGGGGCATATCAAGATTTAAACATGCCATTGAAATGTTCAATGAATCTCAAAGAATCTAGGAGTTTTCATAGATTTAAAACTTAAATTTCTTTTTCGTTTTTCATGGTGGAAATTAGTGAATCGTCATTCACTTACCTTCAAATATTCTACAACTAGATTACGGCATCCCTTTTCTAGGTTGTAGCATATTGTGTTGGGTCCTAGCCTTAGTATCTCATTTGGGTGATTTACTAAGGACTCAATCAATCAACTAACTTGAATTCGTTTTCTCCCGTTTTGTAGATGTCAAAGTACGACAACTATGGTTTTCCCAAATCCCGTGGAACAAGCATTCCACATGAAGATGATATTCCACGATTTGATCGAGGAACAAGAGATCATGATGCACTTCCTCCACCTCCTCCAATTATTCCCCCTAACCCACAAGTTCGAATGCTTGAAAAGTTCAAGCTCACTCAAGCCCTTTTGGCAAGTAAACATAAAGAAGGAAAGTCGGTGTGTGCACACGTCCTAGGGATGAAGTCACACATTGATAGGTTAAGAATGTTGGGATCCGTTGTCTGTGAGGAGATGGTTGTTGACTGGGTTCTTCAGTCACGTCCTAACTCATATAGTGAGTTCGTAAGAGAGTACTATATGATGAACTGCGACGTGACCCTTATAGATCTCACCTATATGCTTATTGTTGCTAAATCAGCAATGGTTTGGCACAATAGAAAAGCAAAGTTGATTGGTGAATCTGCCTTCAAGACCTCTATGGATATAGACAATGGCAACGAAAGACATGCTATGATCGAAAAGTTTGATCATAAGAGAAAGGCAATGTCTGAAGTAGTTCCATGTCCTGTTCCAAAAGAGTCAATTTGCTTTTATTGCCAAGAGAAGGGGAATTGGAGACGAAGCTTCCCTATTTACCTAAGAGATCTAAGAGATGGGAGAGTCAAAACGTATGGCTCTGCTTTAGGTAAAATCCATCGATTAACTCTTTTTAAGCTCCTATTCTAGATTCTTAATACATAATGTGATAAGATTATAATTGATGTTTTGTAGGATCAAAGAAAAGAGAGGAAGCTTAAGGGAAGAAGTGAGTAAATCTAACCGTGAAGAAATGGATTTCAATTGCATTACTTGAAGATTAGATTCTTGAGCTACTACTTAGAGTTAGAATTAGATTGCTAAGAAATATGTATTAGCATAGTTTTTCAATGAATTGCATTGTAAGGACAAATTTTTCCGCAATAAAATAAATTTTGATTTTTATATTATTTATTTATCCTTACAATGGCATATATGAAAAAATTGATGTTTGGATGTTTCTATTATTAGCAATAATGGATTTGATTCTTAATTATATTATTTGTGGAAATGTCGAGAATTTACCAAATAGGGAGAGTTTCTCATCACCCAAGTTTCAATTGGCTAGAAACTTGGAATCATGCAACTTGGTTGCATGATGAATGAGAAATTTCATATTTGGAAATTAGACTAATTCATTGACAAAGTGTCAAGTGAAGGACTAAGAGATCGAATACACAAAGTTGTGTGTTGATCAAGTCCACCACAAGAATAACAAAGATATTCGTCATGATTTACTAAAGGTTTAGTAAATATGATTATACTTATAAGATTAAGTGTAATTCTGAATTGATTGAAAAAGTTTAAATCAATAGCAGAACGAATAAGAAGAATCAAGTAGGCAGAAAGATAAAAGTTTCTCCATTCTAAGAAGAAGGGAGAGTACCTTTTATGCTTAATGATAGGTCTTAATGATTAAGAACCATATCTCAATTGATCCTCTAAGTGAGTCTTAGTACAATTGTATGTCTAAGAAGAGGAATCAAGAATTGAAGAAATGGTTAAATCAAGAAGTTAATCATACTTCGTTCCAAAACAAGTCTTAGAGTTAAGATTGTGAAATTGAGTGATAAGTATTAAGAAGGTTTATAACATTCATCAAATGTGGAAAGTTGTGATGTCTTGGATAAGACAAAAGACCAACTAGGACCAATTTATGAAGTGTTTTGATAAAAACTACACTAACTCTTGAATATTTGTTTGTCAAGAAATATTTATTGACAAGAGAATCTTATATGTCGAGGAGTCAGTGGGAGTCTTAATGGTCTTGAAAGGTATCAAGAACAAATCAAAATAGACCTTATTGATCATCACTAGCACACGAGTTGAGGTTTACAACCTATCGTGCTGACACTATTTTGTTTCTGTGCCATTCCAATTGAGTTAATTATGCATGTGAGTTCTATGAGTTCTCATTTGAACACATAAAAGGCAGGCACCTTGATCAATGGAAAGTACATTGATAGGAAAGGGTGAGCTGCTTAACTACTTGGAAGACATGGTGGGTAGCTGTGTTACCATAAGGCAAGAAGTCAAGATTAAGAAAGTTCGGTCCATATGAGTTTGAATTTGTCATAAACTTTGGTTTTGACAAATTCACATGGATAGGAACACATACACCATTAAAATCTAAGTGTCATAAGATTCCCTCCTTCATGAAAATGACTGTGAGGAAATGATTTCACTAAGAGAGATTTTAAAAAGATAGTGATTGTGAAAATTGTATTCTCGAATTCGATTATGGTTACGGTATCCCTTTCCATGATTCGAATTGTGAGGTTTGGCAATTAGTCTGAATTGTTTAGACACACATATGAGCTATCAAGGGCAAAGGTGTATAAGCTTAGATAAAGGATTATCAAAGCATTAGGTATTAAAAACATGAACATAAGAAATTCAATAAGTATTGTTTTTTCTGGAAGTTAAGTTGGTTTCTGAATACATGTCAAAGCTAGTGGGAGCATAAGTTTTATGTTTTATAATAATAATCATGATAGTGGGAGCATAAATGTTATGATTGTATGATTATTATGGAAAGTATTGCAAGTTAGCAATATTAATTATAGAAAACTATAGTTATACTTTGCAAAGTTGCAAGAGTTGAAAAGTTGTTTTGCTATAATTAAGGGAGAGGATATTATGCTTCATTTCAAATCTAAAGGCTTAGGTTGTGAAATGTTAATAAATTTAGTCAAGGATACGTAGTGTGTTCTTAAATTTCGATTATGATTACGACATTCCTCTTCATAGTTCGAATTTTGAGAACGTAGCACATAAAATATTATGGCAGAAGATTGATAAAGTATCGAATCTTCATGTAAGACATTATGCATCGTGTCCCATACGCTTCGGGTATAGGATTGATTGCAAATGCTATAATATTTGACCATTCTAAAATTTTCCAAATGTCTAGCACATTTAGAGGGAAAAAGGACAAGAATCGATTTTGACTAAGATAATTAAACAACTATCAAAGGACAATCCAAAGTTCGCCGAGGATTGGTCGTTTGTAAGTAGTTGGAAGTATAGTATTGGATGGACCATATTGACATTATATATAAGATTCTATTAAGTATGAGTTGTCATATGGAAAATATAGAAACGTGTCCATATTGGGAATTGAATATTAAAAAGAATCAATGTCTAGATTAGAAATTTTATGCAAAAGGATGTTCAAAGGAATGTACTTTGAGTGAGAGACATCACATCTAAGGAATTTTCTTATAACAATCTCCGATAGAGGACTTTGTAATATCATTGGCAATAGTCATTGTGACTTTTGTGCTATGACATTACAAAAGGATCGTTGCATAAAATGTTAGAATCTAGTATATTCCATAAGTGACAAGAATTTGATATTCTTTCACTTGTGAAAAGGATTGGGAGTTGTGAAATGAGTATGATTGGAAATGTGTTCATTTGATCTATTTCACAAAGTAAGAACCATAGGTAAACATTGTGTGCATGCTAAGAGCATGGGACAAGTGTAATAATTCAAGTAAGAAGTTGATTACCCGAAACAACAAATAATGAGTAATCGATATGGTGATAAATAAAAGGTGTTTTATTCATACTCAAAGGTTTGAGGCCATATAGGATTAGTATTATTCTTGTGTTTCACTTTGCATGTTTTGACTTCCTGAATAATTTAACTGGTTGAGAACAGTCAAATTATTCGAACGGGCCACAGTCATTCATATGTTGGAAGTAGGTATGAATAAAGACTATTGTGAATTGGTGTGTGGATTGTCTAAAGAATATTAGACATAAGCAAATGTTTGCTGCAACGTTCATGAGTGCTTATGAATATGATTTGAGCATTGGATTAAACCCACGCTTACTTGGATCACTCCATGAATTGTATCACGAGTGATTGGTGAGATGATAACATCTTATATTCTTGAAACCGAGATGTGTGAGTTGTATCTTGCGAATCGGTTGCACATTGATAATATGTAAACGCACCAGTAACTTGGTGTCATAAAACATATTGTTGTGTGTGATTCGGTGAGTGAGTGCAAGCGAGCATTGAATCAAAGTTTATTTGTTCCTTTTATCCAAAGTAGGATAAAAGCGATATCTTTAGGCCCCTCGATGCTTTGGTGATGACAAACGTAAATGCTCGGCCGGGCTAGGGTTAATTTGATTTGTTCAATTAGTCAGTCGTCATAAATCGGAAGTCGAGAAATAGTACAGAGAGAATGATTAGAAATCATGTCTTACGATATCTAGAATGGAGGAATATATGACCCCTTATCTAAAGGACACGCGTATCTGATAGGATCAAAGTTGACAGCGGCTTTGGAAAGCTACGATTGCAGATCAGGATCTGAAGTCATACGCATAATAGTTATTAGACTTATCCAAGTGGGAGACTGTTGGATTAGTGTCTAAGTCCATAACTATTTTGGTATGTACTTGACCTGATGGTGCATGGTCCTTTTGTGTTGCCTTCACCAAAGCAACTTGATAGGATGAATTACGGAGAGAAAGGATTAAATATGATTTATTAATATATTATGGGAATAATATATTAAAGGAGAAATCATATTGTTTAATTAATATTAGTCAAGATTTAATAAGAATTAAGTTTGTGACTAAAAGAGATTAATTAAACTTAAGGGACTGGAATTGTAATTATAAGATAATTGCAATTTGGGCTATGGATTGCCTTATATTAAGGAGTGGACAAATTATATGGGGAAACCCATTAGAAATCGTCCAAGGCCTTTAAGGAAAGGATTCCATGGGTTGCTTAGGGCTTAAGCATCCAAATTAGGGTTTCCTTGTTAGATAACCCTAATAGCCTTACTATTTAAAGAGCCCTTATGCCCCAAAAACGTGGACAAGCTTCCTTCTAGGGTTTCCACACGTTTTGGGCAGCCTCCTTCTCGTCATCCTCTTGCTCTTGGTGTTTGTGAACCATTAGAGGAGTGCCATTTGTGACTATAAGCTTTCTAAAGTCATTACAAGAAGGATTTGAGATTGTTATTGCTACATAACAATCAAGGTATGATCTAAACCCTTATTTATATGTTATATTGATTATCATATTCTAGATCTAGGGTTTATAGTCTTGGATGAATTGCATGTACAATAGAGAAACCTAGATCCAAGCATTAGGGTTTGTATGAGCACATAGGATGTTCTTATGACCAAAACCCATCAGAAAGTTTGATTATGTGACAACCGGTAAGCTACTAGCCAAGTCAAAGTCGAGTCAAGGTCAACAAGTTAATTTGGTCAAATCAACTAGTGTTATATGTTAGGGATTTCTTTATGTTTACTAATGTACAACTATAGATCTTAATGCAAAGTAACACTTGAAAGTCCCAAATGTTCAAAATTTAACACCCTAATTCGATTTAGGGAAGTGATAACCCTATAAAATACTACTAAGAACCCTTCAGGGGTGTATAGCACTCAAAATGGGATGTAACTAAGTCTAAAGTCCTTACTCTACGAAAAAAAACATTAACAAGGACTCCCGGCAAAATCTCCCCAAGTATGTGAAATCTCTCCAAGTATGTGAAATCTCTCCCAAATCTCTCCAAGTATGTGAAATCTCTCCTAAATCTCCCTATGTACCTTCCTCAGTCAAAAACAGCCCAAAACCAGAAGAGGAAACCAAAAAGGACCCTCTTGGTCCTGAACCTCTTGTCCGGAACCCTCTTGGTCCTAAGCCTCTTGTCCGGAATGCCTTCTAAGGAGCCAAGAGGAAGCAACAATCTACGAACCCTCCCTTAGCTTCAGACCCCTCGAAATTGGTCCGGACAGTTTCGCTCCGGAGAGAGCCTCTCATTCGGACATCTCAGTGGCTCCGGACAACTTCGCAACCCCAAAAGCTTCTTACCTCGCCTGCTTCGGAATGCCGCCCGGAAGATCTCGCCTCGCACCTTCGCATGTCCGGACCTGTCACACCCCAAAACCGGAACGACGGAAACGTTCTGGGGTGGAGGACGTCATGTCAAGTATCACAACATATGCAGTATAGTAATCAAAGTACAACAATCATTGCATTAATAGTAATAAGTTTACATAGGTTACATTTAGCAACAACATCAAGAGTAAAATACAGAGAATAACATATAGTGCAGCTCGGTACAAGGCTGTCTTCGCAAAAGCTCCCAGAGTGTACCTGTCTACCGATGACCTGAGAATACAAGTTATTTTGAAAGCGAGTATCAGCATTTTTAAATGCTGGTGAGTTCATAAGTATTTAATGACATTGATATAAATACATGTTTTTCTTTAAAATAAACACAGAAAAGGTGGTGGTTTAGAATCTACAAAGTGTTAGAATTCTTTCCAGAAAATCCTATATTTTCTAATTTAAAAGCAGTCTTCTACCAAGACCCAATCGTTCTGTGATTAAACCAAGGAGTATCTTTATCAAAATCAGTCTTCTACCGAGACCCGAAAATTTTATGTTTTAAGGAGTAGTTTCCCCAAAAATACCATCATTACCAAAATACAATTTTTACTTTAAAGGGATTATGAGAAAATAACAAGTAAAAATAATAGGGGAAAATAATATTATACCTCAGCGGTAATACTGCTGGCTAAAGTAAATAAAACATAGACTCCAGGAGGGTATTGAATGAACAATACGTCTGGCTCAGTCTAAAAGTGAATAAAACATAGACTCCAGGAGGGTATTGAATGAACAATACGCCTGGCTCAATCTAAAATAAAATAAAAGGGGTGAATGTGAACTCGTATGTAACCATGCTGATTGACGATCGAATCCTTGGTGACCCTCCAGGTCACGCGTAGAGTTAGTAACATTATGTCACTCATGGGCCTTACCGGCTCGGACTGTTGCTAGCAGTCAGGATGCGGGAGTGTTGTCCCGTATAGATCTATACACATGATGTCCGCTCTCCCTCTAGGAGACTCTGGTTACACGGCGATGGCGCTATGAAGCGTTGTATCGGGAAATAGTGTGTCACATTCCATTTAAAGTATTATAATAGTAGTATAGACACACGAATGAACTGACTCCTGAGTAATTCGTCGTATTAGTGAGAGAGAGAGAGAGAGAGAGAGAGAGAGAGAGAGAGAGTGAGAGTGAGAGTAAATAGAATCCCCTAACTATTCCTATAATAGTTACTAGTATTCTAGAAGTATAAATAATGGAAGGATGCCTTTGCTACCCAAAAGAGATGAACTGGCTGAGAGAACTTTTATAACCATACATGTATACATGATATATAACTAATATTTAAACGACCTTCGGACGGATAACCGACACCCTAGAGCCACATCCAAACAAGGAAAAGGAGGTAGGGCGAGCTGGCCTTCCTAAGTCCTTTAAACATTATTTATATAACTATACATAAACGGGCATGCATTTTATAATATAAAAGCATAAAATAAAATTTGGTAAAAAACCTTTGGAAAACTTATGGATAAGAATTTATAACTTGATGTCCTTTTATAAAACAAGCTTTGAAAACCTTTGGAAAATCTTTAATAATCTAAAAAGGGATATTCATACTTTAACGAGACTCGAAAACATGATTTGAAAACCTTTAGATGGATAAAGCAGTTTAACATGCAAATATCTATTTTGCTATACAGTTATTAATCACATGTGATTGATCTAATAACTGTATAGTTCAACTTGTATTCCCCCCATAAAAGCAGTTAAAATCATTTAAAAGGTTAATTTAGGGGTATGAACTCACCTGTAGTGAGTGATGCGACGGTAGGATCAGTTTAGGAGGTTGAGTGCCAATTGTGGACTTGAGCACAAATGGATCCTATTAACCATAAAATGACATATATGTGTGAAATTAGTGTTTGGAATAACCATTTATTGTATTGGGACTGCTTTAGGGACTAGTAAACACTTATTATGAAATGTTACAATCATATAAGATTGTACATCAGTGGTATATGACCACACAAGGAAGTGTATGGTCAAAATGCACAACAAATGTGTGTGTGCGGTTGCACACATGAGTGTGCGGCCATACAGTGGGTGTGTGTGGCCGTACACAGGAGTGTGCGGCCGTACACTCCTAATTTGTGCCCAAAATGTTGATTTTTGAGGTGTTCTCAAGTCTTATGAGTAAATGAAGGCCAAACTCTTCACTTTGGAGAGTTTTTAAGGTGTGTGCGGCCACCATATGTGTATATGCATGACTATGTGTGTTTTCTATGGATTATTTGGTGATTATGTGTTGATTACTTCATTAATCTAAAAATATGTTAAGAACTTGAAGTTTATCACTTGGATCTTCATAAGAACATTGAGAAAAGTATGTTTTATCACAAATATTACATATAAACTTGTAGATCTGGGAATTATACACTTAAAATAGCAAAAATGAGTGTTGTGCTCAAAGATCTATAACTTATACTCAAAAATAGCTTTTGACAGGAAAGTTTTGGTCCAATCTCGGACTGTTTTGACCCTCTTAATGGAAGTATTTTTCAAAACTGTTTTACATGGATAAAGTTCAGATTTATACCTTTAAAATGACTACTCTCGTGTTTTCATACAATTTTTCTACAATTTTTGGCGAATTTTACAAAACTGCCTATCAAATTTGAAGTAATTTCAGACCAGCCTGTGAAGGTGGGCAATTTCACACTTGTTAGAAGCCATTAAAAATTTATGAGAAAAATTGTGAACAAAGTAGACAAAAGTTTCAAAATTCCAGAATTTACGGATCCAAATTTCGACGTACGATGATTTTTCTACAAATTTTCCAAAAACTAGGTCGGAAAAGCCCAAAACCAGAAAAATATGTATTTCCACAAAAATCAAGCCAAAAATGGGTTTAAAATGTTATTTTTATCACAAAGTAGTCATCAACACAAGTTTTTAACAAAATTAGAGATTGAAGCGTTATTCTTACAAAAATTAGGCCTTAATTGTAAATTTTTGGCTTATTGGGCCAAGAACATCATTTTTACAAAAAGTGGGCTTTAGATATCAATTATGTAAATAATCAAGCTAAAATAAACAAATAAATAACAAACGGGTTAAAAACGATATTCATATCCTTATTGGGCCTGGAAATAATATACATGTTTAGTGGGCCTTAGTGTCCTTTTACATGTATATTGGGCTCGGGATAGATATTCATATCCTTATTGGGCCTGGAAATAATATACATGTTTAGTGGGCCTTAGTGTCCTTTTACATGTTTATTGGGCTTAGGATAGACATTCACATTCCTTTTGAGCCTGGAAATAATAGACACGTATAGTGGGCCTTAGTGGTCCACTTACATGCTTATTGGGCCTAGGAATGAGTTTTATATGTGTTCTTCTTTCTTTTGATATTTTAGTGAATACTTGAACCAAAACCAACGATAACTAACAAACGGATTAATTGATCATTTTCTAGGTTATTGGGCCTTAGTGGCCCATTTTTATGTGTGAGAGGTCCTGTATATATTTATTGGGCCTCAATGACCCATTAACATGTGTGACGGACCTTGGATACTATTTGTGTGCTATTTGGGCCTGTAAATACTTTACATGTGAAATGGGTCTTAGTGTCCTTTCATATATATTTCGGGCCCATGTTATATAATCTCATTCCAATTGGGTCTTGAAATGATTTACATGTTTAGCGATGCCTTAGTGGTTCATTTACATGGATCATTGGGCCTGGGAGGAGTTTATACCTTTTTTCTTCACGTAAATTCGATTAAGGATCTAGTGAGTTTTGTCAGTTGGCACCTATTAAGTGTACGATCGTAGCCTGTAGTTATAACCAGAGTCTCTTGGAGGGAGAACGGGGATTTGTGTATAGATCTATACGGGGTTGACACCCCACACCTCAGCTGTTCGCTACAGTTAGACTAACTCAGTCTAGGGTGACGAAAACCTTATAATCAAAGTCAAAACTGGCGTCCAACGATGCCAAGACAGGCATTAATACAAGATCTAACACAAACACACTAAATAGTTTTCAGAAAATATCGGATTTTCTGGTGGTTTTCAAAGTTATACAAATCATTTTCACAAACATGCTTATGAACTCACCAACATTTTTATGTTGACCGTTTTCAAAATAACTTGTATTCTCAGGAAACCGTTGAAGCAGGATGAACGAAACAAACTAATGGATATTATGTTATATTTTGTTTCATCATACTCTTACTATTTTGGCATGTAATATTCAAAAACAATACTCGATGTAAACAATGAATGTTGTTATATTACATGTGTGATGATGATGATATTATGTTTCAATTATATTCACTGTAATGATTTCAAGATGAAGTCACGCACAAGCTCCCAGACGTTTCCGCCGTCTGGTTCGGGGGTGTGACAGCTGAAACTTTCGGGGGTGGATGACGTCATATATAGTATCACAACAATTGCATCATAGTAATCAAAGTAAACATAACCATTACATTGAATATATAAAAAGTATTTACATATGTTTACTTCATATTTTTATACATTAAAAGTAGAAAAAAAGAAAGACGAGACTTTATATGCTCCGTCTTCTCAAAAGTCTGTCGAGGTACATGTCTACTGATTTCCTGAGAATACAAGCGATTTTTGAAAGAGTATCAGCATAAAGCTAGTGAGTTCATAATAATGTTATTGTAGTGAAAAACAATCAGTGAATTCTGTAGAAATGTATGCATGTTTCCCAAGAAAATCCAATATTTTCTAACATGTATGTTCCTTTCTGTATTCTGCTCGAAAACCTTAACTACCACTTGTATGTATAGTATGTTCTGTTTGAAAACCTTGGCTATATGTTATGTTTGAAAACCCTGGCTACCACCGGTATGTATAGTATGTTCTGCTTGAAAACCCTGGCTATATGTTATGTTTGAAAACCTTGGCTACCACCGGTATGTATAGTATGTTTTATTATTTAAAATAAACCTGAGTATTGTATCCCTTAATTCCTCTAGTGTAATGTATAGTAGTTCTATTAATTAAAATAAAACTAATAAAGAATGGAATCACGTAAACGAAAGTTAGTTTATACTATTGTGAGTCGTATAACCATGCTTAAGATGACCTAGTGACCTTTACAACGTTCTTCAGGTGTCGGATATATGACATTTGTCACCCCAGGCATGCCTGCCTAACTGTAGCTTGCAGTTCAGGTGTGGGATTGTCAGTCCCGAATAGATCTATTTACAAATCTCACATTCTCCCTCTAAGAGACTCTAGTTATACTATGATAGGATTTATTCCGTACCCCGTAGGGTACAATTGAAGAGATGTCTCACAATCCTGTATTAACTAGTTTACGGGTGGTTCTGAATTGTTCTCTTGTATTTGCGTCCGTTTGTATACTTGTAAAGTAACGATAATTATACTTAAATAATTATCTAATGTTGTACCCTTGAAATTCGAAAGTAGTAATGTATATCATAAACTAAAACCCGTCATAGTTTATATGTTTGTTAATGTATAAGTTCTGAGTTTGTAATTGTGAATTGAAATCCCAAACTATACCTATTATACTTTGCATGTATACTGTGTACTTGGTTCGTGTATTGATCTGAAAACTACGCAATTATGGTTGTACATTGAAAACGTCCTTTATGCTCGGCATGTTACAAAAAGGATAAAATATCTAAATATTTTATAAAACATGTAAATCTTTTGGTTGTATCAATTGCATATGTTTTAAAACTGTGAAAATTCTTTTGTATAAGTTCACAAAAATCATTTGTGTTTGGCTTGTATTCCCCCCCTGAAAACATTCAAAATAGTAAAAGCATAGGGGTATGAACTCACTGTTAGTTGTGTGCAAACATCGAATCAATGAACTGGAAATGAAGACCTTCGAGTTGCTGTATGTGGCACTTAACGGAATCCTAATGACAATTAAATACATATATGTATCTAAATTAGCGATTTCGTTAGATAAAGTGTGAGAAAAACACTTGCTTTCAATTAAGGAATGTTACCGAGACTTGATTGAATCGAGGAAAACGATTTTTCAGTCTGATTCACCACTTAGGGAGGGTTTGCGGCCGTCAAGGGGGTTTACGGCCGTGAACTGCCTCTTGAAGGTTTTACGGCCTTTGAAGGTTTGAAGTGTGTATGGCCGTAAACTCAAGAACAGTTATGATGGATTCGATGAAAAGCGTGTTTTAGATGCTCCAGAACAACCTCCAGAGGTGATTCTTTATGATTTTCGGAAGAAATGAGGGTGTTTTGGGGTTTACATTCGAGAGGTAGAGACAGAATGAGAGAGTTTTCGGCTAAGAAAGTTCAAATGAAGGTAGGGATCCCATATATATATGCTGGGGGTATAGTCAGTGGTGGGGGCCACCTGGCACTGACCGTAAAAGGGTTTACGGCCGTTAACTCCAGTCTGACCCTGAACTGTTGTTTTGTTCGAAGGAAGACTCGAAATTTCGCGTGATTTTGGTTCCGACTCTTATATAGTATTTAATTATATAACTAAATGATTTTCCAAACCAAAGGAATTTGACGGAACTTAATAAAATTCAAATTTTTTTTAACGGAATTCGGGTTCACATTAACGGAAAAAGATTCAGGTTGTCACATCTGCTGGTGGGGACACCAACATTTATAAGGTTTTCAAAATGCCTAATCTTCAACAAATAGCTTAATATTGGCATAAAATTATTGGGAAAGAGCATTCAGATAATGAAAAGGACAAACATTCATCCTGATATAGTTGAATGATTCTTTAAGTTTTTTTTTTCATAACAACAATAGTTTTATAAAATGAAAAGCTTCATACCAACTGCAAAAACAACTCACTACTAGCACTTGCGAAATTATGCCTTACGACAAGATGTTCGTTTTGACCATCAGACCTACAACAATGACCATGAGTAGCAACTACCATTATCATACTTAAGGGTTTTGAAAGTTAAACATCAACATAATGAGCTTAAGCAACAATATGATGAGCTTTAATTTTGAACATTTGAACATCGATGACTAGTATACTTTTTCATGAACATAACTTGATATTTGAATTAAAATTATGAACTTCTCAACACTCCTTAAAGCACCATAGAATCTGAGATCAGTGAGAAGCTACATAAGAATCTACCATCACATCAATCTAGCACCAAACATAATAACATATTAAACACTATAAGTTAGTTTACATAAAACATATATATCTGAAAGATTCTCTAATCCTCCAAGCACATACAAAGTTAAAAAGTATGAAAAACAGTAAACAGTAGAGACCCCAAAGATTGCATTATAACACCAGTTGACTGCAATTTTTCTAACTAAACCATATATATGAATGCATATTTAGCCATGAAAAATCCAGAAAGCGCAAAAAAGAAATAAAATACACACACATAAAGAAATCACTCCTTAAACCCGTAATCATATATTTGAATCATACATAAAGTTCTGATAAAAACTCTATTTTTATTATGACTGTAATATTGTTGGTATTTTACCTTTTAAATGTATCTATGATTTTTTTTCTAACAAAATAATTTAAGGAAAAAACAATTAACATTGGCATAAACAACTACATAAGTACTTATTACGTATGTAAACAAATGCAAACAACCACAAAATATTTGTAAATTCGAAATTTTCAAGTTGTTGTTTCTTTGAGACAATAAGTCGAACACCGTGTTAGCATTATTATATTAACTTTCACCTTGATGCCTTTATTGAAATTCTTCATCTCAAAATCTTTTCAAAACTAAAAGGTTGAGAGGAATTGATCTTAGTATTCAATCTCATAGACATTATAGCTTAAATCTACAAGAAGATGAAACTAGGGTTTCAAAAATCACAAAACGTAAATATATTTAGGATTTCTGAAAACAAATCGCATATCATTACATATAATATTCATTACCACTTGTAAAATAATGTAACAACAACAAATCAAAGAAAAATCGAAACATAAACATCAACAAATAGCTCACCGAACCAAAACGAATCTAAAAACAATAAAAATTAAAAACAAAAGCTTATCTTCTTCCATAACTTGAAATTGAACCAAAACGAAATTTAAACACGAGAAATTGGAAACCATTACGAGATCAGGTGAAGATTTACATGAAAGATTCGTAGTTTACCATTAGAAAATAAATTTGACCAGTAAGTCCTTGAAACTTTTGCCTATGAGTGGAAAACCATAGAAAGTTGGGGTTATTTACAAAAATGTCATTGTGTCCATAATTAAAAATTTTCAAAATTTAGAAAAAAACACAACCACTTGTTTTAGTAGATGACTGACTAATATTTGTTGTCACTATTGTCCTCACTGAAAATAGAGTCCTCATCCGATTTTATATATATTATTGTCTTTGGCATGTATTAGACTACGACTGAAAGTCTTGTCAATTGAAAAATGTGAGATGGAAAAGTGCTCTCGACCTCATATATTTGTAATAGACATTAATGTTATACTCATCTTGATCGAGAATAGCGCACAAAGTTTGTACACCTAGTGGATTTGTACTGTTATGTGCAGTATAATGAGCAAAGAGTTTTTAGTCTATCGATATGAGGTGTTGTTTTTTCTTTTTGAAGTTGTGGGTTGAAGTCTCTTATGAGACATATGTTGAATTAGGGAGTAGATTAAATTTGTCGTTTAAAAATAAAATATGCAGTGTGTTGAACAGTCTACTCTAAAAAGGAGATGTCACTTATATATTACATCCAGAGGTCTATATCAAATGTAATTGGTGTTTATGTTTGTACTTTAATGTTAATTCACGACATAGCATAAATCTTGTTAATAAGCGTGTTTGGTTGATTGGAGATTCCACTATTATAAAAAACTTAGTATTTAATTTAGGAGTTGAGTGGGTATTAAAATAGAAGAAGATGATAGCTCTCTCTACCGATTATTGCACTCAGATAAGTATCACAAGGTAAATATTTTTCTCAATTATAGTCTTAATCTCTCACCTTAGCATCAACTTTAACCTGGGATGATTAGATTTTATGTATGGTTATTACATCGATCTATGCATGTAACATCATACATAACACTCTGATCGATATTTTCTCAATTTTTGCAGTAGTGAACAGTCCCTATCTTCGCGAATAGTCCACATATTCTCTCTAATTAACATAATCATTTTTGCAGATGTACAGTCTCTATCTTCACAACTTGTCTGCATATTCTTTGGCTTGTCATGATCTCCAACCATGCAGGATACTGTCTCTAAACTCATGATGAATGCGGTATACATCATATAAAGTGAAGCTTTTTAGGGATAGGTGTTCATATCATACCCACACAACGTTGGACTATATTATTTAAGGATTTTTTTTAGTACTTGTGAGATGTTCACATGGTTTTAGGTGTTTACTTCTGAACATAAAACTACAGAAGTTTTGTACATATTGTGTTGGATTTTAGAGGATCGATGAATAAAGGAAGTGCTCAGTTTTGCAAAGTGGCAGGACCCTTGTTGGAAATAAATAAGTATCGAAGTTGAATGATTGAAAAAGAAGAGATCTTACATTCTCGATAAACTAGAGGTACATGTTATTTCTCGAGCCTATTACTCTATTAGACCATCGACTATAGAAGCTTATTGGAGTCTTGATTTGGTTAAATAAGTTTGCCAAACTCAAAAAAAAAAAAAAACAAAAAAAATAAAAATAAAAATAAACATTGTGAGAGTTTTTCCATCTCAATGCTTATTCCCTTTGCTTGTAATTAAATTTATAAGCTCTTACATAGAGCTTTTTTACGCTCTAAGTCAGTTAATTAATTTTCATCGCTATTCTATATAAGTGGAACCCATATAAATGATATATATATTTTTTTCATATAGTGGACTTTCTTAGAGATTTGTTATATTTATAATTGACGCCAAAAACTTAGTGAATTTTCTTTTTTCTATTGTGAACGCTCATTAGCTTCCAAAGGAAAAGATTGTGCCTAAACACCCCTTTTGTTAGCTAGACATGACAACCTTGTGTTGCATTAATTAATTGGAGTGAGACCGAAATAGATATCAATTGGGAAAATTACCAATTTTTTTCCACGCAAAAGGTGGAACAAGGGCTTGATCTCCCCTTTTCTTTTGTGCAAAATATATACATGAATACCTTTTCATATTCATCGTCAAAAATAGCCTGAAAATTTTTATCAAGTCTTCACCAAGAAGTAAAAATAGTCGTTGATATTTTTTAGGTATAGGAAAGGGAAGTGGTGATAAATGCTTGTTGAGAATAACATTGCACTGAAATTACCTGAAGCCCCCCAATAGGGTCATGCTATTGAGTGCTTAGAAATGTATACCTAAGATTTGCTAGGGAACAACATGCTCTAAAACAAAATATTGGAGTACCTTTTGCTGAGGTAGTGAGGTTGTCCCTACCACTTACAAGTACTCCTTATTTTATTAATATATTTTTTATAAGTTAGTTGTAACTAGGGAAGAGGCCGCGCGTTGCACGGGTCAGAATTTTTTTTTTTTTTTTTTTTGATATTTGGTGGCTTATTTTGATGAAAACCTACAACGTTGTGCAAGAAAAACAGGGACACTTTATTTGACCCGTGAAGATTTTTTTTTTATATTACATAGTTAGACATCATCCACATGCTCTCCACTATTTGACATAATAGAAAAAAATGATAATATTAATGTAATATAACATGAAGAGGAAACAACCTCATCTTAACTAAAAAGTTAACTTAAGAAAACGTTACATAAAAAAAGGTTACATCAAGTTCTAACACTCTTAAAAAGAATCCATACGTACCAAGGTGTTTATGCAAACAATAGATGGTAGTTTGAAGCCCCTGATTTGGCCTTCCCAATCCTTTCCTTCTTGTCAACAATTCTTGTCTTCTTTCTTTGCAATGTCAATTGTGTCACCAATATCTATATCTAAGGAGCCTTGCTCATCTCGTTACATGTATGTATCAAAATTCCCATTATGCCCCTCAATCAATGAATCAATTACGTGAGGGATATAACATGAGCGAAATATGTAATTGTGACTCACAACAGCTGTTTCATCTATTCAGAAAAATAAAATGCATCGTACCCCGGTTTTCCACTTTTCCTTACCAAACCTAACTGTTCTAAAAAAGCCCTAATAGATTTTTTTAATGTTAAAACAGTGTGCAGGGGCAATATTGTCCTACAACGATATAAATTGTTTTTTATTAATATGAAAAAAACAGTGTTCAGGGGAAATATCGTCCAAAAACTGTCAGAATAGAATTTTTTTTTTAATATAAAAACAATGCAGCGGATGTAAATAATTAATTTTATTAATATAAAAAGTGTGCAGGGGGCAATATGGTCAAAAAAATGCAAATATTTATTTTTTTAATGTTAAAACAGTGTGCAGGGGCAATATTGTCCTACAACTATTTAAATTGTTTTTTATTAATATGAAAACAGTGTTCAAGGGCAATATCGTCCAAAAACTGTCATAATGGAATTTTTTTAATATAAAAACAGTGCAGGGGCAATATGGTCCTGAAACTATAAAAAAATATTAATACCTCAAGGTTCTGCCAAAACAACAAATTTTTTTTTCCAATTTAGGTCAGAGGGTAAGGTGGTCATTTTCAGAAAGCAACACCATGCTAAAAGGAGAGATTAAGAATAAATAGTAGTTTCAACAAATTTAAATAAAAAAAAACATTAAAGCAAAATGGTAAAAGAATTGTAGGCAAGAGAAAGAGGGCTAAATCTTACCTTTGAGTGAAAACTACATGCAACAACAAAACATTAAATTGCAACATATGTATGCATTTTATACCTCAAGAAATTCTGCACCTGGTTTGAGATCAGAGAAGAAAGACAGCTTCCCCTTTTGTTCTTCCTTCTCCCTTCATAAATACTCTTTTAAATTTCATATATTATAATATCTTATTTTTTCATTGTATCTTGAAACTTTTTACTAATAATAATCAGACATTTTTAATAAAGTTATATATGTAAAGTGCAAACATCCAGTTTCCGTAAAAATCATAAGTAGATTGTTATTATAGGTTAAAGTTTTCTAATATAAGTTATGTTACTGTAGGCAACACATGTGACTGTTACAAAATGACCAAATAACACCTCGGCATTTCATCGAATACCTGGTGGGTTGCGGCCGCAACTTCATCCATAACAGTAAAAATCTTAGATTAGCTCCAAATCCTCGTAGATTTTCATCATTTCCATGTATCCAAGAAGCTCACGGAATGGAACACAGAAATAAAGAGCCTGAATTGAAGATATAACCAAAACAATTAGGAATCATTACAAAGATTAGCATGGATACAATTTTAAGTAAAAATGCATTCGATTCAAAATTCTGAATTTCGAATCACAATCACAATTATCAGATTTCAGGAGTACAACCATAAACACAAACCATTAGCAAAAATCACATGAAAATCATAGTATATGTAACAATAGAAAGAAGCTTACTCGGAGATAACCAAACAATAGATAGCGGGAGTCGTAGTTTGAGAGATATTCCAAAAAGTCAGGCGACCGCATCAGCAGTAAGCATGAAGAAATAAATAGAAAGGAATATAGAAACGTTAG
This sequence comes from Lactuca sativa, assembly GCF_002870075.4. Classification (NCBI taxonomy): domain Eukaryota; kingdom Viridiplantae; phylum Streptophyta; class Magnoliopsida; order Asterales; family Asteraceae; genus Lactuca; species Lactuca sativa. The sequence continues at coordinate 210,893,144 of NC_056625.2, forward strand.
GGATTATATGACCTTATTTGGTATGAGTAAAAGGGTAAAGGGAGAACTATGGATGAATCGAAGACCTTTAAGAGCTTTATGGTGCGAGTATGGGATTTAGGAGAAATTGAACTATGGCGACACCATCTCGCTTCTTCTTGCCTCCCTCTCGATGTCTCCCGATCTCTATATGTGTACGTGTGATGAATCGTAGGAAACTTACCTGGTAGCTCCACCGCCATCACAGTGCCACCTATATGGTTGTTGATTATTCAGTGACGAAGAAAAATGGAGAGGCGATGGAGACGAAGAGGGAAAATGGAATGGAACCATCCAAAAACAAAGAGTGGAAGTACTGTAGGGTGGGTTAATCGAAATCACATAAATTTTCTCCAATTTTTTCACTACCAGCGACGGGTGACCATCCTTCGGGGTGATGTTTCCTTGGAGAGATCGGAGAGAAATGGATCGAGGTAGGGCTTTTGTGTGGAAGGAAGAAAGAGATGAAGCTGTAGAAGGAAGAACGTGGAAGGGCGTAAGAATGAAAGCAGTGGAGAGCATTAAAGGGGACGATACTTGTAGGCATTTTATTGGAGAAGAAAACGGTGGAGAAGAAGAGTAGCACACGTATTATCCAGCAAACACTATCTCGAAGCAGGCCAAAGAAAATTAGACGCAGCAAATAAAAATTGGAAAAAAAATTAAAACCAATCAGAGAAGAAAACTGTTCATGTGGCACTTCAAAATTAGTATGTATATATAATTAGAAACTGCTTTATAAGAGGTAGCTAAATGTGGAGGTTTGGCGGGTGGGTAACCGGTTGGTTAGTTGACCGGTCAATATACATTCTTTTTCTTATTTATTAAACATGTTACTCCTATCTTTTCTCTTAATTATTCTCCTATCAATGTGAAATTGTGATAGCTGTTATATTTTGATAAAATTAATAAGCTTTTAAGACACTTCTTATTATTTTATATGGATAGGAGGATAAGTAAAAATAAAAGTAGAAGAATATTTAATTTCACATATCGAATATGATTAGAAAGCTATACTATTGAAATAATATGGATTATATCAAAACTATTGAGGAGATTGTAAATATTAGAATTCTGTTTAAGCAAATTTTGACCATCCATTTGACCCATTGTGGATAGAGTGTAACCCATATTATGGTGTAAAATGTCAAGATTGGCACATCATGTGTAGGTAAGTGTAGATAAAGGCATTGTAATAGTGGTAACTGATTATGATAGTTGGTCTATAGATTGTATGATGTATAGATCACTCATTTTAGTTTGGACAAATTTTCTAAAGCTATTTTTCATGACAAACTTTCTAGAGTTATTTTCCATAATCAATGTGATAGAGGTATTTACGCATCCAAAGCGGGGGTTGACGTATAGTTTGTTGCTCGTTACCCACTACATCTATGTAAAACTTTTATAGTTTAAAATCAATGAAAAATAATTCGACAAAAAAAATTGCATTTTCATCTCATTGACATTAGTTATACTTCCCACCCCCAACATGTTCTATCAGATCTTGCATGCCGACTGGGTCTAAAGCAAAGTATGGACCTTTGAGGATGTTTTGGGACCATGCCAACCAGGAGTGAAAACAGGATATCACAGTAGGGGTGTCATTGGAAAGTCAGGGGTTGCACGATAGCAGAAAAAATAAAATTTTCCACTGCGGTCTGAAAAGTCAGGAGTTACCGCTAAAACCACCCTTGATGCCAACAAGGGTGAGATGACTGTGGTGAGGTGGTGCTTTCCTCACCGTAAGACGAAAATATCTACCAAATAAAATACATGTAGAAGTCGAAACTTGCGAGTTTGGAAACTAATGAGAAATGTGGTTTTATTGAAGCCATGTAGATGCAGACGTTACCCCGACAACTATCACCCATCTGATTGGATACGGAATGTAGCAGGTGGTACGTTTTCTAGATTTCACTTTATTTCATCTAACAGTAACAATAATGATGTTCAAAATTCCATGTAGGGGCCGTTAAAGTAAGTTGTGACTTGTTTGTAGATAATAATTGGATATGACGATTTGAGTTATGCAATAGGGGGTAGGGTCCATTCTCTTTTTTAACGTTAGAACATGAGTTGTCTCTGTTCTATGTGCAAATAGGCAATGTCATAATTATTCAATAAACTTGATATGAAAAGATCGTAGTGTCAAGATCCCAAATCCCTCTATCTATTGGTATGAGAAGAAGACCAAATTCAAAATAACTTGCAACTCTATCCATGTTTGCTTTCCTCACATCCCACCCTTCGGATTCCTCCTAAAACAATCATGTCGTAGTATGTGAATCAGGAATTGTCCTTCACTTTTTTCCCAACTCTAACAAAATATTCTTGAAAATCAAGTTTTCAAAGGTAAATTTCCCACCCACGCATTTTTCCAAAAACTAGTTGAACAGCCATCATCCATTCATTTTCAAACAAAAAAAAAGATATATTAATACCTTTATTTTGAAGTTGCAAGCTCGAGCAAAATAATATTTCTCCAAGGTGCACTCAAGTTCCTTACGAGGCCACAAATCAACTTGACCATCATTATAGTAAATCATGTTTAAAACTTTTACACATAAAGAGGGTGCTTATTGCTTACTGTTTATTCCCATCACAATAAGCTAAGTTTAAGTATTTTGATTGGAATTTTTAAGTATTTTGATTGAAATCTTTAAAAATCAGCTTATTGTGGTGGGGATAAGTTAAATAAGCTAATTTTAATAAACATTCCTCCGTTTCTTAAAGCTTATTGCTTATTCTCACCACAAACACTTTTGCAAAGCACTCAAGTATCAACTTCATTAACATCAAACCCAAACCCAATTTAAATTAGTTTTTGTAAGTTTATCTTAACTCTTAAGCCCCGATGCAAGGAAAAGGCACCAAAGTTTTTCACAATACATCTTGCACTTTCACACAACCACTTGGCAAAAAACATTGCGTTATCTGCATAGGAAAAGAATAAGAGATAGTCAATTCATTTCTTCCAACCTTGGCTCCATGAAAAACATCTTTAGAAATTGACCCATCCAAAACTACATGAATCCCTTTCATAGAAATGATAAATAAAAATAGAGATGATAGATCAGCTTGTTCAACGCCCTCTTTATTTGGAATTAGGAAATCAGGGATCAAATCCACTAATGTTATTCATCACGAAAATAACTTTTAAAGAACTTTATCCAAATAATCTCAACGAGGGGAATCAAAAACCTTCTCAAAATCAACTTGGAAGACCATATGATTCTTTTTATGCTCTTTGTGCCATTCGATAACTACATTTGAAATTAATGGGCCATAAACTTTGATAGCCTTTAATAAAGGCATTGTTATATGCATATTACATCACCAATAATCTCACATAAGCCGTAAACCAAAAGTTTGCCAATAAATGCGTTTTGACAACTAATGAGGCTTGTAGGTTGATCGTCTTTGAGAAAATTAAATCTTCAACTTTTAGGGCAAGTGCTACAAAATAAAGATTTCTCCCGTTCAAAATAATACTCGACTCTTAGAATAATTTCATCACCAAATAACTACATTCTCTAAAGAAAACAAGAAAAGGTTAATAGGAAGAATTGGGTTCCTGACGTTTTATTATGATTGAAGAACCATTGAAAATATATACATGAATATTGCTTGAATAGCAAGTAAAAATAAAATAAGGAAACTAGATTAGTAGACAAAATAGAATAAGGAAACCAAATCAAAATCAATCTTCTTTACTCCCTCAAGATGGATCGTGAAGATCTTGAACACCCATCTTCTCAAGTAAGGATCGAAAATGAGTTGTTCCACGAGGTTTGGTAAGAATGTCTGCTACTTAATTGGGGGTACACTACAAGAAAACAACCTTTTAGCCTAAGAACTCACTTTTAGAGAGGACATATTGTCGCTAATAAAATTTTGAAAATCTCTTTTTTTTTTTTTCCCGACGACAATTTGCATATAAAAGATAAGTGGAAAATTTTTGCAGGTAACCGTGTTTTTTATATACTTTTTGAGACATCTTGCAGCTGAAATTTAGGCGTCATTTTAAATATTTTAGTATATTTGTAGCAACATTATATTTTTTAGTTAGAGACAAATTTTTATCGCTAAATATAGAATTTATATTATATTTTTTTAATGATCTAAATGGGATATGTTGGGCTTTAGTCGACGTCCAAGTTCCATCCTTCGTTCTCAAAAAAACCCTTATACCCTTTGTTTGTGCCTCACGTGCACCTATGACCTCTTTTCCGGCGTCCGCTCACCTATACGGCGTCTTCCCCCCTTCAGCGTCTCTTTCACTTTCGATAAGCTCTCTCACCCTTCTTTTTTATATGTATTTTAAATACGCTGCTACATCTGGATTTTTGAAACAATGCTTTCTGCTTCTAGTTCTCTATTATATTTTCCAAGTATCCATAACCTTTAAATGCCAAATCAATCCCACATGTCCCAAATTTCTTCCCGTCTCCATCATCCCTTAATTTTATGTGATATTCCCACCCAATGGTTGATTCTGAAACTAGGGTTGTTGTAAAATTTTATAAACATAATCTTAAGCTTGAGGAATTGTCTATGAGGTTTTGAATCATTGTTGGCCATTGGTTTTGGGTTTTGAAGCAAAATTTGAAGTTTGACTAAAATTTGAAAAAACACTAGAAATTATAAGTACTCACCAATGATTGTTGTTGATTGTCTTATTGTTCAAAAGTGAAAAACTACAGCAACAAAGGAGAAATAGAACCGGAAGTTAATTCTTTTTCTTTTTCAAGAGTATGTATGCATGTATTCGTGAGTTTTTTCTTTTATTTTTAAAAAAGTCAAAATCAATTTTATTTGAATATAGGCACAATCAGACCATCGTCTTTGTTAAGAAAGTCAAAAAATAACCCACATAATATTATCATAAAAAGCTTCAAAGCAGGAGGTTAATGTCACATTAAAAAGATAGTTAAATCAAATTATACAACACTTAAATTTGTTGAGTAATTGATGCATACTTATCAAAATTTTGGTTTAAAGCAGGCGGTTAATGTTATATTAAAAAGATAATTAAATCAAATTACCCCACTCTTAATTTGATGAAGTAATTGATGCACACTTGTCAAAACTTTTGGTTTTAAACGTTCTTATGTGTAGTTTATATTTGATGAGGTACACTACTAGAAAATTGGATGAATTCCTACGGAAATTAGTAACGGAATTTTTCCATCGGAAATTAGTGACGGAATTCCGACGGAATTGTGACAAATATAAAAACCCTAATTTTAGTGACGGAATATTGACAAAATAGCGACGAAAATAAATTCCGTCGGTGACTACCGACGGCATACATCAATTACTAATATGGACTAGGCCTGACAATTGGGTTGGGTTCGGGTTGGCGAGTTGGCGGGTCAGAAAACATAAACTCAACCCAACCCATATAATATATGGGTTGACGGGTTGGCGGGTCACGGGTTGGTGGGTTGGAAACCTTAACCCAACCCAACCCATATACCCCGTTTAAGTATATGGGTTCGCTGGTTTACAAGTTAATGGGTCAAACCCAACCCATATAACTCGTTTAATAAACAAGCAACACATTTAAAAAAAATGAAGTTTTTTCAACTTAAATTCATAAAATGATTAATGTAATTAACATAAAAAAAAGGTTTTAAACATAAATTCATAAAGTCAATAACATCCAAATAAAAATGAAAAATGAAAACATTCATTGAAAATGGATGTGTTCTTTGTTCGTGACTCGTGAAAATAACGACATGTATTTTTTTTTCTTTTTCTGATTAACGAACCGCAAATGCAGATTAGTCACATACGAATACTGAAGGAATACAATTATACATAATATTACGAATATGGATGGAAATCAAATTTCATTAATAATTAAGTATATCATTTTTTTAAATGATATATATATATATATATATATATATATATATATATATATATATATATATATATATATATATATATATATATATATATATTTTGGTGGGTTGACCCGCGAACCCAAACAGATAACCCAACCCAACCCATAAAACAAACAGGTTGGTGGGTTGGCGGGTTAACGGGTTGGCGGGTCAAAAATCTAAACCCAAACCCGTCTATTTTCGGGTTGGGTCAATGTCGGGTTACGGGTTGGGTCAACAGTTGCCGCCCCTAATATGGACGTCACTATCCGTCGGAAATTCGTAACAAATTCCGTCGGTAAGATTTACCTACGGGCTTTTTACGACAAACCTAATTTCGTCGGTATTCCGTCGGAAATAGGCTTTAGCGACGGATTTTTGACGAATATGGTCGTCGGAAATTGCCCAGTTTTCTAATAGTGGTAGTAGATTTTATTGTTCGTTTTTAATATATTTTTCTGCCTAATTATAATATTTACAAACAATATTGTTCTAAATTTATTATGCTTATGGTTGGTACATACATTATCTAACTTATAATAATAGAACAATATGGATATTGATAAAAGTTGCATTACATTGGAATCGCAACTCTAATGAATTCTGGATGGTCTTAATAACTTCATTGATATTGCCAAGGAACATGTCGACAGTAATAGAACAATATGTCGTTTCACACGTTGGATAGAATACATGCCCATATATAGGAAAGGAAAGGGTTTCAACAGTCATATCAACACATAGATTTCATGGTGAAGTAGACGCTCCGGTTTTAGATGAGGTAGGTCCAATGATGAATGAGATTGTTGATGCCCTCAATGACATTGTAGGGGCGCAAAATACAAATGAAGGAAATTCTGATGCAAAAAGAGGTGGTGTAGACAATGAATTTGTAGAAGTGTTTGAGGAGACTGAAACAAAGTTGTACCTTGGTTGTACGTCATTTTCCACTACAAGGATCGAGCCCTATGGAGACGACACTTATCTAGACGACAGGTCGTCGGTAAAACGTTTTCCAACTTTGACCATAAACGCTATCCCGACAAGAAGTCGTAAGTATAGACCGGTCGGGAAGGGACAAAAAACTGGCGGTATGTCCAATACCTATGCAGACGAGATGTCGTCTTTATAAGATATTAAAAGAATATTTTCGATTTATTTATATTCCTTGTGGCAGAAAATAAAAACGTCGTCGTTTTCGTCCACCTATGCCGACAACATGTTGTCGGTATAGGTTGTTAAAAAAATATTTTTGATATATTTTTAATCTGTGTCGTGGAAAAGTAAAACGGTGTCGTTTCCTACTCCTATACCGACCGACGACTTATCATCCGCAAAATGTGGGACCGATCCATGTGAATATCTGTCCAGACAATATGTTGTCGGGAAAACTATTTCTTTTATTTATTTATTTTTTTAATGATGTAAAATGGGACGACGTCGTTTCTCCTTTACCTATACCGACAACTTATCGTCGGCATAGGGTTTCCCGGTAATAAAACTCGTATCAGCGTTCATTTTGCAGTCACACCTGCACCTCGTTTTTCCTCTCAACCTTCTACAACGCAGGGCGATTTCTGGCCACTCCGCATCATCGGCAACCTAAAGGTAAGTTTTTTGGTCCTTGATTTCTTCTTAATTTGTTGTAGCTTGAGTTTTTTTTTTTTTTTTTTTTTTTTTTTTTTTTTTTTTTTTTTTTTTCCGATTTTGGGGTATTTGTTTCCGGTTGTTGGAGCTCTAAATCACAGTCAGCCGACAACAAGCTTCACCACCGCCTGAGAAAATGATTTCCGGTTATTGTGCTATCTTCACCACGGATTTTGAGGTAATTTTTTTGTTTTTTTCCAGCTTAACACAGTTTGTACATGAGTGAATGAAGTTTATGATTTTTTTTTCTTTCAATACACCATGATATATAATTTTTCTGATATTTTGTTTGGTTGATTGTTTATATATATATATATATATATATATATATATATATATATATATATATATATATATATATATATATATATATATATATATATATATATATATGCATTTTGAGGTATGAAAATGTGTTTTGACATGAAAATGAAAATGAAGTTAGGCATGATTTGTTTATGCTCATTGTGATGTATTGCCATAAAAATGAAATTAAGAATGATGTTTGATTTTGTATTTAGATGTATACATTTGTATGAAAGTGAAATTTGATGTCTAAAATATAAGGTGCTATAAGGTATGATTGTATGGAATTTGATGAAAATTGGAATTGTATGTTTGATTTTGTCTTTAGATGTATACATTTGTATTGTGTGTCTAAAATGAAATGAAAATTAGAACTGAAAGTATGATTACGTGATATTTATGTTTAATAGTTTGAGTGTATATGAGATGAAGTGATAAAGTTTTTAATTGATAAGTTATAGTTTTTGTAATTAGATGTTATTGTTTATATTGTAAAGTGTTTAATTTTGTTAGTGACTTAATGTTGGTCATTACGACTTTAGCTTAATTAGGTTATTAATAGCAACGTACTTTTAGTAATATTAAATTAATTATAAAGTAAAGTTGAATTAATTTAAAAAAAAACAGTAAAAATAAAATATTAAATTAATTATAAAATCAAATTAAATTAGTTTTCTTCACACATATATAATAATAATAATAATAATAATAATAATAATAATAATAATAATTGAAATATTTTTAGAGTATTATTATAAAAAAAAAAGTTGATTTATTTTATAAAAAAACAATTTCATCAGAAATCTGTCGGTTGATTACCGACGGAATGTAAACGAAATACTAGACTTTCGCCATCCGTCGGTATTACGCCAGTAATCACCGACGGATTTCCGACGGAATTGTTTTTTTAGAAAATAAATCAACCTTTTTTATAATAATATTTAAAAAATGTTTCAATTATTTTTATTATTAGCATTATTAATTGTGTAATTCTTTCTTTTTAAAATTATATATATATATATATATATATATATATATATATATATATATATATATATATATATATATATATATATATATATAATTCAATTTACTAATTACTATACTATAAGTAATTTTGTTATTACTTATAATTATTGAAATTATAAATTATCAATGTAAATGTTGCTTTAGGAAATAAGTAAACTTTTTTTTTATTAATATTATTATAAAAATAACTCAATTATTATTAATAATAGTAATTAACTATTAACTTTTATAATTAAAATATTATTATTATCAACCAAATAAATCCACATTTTTATTAGTATTAGTATTTAAAAATAGTTTAATTACTATTAAAAATATTAGTAATTAAAATAATTATTTACTTATTTAATTAAAATAATATTATAATTATTATTAATTACTATTTTTCATAACTATTAGTATTAGTAAATAAATAATCATTTACTTTTTTAACGAAAAAATGTAATTATTATTATTAACTACTATTTATCTAGTTATTGGTCGGCTCGATTTTAAGGCAGGGCAAGACGTACAGTCGCATAGGGCTCCGAAAAAATAGGGTCCGAGTTTTAATTAAATTATATATTTAATAACTAAATATTTATGAATTTATTCAAGGTTTTACATAAAGTGTAGGTAGCCCAATTGCATAAGCGCATTCTATATTTCGAATCAATTGTAGGTTGTTCAATTCTTGTGCACAACATTTTGATGTTTGAAATTCAAGTTACAATTTTTGCCATTACTTTATGCTATATATTTTATAATCAACTCCTCCTTACAATATGTTTAACAAATCAATTTTCAGGCGTTACATAATTAACCCTTGAACTTTTTATAAAATTTCATATGTTCCTTTTTAGTTAATTTATTTAGGTCCTTATTTTTTCTTCTTAGCACAGGGCCCTTAAAATCTTCGAGCTGGCCTTGGTTATTGATAATAATAATAATAATAATAATAATAATAATAATAATAATAATAAAATATAGTATTGATGTATAATAATGGTGTGAGGAAGATAAAGCCATAAAAACCATGTTTAGTCATCAAAAACTTGAAAATTAGATTTAAAATGTTGGTCCCGAAGGTGTACACGAAAGTACGTATGTGTATATCAGCTATAATTTATAAAATGTGTACTTATTGATGTATTATATGTGTGTGAGAAAAAGAAATCAGAAAAATCGACGTATGATGCTCGAAAAGTAAAAAATTAAACAGGTCCGTCGAAAATCCGTCAGTAGTTACTGACGGATTAGCGATGGCTAATGATATTCTGTAGGTAATTACCGACAGAATTCCAACGGACCTGTCTTATCTTTTGACATTTTGAGCACCATACATCATTTTTTCTGCTTTGTTTTTCTCACACATATATTATACATCAATTACTATATGTGATAACTAGAAAATTTTGAGTCAAACTATCACACCCCCGAACCAGACGGCGGAAACGTCCGAGAGCTCGCGTGACTCAAATTGAATATCATCACAATGAATATACATGAAACATAACATAAACTTCACCATGCATTAATACATTACAACTGACATTGTTCACATCAAGTACATTGTCTAAATATTACATATTCATATCATAAATTGTTTGAAAGTTTTCAAAAGCATAACACCCTAACATACTTGGTACTACTCCTCAGCTTACGTGTTACCTGAGAATACAAGTTATTTTGAAAAACGTCAACATATGGAATGTTGGTGAGTTCATAAGCAGGGTTGTTTTGAAAATGTTTGTATAGTTTATAAAACCCAGAAAATCTGATATTTTCTGAAAAGACAATTGTTTATACCAAAGTGTGAAGATCCATAGTTTTGTACACGAGTGATTTCAAAGCGTGTATAAATGAAAAGTTTTGCATGATAATTATTGGAAAGTACGAGTGGATGGTGTTGATCTCCTCGGAAAACCCGATGTTTTCCAATAACATAATATAATATAATTGTTTCGAATTGTTATGCCATTACAACGAATGATTATAATTTTCCTTGTTACTCGGATAATATTGGATTTATTTATGTGAGTCGTTATAACCATGCATGATAATGACTTGTTCGTATGTCTTGGCTTTCTAACAAACGCCAGAATTGATCTTAAGATTTTGTCACCCTAGACTGGGCGAGTTTAACTGTAGCGAACAGCTGAGGTGTGGGGGAGTCACCCCCATATAGATCTATATACAAACTCTCGCTCTCCCTCCAGGAGACTTTGATTATAACTGCAGACTACAAACAACCCATAAAGGTGCCGCTCATTATTACTCACTGAATCCAAATTGAATTTGATTACCATTGATTAACGACCTGTATTTGTTTACTGAATTGAATGTAAGCCTAACAAACGAGGAGAAGAGGATTACAAGGTCCTGCTAATTCTGTGTATTATTTAAGGCTGTTCGGTATACGAAGGACACGTTGGCCCATTTCACATTTGATTTATTTGGACCTTACTAGCAATGCTAATGGGCCACTGAGGCCCAATAGCACTTGAAAGTCATTAAGGGTCCCTTAAGCATATAATTGGGTCACAAGAGGCCCAATAAACATTTATTTTTATCGTTGGGCTCAAAAGTTATGTTAATGGGTCACGAAGAATCAATAAACATGATTTGAGACTTTCCAGCCCAAAGATTTGAATATTTACTTGTTTTAGGTATAGTATAATTGTCGGAAATTTTGATTGAACAATTGTTAATTTTGTATCGACATAAGACCGGTCGGTTGTTTATAACGATATTTGGAATTATACATATATTCATCTTTCTATTTTCATGAGTTGTAGTTTGGTATTTTTGACTCAAATATCTTAATAATAAAATAATTTGTTCAAAATATTGGTTTGACCTTTTCATCCCTTCTTTAATAAAAATGACAATTTTAGTCCCTTATTTTATTTTTATTTTAAAAAAAAGACATTTTAGGCCCTTAAACCATTTTCTTGACATTTTTGACCCATAGACTTGTTTAAGTGATGTTTTAGTTCAAAATTTATTCTTTGGCAGTTTCAGCCCCTCCACTAAAGAGTTTTTCAGTTAAATCCCAAACTTTTCGCAACTTTTACAATTTTGGCCCAAAATCCAAAAAGTTTAAATTTTTTTTTATCCTTGTTTGGAAAAGAAATCATTTTAACCCCTGAATTAGTTTTGTTTACCCTTTAACCCCCTGTTTTGATAAGTTTACCATTTAATTCCCTTGAAAATCATTTTTTTCGCAATTTTTTTGACTCTATGGGCAGAAAAGCCCAAAAATTGGCCCATTATGCTACAAATTACATTTCTAGCCCTTTAAAGAGTATGATATTCATAAAAACATTTATTTTTACTGTTTTCACTGTTTTAATCCTTAGGAAAACCGCGAATGACAACTTTCAACTAAACTTTTGTTTATTTGACAAATTAAGCCCAAAAATGAGTTTTATGTTGCAATATGTTTATTATCACCTCAGAGGGTAATTTTTCTTGACTTGTTTAGTGTAATATATCTTAGATCATGTTTATCTTCCTCCTAGAGCCATAGATCTCAAGATTTCTTTCATTTTTGTTACATATTTACCACATAAATACATGAAATCACACATAACATACACATACACATAGATCTACACATTTTACTTGTATTCTCCCCCATAAAACTTAGGAAAACCAAAAAGAGAGGGGTATGAACTCACGTTTGCTTGTTGTTTTCGATTTGAAGAAGAAAAGGGAAGAGTTTGATGCTATTTTTCGGCCCTAGCAAGCTTTCTTGGGTTGATTTCAAACTTAAGAAGCTTCTAAGGAGTAGATCACGAAGATTGTATAAGTTAGGAATAAGTTTTGATGAAATAAAGAGACTAGGTTATGGATCTACACAATAACTTACCAATGATGATGATCCTTATGGAATAACCTCCTTGTATTGCCCTAAATCTCAAAAATTTTTGATGAAGAAGAGGAGATATGTTGGTGTTCTTGAGAGAAAACTTAAGTGATTTGTGTGTGGGTGTTCTTTCTTTTGGGCCGAGAATTAAGAAGAAGAAAGGAGAAGAAAGAGGTGAAGGGATGGTGCATGGAGACATGTGATGTTTTGCATGGAAATCCCATAGGTAATAAGGAGGTCGCTAATCCTCCTTAATCCTCTAATTTCCTTTTTTTTCTACTTGGACCGAGAGATAAGAAGAAGAGAAAAGTATTTGGGCCTTTAGTGCTTAAGTCTCCTAATGTGAAGCCCAAGTTAATGGTTTTCGGCCCAATGGGCCCTTAAGCGGTTTTACGGCCTAATTAGGTTAATTAGATTTGTTATGGCCCAATAAGGGTATTTTATTTCATGTTAGGCCCATTATGGCCCAAAATGTTAAAATAAATGAAAGTGGGTCCAATTAGAGCCCATTTAAGAGTTCTAAGCCCAAAATAGTCAAATTGGAATAAGAAAATCCTAGTCCAAAATGGACTTAAACCGGGATTTTTTTTGGGTTTCCAACTTTTGTTGCCTATTTGAATGTTTGTATAAGGTATTTGATGGAATTTTGTTGTCATTGAATAAACACCATACATGTTTTCTAGTTTTAGCTACCATGTCTTTCTTTGTTAAGTGTTTACAACGTATCAGAATTCCTAGTTGTGACATCATCCCCCTGTTAGAGGGAATTTCGTCCCGAAATTCTTTTTAAAGCTAGATTCGAGAATTCGAGAATAAGTGAGGATACTTCTGCTTCATCTGGTCTTCGCGTTCCCATGTGAATTCTGGTCCATGTTTCGCGTTCCACTGAACTTTGACAATCGGAATGCGACTTTGCTTAGTACGCTTCACTTCCCTATCCATGATTTCAATTGGTTCTTCGATGAACAAGAGATTCTCATTGATTTTGATTTCTTCTAATGGAATGACGAAAGGTTCATCGGATAAGCACTTCTTTAAATTGGAAACATGGAACAGGGGGTGTACACTGTTGAGCTTAGCGGGTAGTTGCAGTCTATAAGCCATTGGACTGACTCGTGCAAGAATCCTGAAGGGTCCAATGTATCGTGGGTTTAGTTTTCCCCGTTTCCCAAAACGAATCACCCCTTTCCAGGGGGACACTTTTAACAACACTCGATCCCCCGACTTGAAATTCCAAGGGCTTTCGCTGTTTATCAGCATAACTTTTCTGTCTATCTCGTGATGCTTGTAGTCGGGCTCTGATCTGAATTATCTTCTCGGTCGTTTCGCGTATGATTTCTGGTCTCGTTAATGCATTGCCTGGTGTCTGTCCTCTTGCTAGTTGAGTCTCACCTTGGATACTTGAGTGATAATTGTTGTTGTACGAGAATTCGATCAAAGGCAAGTGGGTATCCCACGACCTTCCAAAGTCTATCACACAGGCGCGAGCATATCTTCAAGCGTTTGAATGGTTCGCTCGCTTTAACCATCCGTTTGTGGGTGGTAGGCAGTGCTCATGTCCAGTTGTGTTCCCATAGCTTTCTGAAGCGATTGCCAAAAGCGTGAAGTAAACCTACTGTCTCTATCTGAGATGATAGATAGTGGCACTCCGTGGAGTCTCACGATTTCCTTGATATAGGTCCTTGTCAATCGTTCCATCTTGTATGACTCTTTTATTGGCAGGAAATGAGCGGATTTTGTCAACCTGTCAACTATTACCCATATGGTATCCAAATCATCAGTTGTATTGGGTAGTTTGGTCACAAAGTCCATAATAATCCTTTCCCATTTCCACTCGGGAATTACTTGTTGTTGTAGTAATCCTGAGGGCTTCTGATATTCCACATTTACTTTAGCACACGTGAGGCACTTGCTAACATAAGTGGCAATTTCTACCTTCATGTTAGGCCACCAATAATGTTGCTTGATATCCAAGTACATTTTATCTGAACCCGGATGAATGGAGTATCGTGTCTTGTGGGCTTCATTCACGAGTACTTCTCTAAATCCCCCAAGTTTAGGGATCCAAATGCGGTTCATGAAATAATATGTTTCGTCCTCCTTCACTTCGAAATTCTTTTCCATTCCACATAACGCTTCTCTTGTTTTGTTTTCTGCCTTCATGGCATCGAACTGGGTTGCTCTGATTTCCGAGGTCAGGTGGGATTGAATGGTTATGGAGAGAGAGTCTTCAAACAACGATTCGAGTATTCTTTCTGACTCAAGGCATCAGCTACCATGTTAGCCTTACTTGGGTGGTACTTCATTTCACACTCATAGTCATTTAGCAGTTCAACCCATCTTCGTTGCCTCATGTTCAACTCTTTTTGATTTAAAATGTGTTGGTGACTCTTGTGGTCCGTGAAAATGGTGCACTTGGTACCATAAAGGTAGTGCCTCCAAATTTTCAAGGCGAAAACCACAGCTCCCAATTCGAGATCATGGGTTGTATAATTCACCTCATGTGTCTTTAATTGTCTGGACACATAATCTATCATCTTCCCACGCCGCATAAGCACACAGCCTAAACCTTGATTTGATGCATCATAGTAGACTACGAAGTCCTCTATTCCCTCTGGTAGTGATAGTACCGGTGCACTGCAGAGTGCTTGCTTCAGAGTTCGGAATGCAGCTTATTGCTTATCCTTCCATTCAAAGGGTACACCCTTTTGTGTAAGCAAGGTAAGTGGCTTGGCTGTTTTGGAGAAGTTCTGAATGAACCTCCTGTAATAGCCTTCGAGACCTAAAAATTGACGAATTTATGTGGGTGTCGTTGGGATCGCCCATCCTTCAATGGCTTTGACCTTGGAAGGATCCACATGTATCCCTTCTTGACTAACAACATGACCCAAAAAGTTCACACTACGGAGCCAGAACTCACACTTAGAGAGTTTTGCGTATAGCTTTTCTGTTCTTAGGGTTTCTAAGATTTTTCGGAGATGTCGGCCATGCTCCTCTTCGCTTCGAGAATAGACTAGAATATCGTCGATAAAAACGATGACAAAATTGTCAAGGAATGGTTGGCAGAGTCGATTCATTAGGTCCATGAATGCGGCAGGGGCATTCGTAAACCCAAGGGCATTACGACAAATTCATAATGTCCATAATAAGTTCGGAAAGCGGTTTTGGGGATATCCTCTTCTCGGACTTTGAGTTGATGGTATCCGGATCGCAGATTTATCTTAGAGAAGTAACTTGCTCCTTGGAGTTGGTCAAATAGATTGTCGATTCACGGAAGTGGATAGCGATTTTTGATAGTGAGGTTATTTAGTTCTCTGTAGTCAATACACATCCTAAAGGAACCGTCTTTCTTTTTAACGAAGAGAAACGGAGCTCCCCAGGGTGAGAAACTGGGTCGGATGAATCCTTTGTCCAAAAGTTCGCTAAGTTGGCTGGACAGCTCTTGCATCTCTGCAGGAGCCAATCTGTAGGACGATTTGGCGATGAGTGTAGCTCTTGGCATGAGATCAATTCGGAACTTGACTTGTCTTTCTGGGGGTATCCCCGGAAGATCTTCGAGAAAGACATCCGGAAACTCGCAAGCCACTGGGATGTCTCGAATATTGACCTCTTCTTTGGACTTATCCATAATATGAGCCAGAAACGTGAAGTCCTTCTTTCGTAGATACTTATGTGGCTTAATGCACGAGATAAGGCGAAGGTTCGTGCTGGGTTTGTCTCCATATATAATTAGGGTTTCGAGATTTGGGAGGTGAAGGCGAACGGCCTTCTTGTGACACATAATTTCAGCATGGTGGGGGCTTAACCAGTCCATGCCGATAATCACATCAAAACTCCTAATGGAAACAAGCATTAAGTTTATTTGAAAGACGTGTTGATTCAAGGTTAGGGTACATCCGATGTAGATTTCCCCAGTGGATTCTGTTTTCCCATTAGCCATTTCCACTATAAAGGTTTCATTGAGCTTCTAGGGTTGCTGTTTTAACAAGTGTTTGAATCTATTACTCACAAAGCTTCGTTCTGTCCCGGTATCAAATAGGATGCATGCATAAGTGTGGTTTAGGAGAAATGTACCGGTGACAACAGCGGGATCCTGAACCACTTCTCCCTGACCCATGGTGAGCACTCTTCCTGTTCCTCCATTCCCAGGGTTGTTGTTGTTGGGGCAGTTTCGAGGAAAATGCCCAGTCTTTCCACATCCATAATAGGTGTGGCTTGGTCCTACATTGTTGCCGCTGTTGTTGGTGTTGTTGTTGTTGTTGTTGCGGTTGTTGTTGTTGTTTCCTTGCTGCTAGTTCTGGGGAGGATAGGTCCTGCAATATTTTGTCGTGTGACCCTTTCGATTGCAACCAGTACAATAAATCTCCATGCATTCGCCATTATGATGGATACTGCACTTGTTTCATTTTGGGAGATTCCCGGAATACTGCCTAGGGGCACTAGGAGTAGCTGAGACTGGAGCATGTGGTGTGGAGGGAACTTGGGTGGTTGCAGCATTGACTGTCACTGTTTGTTGGCTCTTTGACAACTCTGAGCCTTGTCGTCCCTTTCTCTTGTTACTCTTTCCTTTCTTGTTGTCACTTTCCTTCTTGCCTTCAGTTTCCTGTGGCTTCTCGCCCTTCTTGTTGTTGTGGTCGTACAGTTTCTTTTCCAACCTCTTGGCACCGTCGAAGGTTTCAGGATTTGCAGCTATCTCATTTCCTTGAATTGGGGAGGTTAATCCCCATATGAATCGTTTGATTTTCTTTCCCTCTGGAGTAATCATGCCAGGGCACAACAGTGACAGTTCGCTAAACCTTGATATGTATGCATCAATGTTAGAGTTTCGGACTGTGAGATTCCATAACTCTTGCTCCATTTTCTGGATTTCGTCTCGCAGGCAGTACTCGGCCATCAACATTTCTTTCAACTCCGCCCATGGCATGGCGTTGGCTACGGGAAGAGTCATGGCTTCTACGTGTCCATTCCACTAGGTGAGAGCTTGGTCAACGAATGTGCATGCGGTAAATTTCACTTTCATCTCCTTGGGGAATTCGCATATTTTAAATACCGATTCCACCTTCTCGATCCATCTTTTTAGGGTTATCATTCTGCTTGTGCCATTAAAGGTTCGTGGCTTGGCGTTGGTGAAATCTTTGTAAGAGCATGTCTTAGTAGGTCCTTGATTTATCCCGTTGTTTGAACTTCCAACCCCTTGTCCATTGCCTCCACCATTGTTCCCTTGGTGGATTTGCGCCATGGCTGCGGTGACCACAGCAAATACAGCTGCTTGAAATGCAGCTGATTTGATTTCTGGTGGGGTTGGCTCGGGGTTTCTGCGGGTTGGTCGTTGAGGCATCTTTCTGTCATGGAATGGAAAGATGTTGAGTGCCTAAGATTTTTGTGAGGTTGTGGTCCTATAAACTAGGTGTAGGGCATGTACTTAAGTAGTTTCACATATTAACATACAATCATGGATACATAACACATAACAGATAACAACATCAGCATAGAACACATATATTTTTCACTAATAATATCCGTACTTTGACACATGAAAATTTGCTCAAAAGAGCATACATAAGTGGTGCAAGTTTGACAGGTAACGACTCTATGAGTAGGGTAATCACTTGATCATGGAGTCGACGGTACATAGCACGGATCATATAACATAATACTGACGAAAGATACGGCTAGTTCCTCGTACGGTAAGACCTATATAGCAAGTAGTAGAGCAAGTCCTATCAGTAGAGATGACGCCGATACTCAATCGTCGAGCTGACGTATCAGGACTTCATCCAGTTCATCCGCCTCTTGGGTGATTACCTCTACCCTTTGCTCGGCTCGTACAGCCCTTGTCTCGGCCGTAATAAGTTGAAGCTTGAGACCAATAATTGCCTCCTCGAGAGAGCGTAGATAGTTTGTATAAACCCTTTGAACCGTGCGGGGATCTGACGGGGCTTTCGACAGGTGGGGTTCACTACGTGCCTCCTCTACGCCCTTCTCTTCGTCTAACTCCTGGTCAGACTCGTCATATTCGAAATCAATTATCACATATTCGTCCTGTTCCACTTCAGGTCCAACGTCGTGTGCTCCCCCTGATCTCCCTCGGGCTCGTCCTAGATCATCCCATAGGCCACTAAGACCTGATGAAACTGAATGCCTCGGTGCTCCCTTTCCATGGTGACTGAGAGGAGGTATATGAATAAACTATTATTACTCCTAAGATGTTTTAATTATTGAATAAATTGAGTTGATGTTCTCTTCTTAGTAATAAAGGGGTATTTTTTAAGTTTACCGACCATCACGATTTCCTCGGGGCATGTGATAGTTGTACTTCGAATGAAATGTAGTTGATCAGGATACATTCACCCCTTAATACAACTATGAACAGTCCCGACTTAACCGAGATGCCAGTATCATCTTATTTGATTTGGTATTATGTTCTTTTTCCTAAATCGTACAAGTAGAGGTGTTTTATCGTTGTGTTTTATTTGTTTTGTTTAGAGTTGTTTTAGTCCCTCTTTGGTTTATAGTTGCATATCAATGTCTGGTTAGATATGCCAGTTCACTATAAACCTGGCTCTGATACCAACCTCTCACACCCCCGAACCAGACGGCGGAAACGTCCGAGGGCTCGCGTGACTCAAATTGAATATCATCACAATGAATATACATGAAACATAACATAAACTTCACCATGCATTAATACATTACAACTGACATTGTTCACATCAAGTACATTGTCTAAATATTACATATTCATATCATAAATTGTTTGAAAGTTTTCAAAAGCATAACACCCTAACATACTTGGTACTACTCCTCAGCTTACCTGTTACCTGAGAATACAAGTTATTTTGAAAAACGTCAACATATGGAATGTTGGTGAGTTCATAAGCAGGGTTGTTTTGAAAATGTTTGTATAGTTTATAAAACCCAGAAAATCTGATATTTTCTGAAAAGGCAATTGTTTATACCAACGTGTGAAGATCCATAGTTTTGTACGTGAGTGATTCCAAAGCGTGTATAAATGAGAAGTTTTGCATGATAATTATTGAAAAGTATGAGTGAATGGTGTTGATCTCCTCGTAAAACCCGATGCTTTCCGATAACATAATATAATATAATTGTTTCGAATTGTTATTCCATTACAACGAATGATTATAATTTTCCTTGTTACTCAGATAGTATTGGATTTATTTATGTGAGTCCAGTGGCAGAGCCAGGATCAAAGTAAAGGGGTATCCCAATTATTTTCCTGGGGTACTTGGGTTTCCTCGGTTCAGTTTCGGTTTTAAACCCAAATCTTAATCGAATCATTAGCTAACCTCAAGTCTTGTTATATAAACATGAAGCTGAAGTATATTTTGATACTTGAATCGATGTGGGACTCAAAGTAGATATCAAATAAAGGATGAGGATAACAGGTTTATATAATAGAAAAAAATGGTTGAGTTTACATGTGTTTAACGATGTGGAATAGAATAGCTGGGAAAATAAAACAAAAGTAAACAAAGAATATGTAAGAAGCAAGAATTGATCTTGAGACCTTTGCTTCAATAAGGCCCCGTTTGATATGCTTCTGACCGAGTCAAGTCAGACGTTTTTTGCTGACTCGGTCAGCAAAATGTGTTTGATAATCCAATTCTGGTCATCTGACTCGGTAAGAAATGTCTGACTGAGAAAGGAGTTGGCAGGAGGCTGACTGAGAAAGAAAGCAAGACTTTACAATAATACCCTTGGTCTTGGATAAAAACAAGTGTAATTGGAGGTTACGAGAATTGAACTCGGGTCTCCTCTATACATAGAATGATGTTTACCAGCAAGCTAAAGGGTTTTTTGTGTTTTAATCTCTAAAATAGTATATTTAATGTCGATTATGCTGGAAGTTTTTTGTATACATTATTATTATTATTATTATTATTATTATTATTATTATTATTATTATTATTATTATTATTATTATTACTTTTATTATTATTATTATTATTATTATTATTATTATTATTATTATTATTGCTTTTATTATTATTATTATTATTACTTTTATTATTATTATTATTTTTATTATTATTATTATTATTATTATTATTATTATTATTATTATTATTGCTTTTATTATTATTATTATTATTATTATTATTATAAAGAGCATGAGGGTAAAATGGTCATTTTGTATCAGTCAGCACATTCACTCAGATGTATAATCAAACATCATAGTTTCTTACTCAGTCAGAACTTATTACTCAGAAAGACCTTTCTCAATCAGCACTTTCTTAGTCAGCAACTATCAAACGACCCCTAAGCCAATGCCTTAACCAGCAGACTAAGTGTTTGTTTGTGTTTATAAATGGAGGGATGCATATATCTATATACACCATACCGAATTTTTTTGAGGGATACGTAAACAAAAATTACACTACCGAAAAAACTTTGAGGGGTATCCCGGGATCCCCTTGGATCCGCCCCTGTGTGAGTCGTTGTAACCATGCATGATAATGACTTGTTCGTATGTATTGGATTTCTAACGAACGCCAGAATTGATCTTAAAATTTTGTCACCCTAGACTGGGCGAGTTTAACTGTAGCGAACAGCTGAGGTGTGGGAGAGTCACCCCCATATAGATCTATATACAAACTCTCGCTCTCCCTCCAGGAGACTTTGATTATAACTACAGACTACAAACAACCCATAAAGGTGCCGCTCGTTATTACTCATTCAATCCAAATTGAATTTGATTACCATTGATTAACAACCTGTATTTGTTTACTGAATTGAATGTAAGCCTAACAAACGAGGAGAAGAGGGTTACAAGGTCCTGCTAATTTCGTGTATTATTTAAGGCTGATCGGTATACGAAGGACACGTTGGCCCATTTCGCATTTGATTTATTTGGACCTTACTAGCAATGCTAATGGGCCACTGAGGCCCAATAGCACTTGAAAGCCATTGACGGTCCTTTAAGCATATAATTGGGTCACAAGAGGCCCAATAAACATTTATTTTTATCGTTGGGCTCAAAAGTTATGTTACTGGGTCACGAAGACCCAATAAGCATGATTTGAGACTTTTCAGCTCAAAGATTTGAATATTTACTTGTTTTAGGTATAATATAATTTTCGGAAAGTTTGATTGAACGATTGTTAATTTTGTATCGGCACGAGGCCGGTCGGTTGTTTATAACGATATTTGGAATTATACGTATATTCATCTTTCTATTTTCATGAGTTGTAGTTTGGTATTTTTGACTCAAATATCTTAATA
Source organism: Lactuca sativa (assembly GCF_002870075.4). Taxonomy (NCBI): domain Eukaryota; kingdom Viridiplantae; phylum Streptophyta; class Magnoliopsida; order Asterales; family Asteraceae; genus Lactuca; species Lactuca sativa. The sequence continues at coordinate 210,915,134 of NC_056625.2, forward strand.
ATAAAATAATTTGTTCAAAATATTGGTTTGACCTTTTCAGCCCTTCTTTAATAAAAATGAAAATTTTAGTCCCTTATTTTTTTTTTTAAAAAAAAGACATTTTAGGCCCTTAAACCATTTTCTTGACATTTTTGACCCATAGACTTGTTTAAGTGATGTTTTAGTTCAAAATTTATTCTTTGGCAGTTTCAGCCCCTCCACTAAAGAGTTTTTCAGTTAAATCCCAAACTTTTCGCAACTTTTACAATTTTGGCCCAAAATCCAAAAAGTTTACATTTTTTTTATCCTTGTTTGGAAAAGAAATCATTTTAACCCCTGAATTAGTTTTGTTTACCCTTTAACCCCCTGTTTTGATAAGTTTACCATTTAATTCCCTTGAAAATCATTTTTTTCGCAATTTTTTTGACTCTATGGGCAGAAAAGCCCAAAAATTGGCCCATTATGCTACAAATTACATTTCTAGCCCTTTAAAGAGTATGATATTCATAAAAACATTTATTTTTACTGTTTTCACTGTTTTAATCCTTAGGAAAACCGCGAATGACAACTTTCAACTAAACTTTTGTTTATTTGACAAATTAAGCCCAAAAATGAGTTTTATGTTGCAATATGTTTATTATCACCTCAGAGGGTAATTTTTCTTGACTTGTTTAGTGTAATATATCTTAGATCATGTTTATCTTCCTCCTAGAGCCATAGATCTCAAGATTTCTTTCATTTTTGTTACATATTTACCACATAAATACATGAAATCACACATAACATACACATACACATAGATCTACACATTTTACTTGTATTCTCCCCCATAAAACTTAGGAAAACCAAAAAGAGAGGGGTATGAACTCACGTTTGCTTGTTGTTTTCGATTTGAAGAAGAAAAGGGAAGAGTTTGATGCTATTTTTCGGCCCTAGCAAGCTTTCTTGGGTTGATTTCAAACTTAAGAAGCTTCTAAGGAGTAGATCACGAAGATTGTATAAGTTAGGAATAAGTTTTGATGAAATAAAGAGACTAGGTTATGGATCTACACAATAACTTACCAATGATGATGATCCTTATGGAATAACCTCCTTGTATTGCCCTAAATCTCGAATTTTTTTGATGAAGAAGAGGAGATATGTTGGTGTTCTTGAGAGAAAACTTAAGTGATTTATGTGTGGGTGTTCTTTCTTTTGGGCCGAGAATTAAGAAGAAGAAAGGAGAAGAAAGAGGTGAAGGGATGGTGCATGGAGACATGTGATGTTTTGCATGGAAATCCCATAGGTAATAAGGAGGTCGCTAATCCTCCTTAATCCTCTAATTTCCTTTTTTTTTCTACTTGGGCCGAGAGATAAGAAGAAGAGAAAAGTATTTGGGCCTTTAGTGCTTAAGTCTCCTAATGTGAAGCCCAAGTTAATGGTTTTCGGCCCAATGGGCCCTTAAGCGGTTTTACGGCCTAATTAGGTTAATTAGATTTGTTATAGCCCAATAAAGGTATTTTATTTCATGTTAGGCCCATTATGGCCCAAAATGTTAAAATAAATGAAAGTGGGTCCAATTAGAGCCCATTTAAGAGTTCTAAGCCCAAAATAGTCAAATTGGAAGCTTATTGGTCCATTAGGACCAATAAGGCAATAAGAAAATCCTAGTCCAAAATGGACTTAAACCGGGATTTTTTTTGGGTTTCCAACTTTTGTTGCCTATTTGAATGTTTGTATAAGGTATTTGATGGAATTTTGTTGTCATTGAATAAACAGCATACATGTTTTCTAGTTTTAGCTACCATGTCTTTCTTTGTTAAGTGTTTACAACGTATCAGAATTCCTAGTTGTGACATCATCCCCCCGTTAGGGGGAATTTCGTCCCGAAATTCTTTTTAAAGCTAGATTCGAGAATTCGAGAATACGTGAGGGTACTTCTGCTTCATCTGGTCTTCGCGTTCCCATGTGAATTCTGGTCCATGTTTCGCGTTCCACCGAACTTTGACAATTGGAATGTGACTTTGCTTAGTACGCTTCACTTCGGATAAGCATCTCTTTAAATTTGAAATATGGAACACGGGGTGTACACTGCTGAGCTCAGTGGGTAGCTGCAGTCTATAAGCCACTGAACCGACTCGGGCAAGAATCTCAAAGGGTCTAATGTATCGTGGGTTTAGTTTTCCCCATTTCCCAAAACGAATCACCCATTTCCAGAGGGAAACTTTTAACAACACTCGATCCCCGACTTGAAATTCCAAGGGCTTTCGCCGTTTATCTGCGTAGCTTTTCTGTCTATCTCGTGATGCTTGTAGTCGGGCTCTGATCTGAATTATCTTCTCGGTTGTTTCGCGTATGATTTATTGTCCCGTTAATGCATTGCCTGGTGTCTGTCCTCTTGCTAGCTGAGTGTCACCTACCTCAGCCCAACACAACGGCGATCTACATTTACGCCCATACAATGCCTTGAATGGGCCAACTTTGATGCTTGAGTGATAACTGTTGTTGTACGAGAATTCGATCAAAGCCAAGTGGGTATCCCACGACCTTCCAAAGTCTATCACACAGGCGCGAAGCGTATTTTAAAGCGTTTGAATGGTTCGCTAGCTTTGGCCATCCGTTTGTAAAATTTATCAGAAATTCATCACAAATGTCGTCGGTAAAATTTACCCACGGGGCTTTTTACGACAGTCCTAATTCCGTCGAAAATCAGCTTTAGCGAGGGATTTGCGACGGAGATGGCCATCGGAAATTGCCCACTTTTCTAGTAGTGTTGGTAGATTTTATTGTTCGTTTTTAATATATCTTTTGCATAATTATAATATTTACAACCAACATTGTTCTAAATTTCTTATGCTTATGGTTGGTACATACATTATCTAACTTGTAATAATATAACAGTATGGATATTGATAAAAGTTGGATTACATTGGAAAATCGCAATTCTAATGAATTCTAGATGGTCTTAATAACTTCATTGAGATTGCCAAGGAACATGCCGACTGTAAAGAGTTAGTGAGATGTCCGTGTACAGACTGTTTGAATATGTCGTTTCACACGTTGGATAGAATACATGCCCATATATATAGGAAAGGAAAAGGTTTCAACAATCATATCAACACATAGATTTTTCATGGTGAAGTAGACACTCCGGTTTTAGATGAGGTAGGTCCAACGACAAATGAGATGGTTGATGACCTTAATGACCTTGTTGGGGCACAAAATACAACTGAAGGAAATTCTGATGCAAAGAGAGGTGGTGTAGACAATGAATTTGTAGAGCTGTTTGAGGAGATTGAAACAAAGTTGTACCTTGGTTGTACGTGGTTTTACACTACAAGGATCGAGCCCTATGGAGACGACACTTATCCAGACGACATATGTCGTCGGCAAAAGCCAAGCTATACCGACGACATGTCGTGGGTAAAACGTTTTCCAACTTTGACTATATCTCTTTGACCAGAAACGCTATCCCGACGACAAGTTGTAAGTATAGACCGGTCGGGAAGGGGCAAAAAACTGACTGTATGTCCAATACCTATGCAAATGAGATGTCGTCTTTATAAGATACTAAAAAAATATTTTCAATTTATTTATATTCCTTGTGGCAGAAAATAAAAATGTCGTTGTTTTCGTCCACCTATGCCGACAACATGTTGTCGGTATAGGGCGTTAAAAAAAAATATTTTTGATATATTTTTAATCTGTGTCGTAGAAAAGTAAAACGATGTCGTTTCCTACTTCTATACCGACCGACGACTTGTCATCCGGAAAAAGTGAGACCGATCTGTGTGAAATATCTGTCCTGACAATATGTTGTTAGGAAAACTATTTCTTTTATTTATTTACTTTTTTAATGACGTAAAATGGGACAACGTCGTTTTTCCTTTACCTATACCGACTTCTTGTCGACGGTATAGGGTTTCCATGTAACAAAATTCGTATCAACGTTCATTTTGCAGTCACACCTGCACCTCGTTTTTCCTCTCTACTTTCGGCGACGCAGGGCGATTTCTGGCTACTCCACTTCATCGGCAACCTAAAGGTAAGTTTCTTGGTCCTTTATTTCTTCTTAATTTTTTGTAGCTTGAGTTTTATTCCGATTTTGGGGTATTTATTTCCGGTTGTTGGAGCTCTAAATCACAGCCTTCATCACCGCTGACCGACAGTGAGCTTCACCACCGCCGGAGAAAACGATTTTCGGTTATTGTGCTATCTTCACCACGGATTTTGAGGTAATTTTTTTTATTTCCTTCTTATCATATTGTGTACGTGAGTGAATGAAGTTTATGATTTTTTTTCTTTCAATACACCATGATATATAATTTTTCTAATATTTTGTTTGGTTGATTGTTTATATATATATATATATATATATATATATATATATATATATATATATATATATATATATATATTGAGGTATGAAAATGAGTTTTGGCATGAAAATGAAAATGAAGTTAGGCATGATTTGTTTATACTCATTGTGGTCTATTGACATGAAAATGAAGTTAAGAATGATGTTTGATTTTGTATTTAGAAGTATACATTTGTATGAAATTGAAACTTGTTGTCTAAAATGTAAGATGCTATAAGATATGATTGTATGAAATTGGATGAAAATTGGAATTTTATGTTTGATTTGAATTTATATGATGTTTGATTTTGTATATATATATATGTATACATTTGTATTGTGTGTCTAAAATGAAACGAAAATTTCATGCCTAAATCACAGCCTTCATCGCCGCCAGCCGGCAAAAAGCTTCACCACCAACGGAGAAAACGATTTCCGGTTATTGTTGTATCTTCACCATTGATTTTGAGGTAATTTTTGTGTTTTTTTCCTACTAAACACAATGTGTACGTGAGTGAATGAAGTTTATGATTTTTTTCTTTCAATACACCATGATATATAATTTTTCTCATATTTTGTTTGGTTGATTATATATATATATATATATATATATATATATATATATATATATATATATATATATATATATATATATATATATATATATATGCATTTTGAGGTATGAAAATGTGTTTTGGCATGAAAATGAATATGAAGTTAGACATGATTTGTTTATGCTCATTGTGGTGTATTGGAATGAAAATGAAATTAAGAATGATGTTTGATTTTGTATTTAGATGTATACATTTGTATGAAATTGAAATTTGATGTGTAAAATGTAAGGTGTTATAAAGTATGTGTAAGTCCCTTATCTGCTTGTGTATCAATCAGATCCAATTGATGGTGCGGAATCCCAATCAATTGGATGATGTCAGATCAAACATAAGAGAAGAAAAAGAAGAATTAAGATGAATCTAATGATGTATTCAATAATATGGATGATGCTCCTTACAATTGATTCTCTCTCACACACTGTTCTTCTCTCTACAATATGCTCGACTCTCTCTCTCTCTCTCACTCTCTCTCTCTCTCTCTCTATCTCTATCTCTCTTCTAGCCATACACTCACATGACTCATCACCCTATATATATGAGACACCAGCCATACACGTGTGTATAGCCGCACACCCTGTGTACGGTCGTACACAGGGTGTGCGGCCGTACACACGTGTACGGTCATACACAGCCACAAAATTACATATTACATTATAGAAAAATACATTTTCCTAGAAAAGCAAAGTATAAACCATATTTTTGACCGAAAAATCTCCCCTTGGTTTATAACTTTCTTTTCTAATTGGCCCAACAAACTCCCCCTAAAAATTAGCTGGCTTTTCTTGTTAATCTTCATTGGGAGCTTGGCTTCAATATTAATCTTCAAATTTCTTCACAGCATCAAGATTAACATATGAATCTTCAATAAATGACTTCATCTTGAGGAATTGGGATATCTGCAGAATTTGACATTAAACGCACATTGGGTGAGGAGGCTTCTTGTAGAGAATTATGAAAGATGGCGCTTTCAGCATGAGAATCTTCAGAGAGAACAGAGAGAACGAATCTTCTGGATCACTTTAGCAAGTTCATAGATAGCAACAGACTGATTGAGGAGGCTTCAATGCAATCTGTCATATAATCTTCAATTGCAGCTTCACCTTGCTTCTGGGGTTGAAGGATTGAATGTTTAAAGAATAATCTTCATTTCTTTCTCCTTCGAATGAAAATTCTTCGATGCTCACGGATGAAGCCTTGGCTCAGAAAATCTTCAGTACAGTCTCTATGAGTCTTATCTATACCTGAAATCACTTTTCAAGACTTAACAAAACTAAAAGAAAACTTAGCACACAATATTTTTGGAATTTTGATTTTCTGATTTTTGTTTGATTTTTGAATTTTCTGATTTTTGTTTGATTTTTTTTTTTGAATTTTCTTATTCTCCCCCTAAATTTGTGCATAGAGGAAAACTATGAACAAATTTAACAAAAAACAAAAAAAAATCGGGATTAAAGTTGTGAGACAGCCTGAACTTGTTTATCAGTACCTTCACCTTCATGAATAGATCTGGTCAATTGCCAGTATTGTGGTCCACTTAAACATGAAGAATATCGACAAACTTTTTTAAATAAACCATTTAGCTGACGACGACCACGGGTATTGTTGTCCACTTAAATTAAGCAGTGAGATCTACAGACAACCTCTAAATGGTTCAAGTTTAGTTTCACTAGAACATGTTCCCCACTTCCCGATATACCCTGGTTATCAAGAACTTCCTAAGGACTCGTTACTTTAGGTGAATAGACAATTATTAAGGAGGAAGTCAGATTTAGAAATAGATGCATATGTTGTGTCCTAGGTCGGATCTCTTTCAATCACGCAAAGGCGACAACATATGACTAACAGAGATAGAGGGATTGAGAGGTAGAATGTTGCATATGTTGTGTTCCATGTCGGATCATTTCAATCACACAGAGGAAACAACATATGGCTAACAGATAGAAAGAATTTCATAGATAATGAGGTGCGTAGAAATAGAGTTGCATATGTTGCATTCCAAGTCGGATCTCTTCTAATCACGCAGAGGAAGCAACATATGACTGACAGTTAGAAAGCAATAAAATAATTTTCTACATACCTACTTTATCAGAACCCCCCAGTCGCCCTATCAGAACCAGAATTAAGGACATATCTCTTTGACTATATCTCTTTGACCAGAAACGTTATCCCGACGACAAGTCATAAGTATAGACCGGTCGGGAAGGGGCAAAAGACTGGCGGTATGTCCAAATACCTATGCAGACGAGATGTCCTCTTTATAAGATATTAAAAAAATATTTTCGATTTATTTATGTTCCTTGTTGCAAAAAATAAAAACGTGTTTGTTTTCGTCCACCTGTGCCGACGACATGTTGTCGATATAGGGTGTTAAAAAAATAATTTCGATTTATTATTATTTTGTGTCGTAGAAAAATAAAACGATGTCGTTTCCTACTCCTATATCGACAACTTGTCATCGGGAAAAAGTGGGACCAATCCGCGTGAATGGGCCGACGTTGTTTTTCCTTTACCTATATCGATGACTTGTCGTCGGTATAATGTTTTCCTGCAACAAAACTTGTATCAGTGTTCATTTTGTAGTCGCGCCTGCACCTCGTTTTTCCTCATAACCTTCGGCGATGCAGGGCGATTTCCGGCCACTCCGCTTCATCGGCAACCTAAAGGTAAGTTTCTTGGTCCTTGATTTCTTCTTAATTTGTTGTAGCTTGAGTTTTATTCTGATTTTGGGGTATTTATTTTCGGTTTTTGGAGCTCTAAATCACAGCCTTCATTACCGCCGGCCGACAACAAGCTTCGCCACCGCCGAAGAAAATGATTTTCGGTTATTGTGCTATCTTCACCACCGATTTTGAGGTAATTTTTTCTTTTTTTTTGCCTGCTTAACACAGTGTGTACGTGAGTGAATAAAGTTTATGATTTTTTTTTCTTTCAATACACCATGATATATAATTTTTCTCATATTTTGTTCGGTTATATTTTGTTTGGTTGATTGCTTATATATATATATATATATATATATATATATATATATATATATATATATATATATATATATATATATATATATATATATATATATATATATATATATATATATATATATATATATATATATATATATATATATATATATATATATATGCATTATGAGGTAAGAAAATGTGTTTTTGCATGAAAATGAAAATAAAGTTAGGCATGATTTATTTATGCTCATTGTGGTGTATTGGCATGAAAATGAAATTAAGAATGATGTTTGATTTTGTATATAGATGTATACATTTGTATGAAAATGAAATTTGATGTCTAAAAGATAAGGTGCTATAAGGTATGATTGTATGAAATTGGATGAAAATTGAAATTGTATGTTTTATTATGATTTTGTATGATGTTTGATTTTGTATTTAGATGTATACATTTTGTATGTTGTGTCTAAAATGAAATGAAAATTGGAATGGAATGTATTGTATACATGTATGATTATGTTATATTTATGTTTAATAGTTTGAGTGTATATCAGATGAAGTGATAAAGTTCTTAATTGATAAGTTATAGTTTTGTATTTGGATGCTATTGTTTTTATTGTAAAGTGCTTAATATGGTTTCAAAGTGCTTAATTTTGTTAGTGACTTAATGTTGGTCATTACGACTTTAGCTTAATTAGGTTATTAATAGCAACGTACTGTTAGGAATTTTAAATTAGTTATAAAGTAACGTTTAATTAATTAAAAAAATAGTAAAAATAAAATATTAAATAAATTTTAAAATCAAATGAAATTAGTTTTTCTCACACATATATTATACTAATAATAATAATTGAAAAAATTTTAGAATATTTTTATAAAAAAAAAGTTGATTTATTTTCGAAAAAAACAATTATCTCAGAAATCCGTCGGTGATTACCGACGGAATGTAAACGAAATACCAGACTTTCGCCATCCGTCGGTAATTACCGTCAGATTTCCAACAGAATTGTTTTTTTAGAAAATAAATCAAATTTTTTTAGTAAAATTCTAAAATTATTTCAATTATTTTTATTATTAATTGTGTAATTCTTTCTTTTTACAATAATATATATATATATATATATATATATATATATATATATATATATATATATAATAATTCAATTTACTAATTGGTATACTATAAGTAATTTTGTTATTACTTATAATTAAGAAATTATAAATTATGAATGTAAATGTTGTTTAGGAAATAAGTAAACTTTTTTATTCATATTATTATAAAAATAACTTAATTATTATTAATAATACTAATTAACTATTAACTTTTATAATTAAAATATTGTTATTATCAACCAAATAAATCCACATTTTTATTAGTATTAGTATATAAAAATAATTTAATTACTATTAATAATATTAGTACTGAAATAATTATTTGCTTATTTAATTAAAATAACATTATAATTATTATTAATTGCTATTTTTCATAACTATTAGTATTAATAAATAATAATTACTTACTTTTTTAACGAAAAGAGGTAATTATTATTATTAATTACTATTTATCTAGTTATTGGCAGCCTCGGTTTTAAGGGGGGTAAGAGGGGCAGCCGCACAGAGCCCGAGTTTTACTTAAATTATATATTTAATAACTAAATATATATGAATTTATTAAAGGTTACATAAAGTCTAGGTAGCCCAATTGACATAAGCGCATTCTCTATTTTGAATCAAGTGTGGGTGATTCTCGTGCATAACATTTTGATGTTTCAAATTCAAGTTACACTTTTGGCCATTACTTTATGCTATATAATTTATAATCAAGCCCTCCTTCAAATATGTTTAACAAATCAGTTTTCAGACATTACATAATTAACCCTTGAACATTTTATAAAATTTCATATGTTCCCTTTTAGTTAATTTATTTAGGCCCTATTTTTCTTCTTAGCATAGGGCTCTTAAAATCTTTGAGTCGGCCCATGTTATTGGTAATAATAATAATAATAATAATAATAATAATAATAATAATAATAATAGTAATAATACTAATAATAATAACATAATAATGATGTATAATAAAGGAGTGAGGAAGATAAAGCCATAAAAACCATGTTTAGTCATCGAAAACTTGAAAATTCGATTTAAAATGTTGGTCCCGAAGGTGTACACAAATGTACATATGTGTATATCAACTATAATTTATAAAATGTGTAGTTATTGATGTATTATATGTGTGTGAGTAAAAGAAATCAGAAAAATAGACGTATGCTGCTCGAAAAGTGCGAAATTAGACAGGTCCGTCGAAAATCCATGATATTCCGTCGGTAATTACCGACGGACCTGTCTTAACTTTTGACACTTGGAAATTCATGTTGAAATTAACCTTGAAAGGTCAATGCAAATCAAACAAAAATCAAATGGTTTTAACACAAAAACATGTATTTATGCTATGACCTTGAATTCTCTATTTCTAAGGCCACCATCTTTGTAATTTCTATTACTCAAAACCGAAAACACATCCATAGGAACACTACAAGACCGATATCACGAGCTTATGGCCCATTAAGGACGAAAACCCTTCAATATAAGACCAAAATCATTGGTTTATAACACTTTAGGACCGAAATCATCAATTAGGAATGTGTATCAAGGGATTTCGGTCATGCCTAGACCGAAATCACCTTCTTTATGACCGAAAAATCAAGGGTGATTCATCCTAGAGTGATTCCAGTCGGGTACAAAGGATAGGGTTTGACGTTAAGATGTGATATCCCACCCTATTTCCCATGCAAACTTGGCAGTATCCCAAGCAATTAACCACCAAATATCTATGTATTACCCAACAGACTACCAAGTAAACTTCATATCATTTCCATTCCCATCTTAAAGCCGAAACATTTTTCATGAAAAATAAAGAGCATCTGTCGGTAATTCATCACCAAAAGAGTCTGTCGGTAATCTGTCACCAAAAGAGTCTGTCGGTAATCCGTCACTGAAAGTGACCGTCGGTAATTCGTCACTAAATGTGTCGATTGGTAATCTGTCACTAAATATGTCCGTCGGTGCTCCGTCACTATTCCGTCATTTTTTGATCAAAGATGTCCAACAAATGGATGTCAGTATCTGTTGGAAATTCGTCACAAATTTCGTAGGTATTCTGTCAGTACAATATACCCACAAGGCTTTTAACAATAGACCTAATTTCGTCGGTATTTCGTCGGAAATCGGCTTTTGTAAGGGATTTCCGATGGATATGGCCGTCAGAAATTGCCCAGTTTTCTAGTAGTGGTAGTCGTTTTTATTGTTCATTTTTAATATATTTTCTGCCTAATTATAATATTTACAACCAACATTGTTCTAAATTAATTTTGCTTATGGTTGGTACATACATGATCTAACTTCTAATAATAGAACAACATGGATATTGATAAATGTTGGATTACATTGGAAAATCGCAACTCTATTGAATTTTGGGTGGTCTTAATAACTTCATTGAGATTGGCAAGGAATATGCCGACAGTAATGGGTTAGTGAGATGTTCGTATACAGACTTTTTGAATATGTCGTTTCACATGTTGGATAGAATACATGCTCATATATATACGAAAAGGAAAGGGTTTCAACAGTCATATCAACCCATAGATTTTTCATGGTGAAGTAGACACTACGTTTTTAGATGGGGTAGGTCCAACGATGAATGAGATGGTTGATGCCCTCAATGACCTTGTAGGGGCGCAAAATACAAATGAAGTTGTTACAGATGAAGGAAATTCTGATGCACAGATGTTGGATTAGTGTGTAAATCTGTAACCATATTTGGTATGTACTTGACCCGGTTGTGCATGGTCCTTTTGGGTTGCCTTCACCAAAGAAACTTGACAAGGTAATTTGAGGAGAGAGAGAGAGAGATGATATTATGGTTTATTAATATATTATAAGAATAATATATTAAAGGAGAAATCATATTTATTTAATTAGTATTGGTCATAACTTAATTAGGAATTAATTTAGTGACTAAAAGAGATTAATTAAATAAAGGGGCATAAACTGTCAAATGTGTGATAGTTGAGTTTTAGGCTGGGAAACCTAATGGACTAAGGGGGAACGAAATTATGATGAACGATCATCATATTTTCGTCAAAGGGCCTTATTCCAGAAGGTTCATTTGGCTGCTTGGTGGTTAAGTTATCCATTAGGGTTTAGACTGAAACCCTAGCAGCATGCACTATAAATAAGACCCCAAGGCTCCAATTTTCGACCACTTGCTTCCAAGAGAAACCCTAGGGCTGAAAATTAGCATCCTCCCTCCTCTCCAAAAGTTTCCTTCTTGCTTGTGGTGTTTGTGACTCATTAGAGGAGTTACAATTGTGACTCTAAGCTCAAGAGAAGAAGATTCAAAGGCACTATTTGAAGAGGTAAACATCTAGATCTGATGTAATTAGCTAATTTTGAAATTATGTATGCTAGATTAGGGTTTGCAAGTGTTGGATTCATTGCATGTACAATAAAGAAACCTAGATCCAAGTATTAGGGTTTGTATGAGCACATAGGATTGTTCTTATGCATAAAACCCATCAGTCGTATCAGATCCTTGATTGGTTTCTATTGTATGTGATGCTATGATTGATTATCTATTGAAAAATGTTTTCTGGCCCTCTGTTCGAACTGACTCGGCAAGTCACTTCATGGACTCGGCGAGTCACTTCATGGACTCGGCGAGTCCAGTGAGTGAGTCGGCGAGTCGGAGCATCAGACAGAGGGATTTTCAGATTTTCTTGCTATTTTGCTAAAGGATAACTGCCTTATATGTTTTTAACTGATAAGATTCGATTTTTATTGTTATTGAAAGATTATCCTTGCCAAAACACAAGATAATTACCAATTGATTAGATAATAAATTCCTTATATGATTAAAATTAATTATTTGAATTAATTGGGTAACTTATCTTGCAAGAAATTGAATTAGGTCATATAGATAATCACTAAATTAATTGTTTGATTTATATTATTTGTTATTTGATCCCTTGTGTTTTGAAAAGTTCAAAACTTGCCCTCAAGTTTTGAAATTTAAATTCCATGATTAAAAGTTTAATTATTGAAAAGTTTTTTTTTAAATTTCAACCCTTAGATTTTTACAAGTTTAAAAGTCAAACTTATACTTTATTTATTATAAGATTAATATATTAATATATATATATATATATATATATATATATATATATATATATATATATATATATGTATAAGAATAAGCTAGTGTTATTGCTAGTAGGCCTCATTCATGAAGCCAGTCTATAAGGTGAATATAAGGTTGATGCCTATAAAATGGCGCTTAATGGGTGTACACTCACACCCACCGCTTGCTTGATTGGTGGAGGGTTGTTAGCCGAACGGATAGGATAGGGCACTTAATACCTCATTATAAGTACATTGAATATTGCAAAGTAACTAACATGTTTGTCCAAATTCCCAATCTTAGTTACTTGAGGGTAAAAATGTGAAAATGATGCTATTCCATGGAATTACACTTTGTACCCTTGTCAAACGTTAGTGGAGCGTGTGTGGTTAACCGGCACACTAATTTGGGATTGAAATTCGTGGCAAAGGGTTGATCGATGTTTGTCATAGATCAATGGAGCGTGCGTGGCTAACCGGCACATTGATTAGGTGATAGAGACATTGAGTGCACCATGTTAATTCGCATGGTTATTCACAACTTGTTTGCGATCCTCGGCATCCTAGTCGCAAATTTGAAGTGCATATCGAGATTTAAACATGCCATTGAAAAGTTCAATGAATCTCAAAGATCTAGGAGTTTTCAAACTTAATCTCCTTTTCATTTTTCATGATGAAAATTAGTGAATAATCATTTACTTACCTTCAAATTATTTACTTTTAGAGTACGACATCCCTTTCTAAGTTGTAAATAATGTTGTTGGATCCTAGCCCTAATTTCTCATTTGGGTGTTTAATTGGGGATTTAATTCTAATAAAACTTTATTCCTTTCTATTTTCAGATGTCTAACGCAAACGTAAACAACACTGCTCCTGGTTCATTCTCACTAATGAGCCTATGTCAAAAAATGACATTTGATGGATCGAATTTCAACGAATGGATGAGATACATTCTCATGATTGCTCGTTACGAGGACAAAGAATATGTCCTCGATGAGAAGCTTGAAAAGATGAATCCAGAAGTCGCTACTCCCGAAGAATTGGTCGTCTTTGAGGCCCACGAGCATGATGCAACGAAAGTTCATTGCATTACGCTGGCCACCATGAATCTTGAACTCCAAAAGTCCTATGAGGACATGTATCCATATGAAATGCATCAAGATTTGCTTGAGAGGTACCACCAAAGCGCAAGGCAAGAACGCTATGAGATCATCACCAACATGATCACCACTAAGATGGGGAGTGGAGAGTCCTTAACCTCGCATTTGCAGAAGATGCAGAGGTATGTTGATGATCTTCGCAAGTTAAATATTAACTTTGGGGAAGATTTGGCTATCGACATCATTCTCCACTCCTTGCCCTCATGTTACAACCAATTCAGGATGACCTACCATATGAATAAAAAAGAGGTCACCTTGAGCAAACTCCAAGGGCTCCTAAGGACTGCTGAGAGCAACCTCAAGGACAATTCTGTTGCATCATCCTCTACTATGGCTACTCCCGTGTTGGCAATAAGTCATGGAAAGGGTAAGAAGAGGAAGGCTCCTTGTAAGAGCCACCAAAAGGGTAAGCCCCATGATGGTTCCTCTTCTAGTGGAACCAAAGTTGGTTCAAAAAAACCCTCTTCTGACCCCAAAGAAGCAGAATGCTACTACTGCCACGAGAAGGGACACTGGAAGCGAAGCCGCCCTAAGTATCTGCAAGACATAAAGGATGGGAAGATAAATCCCACCTTTGTAGGTATGTATTATATTAAATTTAACAACTCATAACGTGCTACTTCATGGGTTCTTGACACAGGATGTGGTTACCACATTTGTTCTGATATGCGCAGGGCCTAAGAAGGAGTAGGGAGGTGGAACATGGGAAAATAAACTTGATTATGGGAAACAGAAGATCGTCTGCTGTGACCAAAGTCGGAGTTTACTCTTTAGTGTTGAGTAATGGGTTAGGGTTGGATTTAAATAATTGTTGCTATTCGCCAGATATGGCAAGAAACATCATTTCATTTCATGGATTGTTTACACAAGGTTTCAGATACTTATTTGATAATAGTAATGGTTCTATTAATGTTTATTTGAATGGTGTCTTTTATTTCAATGCATTACCTTGTAATGGGATTTATGAATCTGTGTTGGTTGTTGACAATTTAGGAAATAATGTGTTGAATATTGATTCGTCTAATAGTCTAGACAAAGCATGCTTGTGGCATTTTCGCCTTGGCCATGTCAACAAGAAACACATAGCCAAACTCCAAAAGGATGGAGTGTTGGACTCATTCGACCTTAGGGACGATGACGTGTGTGAATCTTGTTTACTTGGGAAGATGACCAAGTCTGTCACAACCGGAAATTTTGTGTCATGTAATCTATACCTTCAAGCTAATGTGAATCAAAAACTTAAGAACATGTGTAACACCTATGATTATGACATCAAAAACTTCAATCAAATACATCATACAAGTACTACAAATAGTCATCAAACAATTGGAAACCCTAGAAGTCCTTGTTTAAGTCCATTTTGGACTAGGACTCCCATATTGGATCCACATGGACCAATAAGCTTCCAATTAGACTATCATGGGCTTAGAACCCTAATTGGGCTCTAATTGGACCCACATTCATTTATTTCAATATTATGGGCCATATTGGGCCTAAAGTGAAATAAATTAAAAGCTTTGATCCATGATTAACCTAATCTAGCTTATTAAAGCATAAAAATCACAATTTTATTTTATAAGGCCAATAAACACCCAAACTAACTCTCATATTGGGCTTAGGGGCAAAAAGCCCAAAAATCCTTTCTTCCCTCTCCATTCTCGGCCCAAGCCCAAGGAAAAAGGGAGAGTTGACTTTGGGGTTGCCACCTCACTTTTATTTGTTGGGTTTCCATGCACACAACTCATGTTTCCAAGCAAGCATCACTTCAAAATCACTTTTATCCTCTCCTCTCTCTCACTCTCGGCCACATCTCAAACACACACACATTTCACAAATTCTCTCAAAGAACATTCAAGAAAACTCTCTCCTTTCCTCCTCATAATTTCGAGATTTTTAGAAGATTTCAAGAGGAACTTTCAAGCTAATCACCATCTTAGGTAAGTATTTACTTATATATATGATCTAGCTATTTCATTCCATCAAAAACCTCTTCTAAATCTATTCCAACTTGTGATCATACACCTTAGAAGTCACCAAACTCGAGATCTACCAAGGAAGGGTGCTAAGGCCGAAAATCACTTCATTTTCCTTCCATTTTCTTTGCAAAACCGAACCCCCACACCCAAGGTGAGCTTCATACCCCCTATTTTCTGTTTTTATGAGTTTTGTGGGGGGGGGGGGGGAATACAAGTGAAAGTGTAGATCTATATGTGTTTGTATGCTTTGTATGATTTCCATGCTTATATGTATGCTTTTGTGTGTTATAATGTTGGATCTAGCCATAAAACCCCTCAAAACCGAGATATACCTTATGTTAAATGATTTTAACATCAAATATATTTCTACATACAAAGTGTTACTAGAAAAATAGCTAAATGGCTTAGTAACAATTTCTTTGGGCTAAAAACACAATTTTTGGACCTAAAATGTGAAAAATACAAAATTAAGGGCCCAAATTGACATATCACGAATTCTGATGGATGAGGTGTGTCAAAACAGTTTCAATAAAACAATTTGTGGAAATATACTCATTTAGAGGATTAAAAACATAAATTCCAAGCTTAATGGGCTAAAAATGACATTTTCGGCCCAATAAGGCCCATTATGCGAGATTTTCTGTTTTGGAGGGCCAAAACTGTGCTTTTCTGTAAAACAGTGGACTATAAGTGTTCCAAGTCCTTTTCAAAGGTTTAAAATGCTTTCTAAATTTAAAAAGGACCAAAGTTGCAAAAATTTTACAATTTGGGCCAAAATTGTCAAAATTGCAAAAAAGAAGAGTTATAACCGAGAAAACTGAAATTTCAGGGACTTAAACTGTTTTCATTGAAAAATATGCTGAAAAATATCAATTTCAATGATTTTTGGTGTTAAAATGTCAAGAAAAATTGATTTAAGGACCAAACCGGAAAGTATTTAAATAAAGGGTTGAAAAAGTAAATTTTACAAACAATGAGGGGCTGAAAACAGAAAAATTACAAGGCTAATTCAATACATGCAATTTGATCAAATGATGGCAACGCGACTATCGACGAAATACAATACATTACAATACCAAAAGTCGTTGTTAAACGAATTGGTTCGGTCTCGAACCAATAAAAATCCGAAACTACTAACACGACGACACTATGACACTACGACACTACGATTCATACAAATAACGTTTGGGAATTCAATATACATGCGAGTGTGCACAGACGTCTACGCACCATCTTTGGGCCCCAAAAGTGTAAAATCTTGTTTGTTGAGCCTAGCTAGCCCAATGACCTGATCTTAAGGCCCGAAGACCTCTATCTTACGAAGTGTTGGGTTTTACCGATCTGACACAACGTAAATGGACTTTCAATGGCTTGTATACTACTGGGCCCCAAGGGTCCTTTGGTATTGTTAGTAGAGTCTACCTTTTTATGCGAGGCGGGTCTGGGACCCCTCGTACCTTTTTATCCCCAACCGGTTAATGGAGTCATCGAGGTCTTCGTGTCCTCTTTCTCTTCGGATGTGGGACTACACGTAGTCATGGCGGTTGGATAACGTGATTAGTACGGACGACGCCTACGGGATCGTTAGTATAGCTATAGACTAGTCGTTTGTTTAACGCGTGTTTGTAGCAAATAATCATGCTAAAAAATAATCCAACGTCGCCTGGTATTGATAACTTCACGCGTTGCAATGGTTTCAATGTAAATTTATGGAATTCAAAGAATTAGGAAAACATCGGGTTTTCCTAGGGTTTTTCAATACATACAGATTCGAAATGCATACAACTTCAATGAACAATTTTTACAAGTATAGAAACAAACAAGCATACCTATGGATCTTCACAAACGTTTTCACAAGCTTTTCTTTTCAGAAAATATCGGATTTTCTGGTGGTTTTCAAACGACACGAAACATTGTTTTTCAAATACCGCTTATGAACTCACCAACATTTCAAATGTTGACGTTTTTCAAAATACTTGTATTCTTTGGGAACCAGTGAATCAAAGGAAGCATATTCAGTGATGGCTTGCAGTTTATTTATGTACGAATCGAACAATTTATTTTTGGGAATGTAATGTTTAAACAATGTACTTCATGTAAACTCTACTGGTTGTACTATATTAATGCATGGTGACGAATGTTGTTATGTTTCATATATATTCAATGTTATGGTATTCAATTGAGTCACGACAGCCCCCGGACGTTTCCGCCGTCTGGTTCGGGGGTGTGACAGGTTGGTATCAGAGCTTTGTTTATAGTGAACTAGCATATCGAGCCACACATTGATGTGCAACTATAAACCAAATGAGGGACTAACATAACTCTGAACAAAACAAGTAAATAAAACACACTTGCTTGCATTAGGAATAAGGACCTAACGCTGAATCAAACACAATAATGCTGGTATCTCGGTTAATTCAGGACTGTTCTTAGTGATACCAAGGAGTGAATGTAGCCTGATCAACTACATTCTCTCCAAAGTAAAACTAACACACGTCTTGATGAGATCGGGATGGCTAGGGAACCTAAAACTATACCCTTTATCACGAAAAAGAGAACGTTCGCTTAGTCTGTAAAATAGTCATAGCACCTAGGAATAATGTTAGCATATTTACATACTCGCGCAGACATCATGGCTGGTTTTCATCACCCCGGAGACCCCTACTTCCCTAATCAGGGAAACAACGGGTGGCTAGAGGAGGAGGAGCCTGAGGAAGAGCCTGAAGAGGAACCTGAGGAAGACCCCGAAGAGGAATCTGACGGGGAACCGGAGGCAGAAGTCGAGGGCGAGCCTGCCGAACCCAAAGAAGACGAAGAGCATTTCAAAGAGGAGCTCGATGACAGCGAAGGGGGTGATTCGGACGCAGAGTCCGAGGTCATCGACCCCCCTTACCCGATCAGGGTGCCTGCTTATCGTGTGGGTCCCACTGGACCTACCCCTCCTTGGGGCATTGATCTTTGGAGATGGAGCAGACATCAGGGACAGCGACCCCCGTTTGGCATGTCACGTGAGTTCTTTGATCTGAGGGACGGAGGACCGGCCGATCGAGCTCTACCGGTCATGGTGAGACGATTACGGGACACCGGCGACCTTGCTCAAGGCACTGCTGATCAAGTACGCCAGCTGTGGACTAGGGTCGAGCGTGCGGAACAGGAGACGCGTGACGTCCTCCGGGAGTTTCACATGAGGCAGGTAAGGTGGGAGTCTCGACTTCAGGACGCAGAACGCCTAGTGGCTCGTCTTCAGGGAGCATCCACATCTTCGGCACCACCTCCAGACGCAGCTCATCGCGGTTAGGGATAGACTTATCATAGTAGGTCATTAGGAACTATGCTATGTACTCCGGATCTATGTTTAAGTGACTACACTACTCATGGAGCCGTTATGCTGTCGGATTAGTATCACTTATGTATGCTCTTACGAGCAAATTTTCCTGTATTAAATGCGGATAATATTAATGAACTTTTGTGTGTTTTGCTATGATATTACCAGTTGTTATGTGTTGAGACATTATGATTGTATGCCCAATGGTAGTAATGTTTAGGTTCGTACCATACACCTAGTTAGTAGGATCACAACCTCACAGAGACCACGTACACTCAACATCTTTCCGTTTCATGACAGAAAGATGCCTCGCCGAGCTACTCGCAGAAATCCCGAACCAACCCCGCCCGAAGTCGACACCACTGCTTTCCAGGCAGCCGTGTCTGCTGCGGTCACAGCAGCTATGGCACAACTTCACCGAGGGAACAACGGAGGAGGTAACGGGCAAGGATCCGGAAGTTCGAACAACGGGACGAATCAAGGACCCACTAAAACGTGCACCTACAAGGACTTCACAAACGCTAAACCACGGACTTTCAACGGCACTGGAGGAATGATCACTCTGAAGCGATGGATCGAGAAGGTAGAATCGGTGTTCGAGATATGCGATTGCCCCGAGCAGATGAAGGTGAATTTCGCGGCCTGCACCTTTGTGGACCAAGCACTCACTTGGTGGAACGGACACGTGGAAGCGATGACGCTCCTTGTCGCCAACTCTATTCCCTGGGCAGAAATGAAAGAAATGTTAATGGTTGAGTACTGCCCCCGAGGCGAAATACAAAAGATGGAGCAGGAACTATGGAACCTCACTGTGTAGAATGCGAACATCGATGCCTACATATCAAGATTTAGCGAACTATCTCTGTTGTGCCCGGGTATGATCACATCAGAAGGAAAGAAGATCGAACGATTCATCTGGGGACTGACATCCCCCATTCAGGGGAATGTGATAGCTGTGAACCCTGAAACGTTTGACAGTGCGAAGAGATTGGCAAAGAGGCTATATGATCATAACAACAAGAAGGGCGAGAAGCCAGTGGAGACTGAGAAGAAAAAGGAGGGTGATGGCAAGAAAGGGTGGAACAACAAGAGAAAGGGGCGTCAGGGCCCCGAAACCTCTAAAAAGCAGCAAACGGTGGCAGTTAACGCTGTCACCGCACCGGTTCCAGCCACACCACATGCTCCAGCCTCAGCTGCTTCAAATGCTTCAAGACCCTACTCTGGTAATCTTCCCAAATGCAATAAATGCGGCCTCCACCATCTTGGCGAATGCAGGGAATTCCATTGCACCAGTTGCAACCGAAGGGGACACACTGCAAGGTTCTGCAGGACTTATCCTCCCCAGAATCAGGGTCAGGGAAACAATCAGAACAACAACAACAACAACTACCGCAATAACAACAACACCAATGCCGGCGGCAACAATGCAGGGCCTAGCCACACCTGCTTCGGGTGTGGAAGGACGGGGCACTTCCGTCGAGATTGCCCTAACAACAACAATTCAGGAAACAAAGGAGCAGGAAGAATACTGACTATGGGTCAGAATGATGCAGTTCAGGACCCCGCAGTTGTGACCGGTACGTTCCTCCTAAACCACACTTATGCATGCATCTTATTTGATATCGGAGCAGAGCGAAGTTTCGTAAGCGAAAAGTTTAAACATTTATTAAAACAACAACCCCAGAAGCTAAATGAAACCTATACGGTGGAAATGGACAATGGGAAAACCGAATCCACTAGGGAAATCTACATCGGATGTACCCTAACCCTCAACCAACACGTTTTTCGAATAGACCTAATGCCCGTATCAATTAGGAGTTTCGATGTGATTATCGGCATGGATTGGTTAAGCCCCCACCATGCTGAGATTATGTGCCACGAGAAGGCCGTTCGCCTTCGTCTCTCAAATCACGAAACCCTAGTAATTTACAGAGACAAACCTAGTACGAATCTTCGTCTCATCTCGTGCATCAAAGCACAAAAACATCTGCAAAAGAACAATTTGGCATTCTTGGCTCACATAGTGGACAAGACCAAAGAAGAAACTAACATCCAAGATATTCCGGTAGCGTGTGAATTTCCGGACGTGTTTCCTGAAGATCTTCCAGGAGTACCCCCAGAGAGACAGGTTGAGTTCCGAATCGACCTCGTTCCAGGAGCAACTCCTCTCGCTAAATCACCATATCGGTTGGCTCCCGCTGAAATGCAGGAACTGTCCAGCCAACTCAGTGAGCTTCTGGACAAGGGATTTATCCGACCTAGCTACTCGCCCTGGGGAGCTCCGGTGCTCTTTGTCAAAAAGAAGGACGGATCTTTCAGAATGTGTATCGATTACAGGAGTTAAATAAACTCACTGTTAAAAACCGCTACCCACTCCCACGAATCGATGATCTATTCGACCAGCTCCAAGGAGCTAGTTATTTTTCTAAAATAGATCTACGGTCCGGATACCACCAACTCAAAGTCCGAGAAGAGGATATTCCTAAAACCGCTTTCCGAACCCGCTACGGACATTATGAATTCTTCGTAATGCCCTTCGGTCTAACAAATGCACCTGCCGCATTCATGGACCTAATGAATCGAATCTGTCGACCGTTCCTTGACAACTTCGTCATTGTGTTTATCGATGACATCCTCGTCTATTCTCGAAGCAAAGAGGAGCATGGCCAACATCTCCGACAAGTCCTAGAAACTCTGCGAACGGAAAAGCTGTATGCCAAACTCTCCAAGTGCGAGTTCTGGCTCCGGAGTGTGAATTTCCTAGGCCACGTAGTTAACCAAGACGGAATTCATGTGGATCCCTCTAAGGTCAAAGCTGTGGAAGGATGGGCAACTCCGACTACGCCCACAGAAATTCGTCAGTTTTTAGGCCTAGCAGGCTACTATAGGAGATTCATCCAAAACTTCTCTAAGATTGCCAAGCCGCTTACCTTGCTTACGCAAAAGGGCGTGCCATTCAAGTGGACAGACCGACAAGAGATTGCGTTTCGAACCTTGAAGCAAGCTCTCTGTAGTGCTCCTGTACTATCTCTACCTGAAGGAACGGAAGATTTTGTGGTCTACTGTGACGCGTCGAATCAGGGCTTAGGTTGCGTTCTCATGCAACGTGGAAGAGTGATAGCATATGCGTCCCGCCAGCTAAAGACGCACGAAGTAAATTACACGACCCATGACCTAGAACTGGGAGCCGTGGTCTTCGCTCTGAAAATTTGGAGGCACTACCTGTACGATACAAAGTGCACCATCTTCACGGACCAAAAGAGCGTCCAGCACATCTTGAATCAGAAGGAGTTGGACATGAGACAACGAAGATGGGTGGAATTGCTAAACGACTATGAATGCGAGATCAAGTACCATCCAGGCAAGGCCAACGTGGTAGCTGATGCATTAAGTCGGAAGGAGTACTCTAATCGCCATACGAAAACACACTCGATAACCATTCAATCTCATCTGGCTACTCAAATTGCATCAGTCCAGTCAGAGGCTATGAAAGCGGAAAATAGAACTAGCGAGGCATTGCACGGGATGGAAAAGAACCTAGAAACAAGAGAGAATGGGGTATACTACTTCATGAACCGTATTTGGGTCCCAAAAATCGGAGGATTTAGGGAGACCGTTATGAAGGAAGCCCACAAAACACGATACTCCATTCATCCTGGTTAGGACAAGATGTATTTGGACCTTAAACAACACTACTGGTGGCCTAACATGAAGGCGGAAATCGCGACCTATGTTAGTAAGTGCCTTACGTGCGCCAAAGTAAAGGTGGAGTACCAGAAACCTTCCGGATTGTTACAGCAACCGGCAATCCCTGAGTGGAAATGGGAGGGGATTTCTATGGATTTCGTGACCAAGCTGCCCAAGACGTCGGACGGACTGGACACCATATGGGTAATAATCGACCGACTGACGAAATCAGCCCATTTCCTGCCAATCAAAAAATCCTACAAGATGGAGAGACTGACACGTTTGTACCTACGAGAAATCGTAAGACTCCATGGAGTGCCAAAATCTATCATCTCGGATAGGGACAATAGGTTCACCTCGCGCTTTTGGCAATCACTCCACAAGGCAATGGGAACTCATCTCGATATGAGCACCGCATATCACCCACAAACGGACGGACAAAGTGAACGAACCATTCAAACGCTTGAAGACATGCTTCGTGCATGTGTGATAGACTTTGGAAAGTCTTGGGATACCCACCTACCGTTGATAAAGTTCTCATATAACAATAGTTACCATTCGAGCATCAAGGTGGCTCCTTTCGAAGCACTGTACGGGCGTAAATGTAGATCACCGTTATGTTGGGCTGAAGTAGGTGACACCCAGCTAGCAAGAACACATACGTCGGACAGGGCACTAACGGGACCAGAGATCATTCGCGAAACCACAGAAAAGATCGTCCAGATCAGAGCTCGATTACAAGCATCGCGTGACCGACAAAAGAGCTACGCCGATAAACGGCGAAAGCCCTTAGAATTCCAGGTCGGTGATCGAGTATTGTTGAAAGTTTCACCCTGGAAAGGGGTTATACGTTTCGGAAGACGAGGGAAGCTGAACCCGCGATACATTGGACCTTTCGAAATCGTCGCCCGAATAGGCCCAGTAGCATACAGAATACAACTACCCACGGAGCTAAACGGTGTACACCCCGTGTCTCATGTCTCTAATCTGAAGAAGTGCCTATCAGATGAAACCCTTGTCATTCCTCTTGACGAAATCAAAATCAATGAGAATCTCCTGTTCGTCGAAGAACCAATCGAAATCATGGACAGGGAGGTGAAGCGTACTAAGTAGAGTTGCATCCCGATCGTGAAGGTACGGTGGAACGCAAAGCGTGGGCCAGAAGTCGCTACTCCCGAAGAATTGGTCGTCTTTGAGGCCCACGAGCATGATGCAACGAAAGTTCATTGCATTACGCTGGCCACCATGAATCTTGAACTCCAAAAGTCCTATGAGGACATGTATCCATATGAAATGCATCAAGATTTTCTTGAGAGGTACCACCAAAGCGCAAGGCAAGAACGCTATGAGATCATCACCAACATGATCACCACTAAGATGGGGAGTGGAGAGTCCTTAACCTCGCATTTGCAGAAGATGCAGAGGTATGTTGATGATCTTCGCAAGTTAAATATTAACTTTGGGGAAGATTTGGCTATCGACATCATTCTCCACTCCTTGCCCTCATGTTACAACCAATTCAGGATGACCTACCATATGAATAAAAAAGAGGTCACCTTGAGCAAACTCCAAGGGCTCCTAAGGACTGCTGAGAGCAACCTCAAGGACAATTCTGTTGCATCATCCTCTACTATGGCTACTCCCGTGTTGGCAATAAGTCATGGAAAGGGTAAGAAGAGGAAGGCTCCTTGTAAGAGCCACCAAAAGGGTAAGCCCCATGATGGTTCCTCTTCTAGTGGAACCAAAGTTGGTTCAAAAAAACCCTCTTCTGACCCCAAAGAAGCAGAATGCTACTACTGCCACGAGAAGGGCCACTGGAAGCGAAGCCGCCCTAAGTATCTGCAAGACATAAAGGATGGGAAGATAAATCCCACCTTTGTAGGTATGTATTATATTAAATTTAACAACTCATAACGTGCTACTTCATGGGTTCTTGACACAGGATGTGGTTACCACATTTGTTCTGATATGCGCAGGGCCTAAGAAGGAGTAGGGAGGTGGAACATGGGAAAATAAACTTGATTATGGGAAACAGAAGATCGTCTGCTGTGACCAAAGTCGGAGTTTACTCTTTAGTGTTGAGTAATGGGTTAGGGTTGGATTTAAATAATTGTTGCTATTCGCCAGATATGGCAAGAAACATCATTTCATTTCATGGATTGTTTACACAAGGTTTCAGATACTTATTTGATAATAGTAATGGTTCTATTAATGTTTATTTGAATGGTGTCTTTTATTTCAATGCATTACCTTGTAATGGGATTTATGAATCTGTGTTGGTTGTTGACAATTTAGGAAATAATGTGTTGAATATTGATTCGTCTAATAGTCTAGACAAAGCATGCTTGTGGCATTTTCGCCTTGGCCATGTCAACAAGAAACACATAGCCAAACTCCAAAAGGAAGGAGTGTTGGACTCATTCGACCTTAGGGACGATGACGTGTGTGAATCTTGTTTACTTGGGAAGATAACCAAGTCTGTCACAACCGGAAATTTTGTGTCATGTAATCTATACCTTCAAGCTAATGTGAATCAAAAACTTAAGAACATGTGTAACACCTATGATTATGACATCAAAAACTTCAATCAAATACATCATACAAGTACTACAAATAGTCATCAAACAATTGGAAACCCTAGAAGTCCTTGTTTAAGTCCATTTTGGACTAGGACTCCCATATTGGATCCACATGGACCAATAAGCTTCCAATTAGACTATCATGGGCTTAGAACCCTAATTGGGCTCTAATTGGACCCACATTCATTCATTTCAATATTATGGGCCATATTGGGCCTAGAGTGAAATAAATTAAAAGCTTTGATCCATGATTAACCTAATCTAGCTTATTAAAGCATAAAAATCACAATTTTATTTTATAAGGCCAATAAACACCCAAACTAACTCTCATATTGGGCTTAGGGGCAAAAAGCCCAAAAATCCTTTCTTCCCTCTCCATTCTCGGCCCAATCCCAAGGAAAAAGGGAGAGTTGACTTTGGGGTTGCCACCTCACTTTTATTTGTTGGGTTTCCATGCACACAACTCATGTTTCCAAGCAAGCATCACTTCAAAATCACTTCTATCCTCTCCTCTCTCTCACTCTCGGCCACATCTCAAACACACACACATTTCACAAATTCTCTCAAAGAACATTCAAGAAAACTCTCTCCTTTCCTCCTCATAATTTCGAGATTTTTAGAAGCTTTCAAGAGGAACTTTCAAGCTAATCACCATCTTAGGTAAGTATTTACTTATATATATGATCTAGCTATTTCATTCCATCAAAAACCTCTTCTAAATCTATTCCAACTTGTGATCATACACCTTAGAAGTCACCAAACTCGAGATCTACCAAGGAAGGGTGCTAAGGCCGAAAATCACTTCATTTTCCTTCCATTTTCTTTGCAAAACCGAACCCCCACACCCAAGGTGAGCTTCATACCCCCTATTTTCTGTTTTTATGAGTTTTGTGGGGGGGGGGGGGAATACAAGTGAAAGTGTAGATCTATATGTGTTTGTATGCTTTGTATGATTTCCATGCTTATATGTATGCTTTTGTGTGTTATAATGTTGGATCTAGCCATAAAACCCCTCAAAACCGAGATATACCTTATGTTAAATGATTTTAACATCAAATATATTTCTACATACAAAGTGTTACTAGAAAAATAGCTAAATGGCTTAGTAACAATTTCTTTGGGCTAAAAACACAATTTTTGGACCTAAAATGTGAAAAATACAAAATTAAGGGCCCAAATTGACATATCACGAATTCTGATGGATGAGGTGTGTCAAAACAGTTTCAATAAAACAATTTGTGGAAATATACTCATTTAGAGGATTAAAAACATAAATTCCAAGCTTAATGGGCTAAAAATGACATTTTCGGCCCAATAAGGCCCATTATGCGAGATTTTCTGTTTTGGAGGGCCAAAACTGTGCTTTTCTGTAAAACAGTGGACTATAAGTGTTCCAAGTCCTTTTCAAAGGTTTAAAATGCTTTCTAAATTTAAAAAGGACCAAAGTTGCAAAAATTTTACAATTTGGGCCAAAATTGTCAAAATTGCGAAAAAGAAGAGTTATAACCGAGAAAACTGAAATTTCAGGGACTTAAACTGTTTTCATTGAAAAATATGCTGAAAAATATCAATTTCAATGATTTTTGGTGTTAAAATGTCAAGAAAAATTGATTTAAGGACCAAACCGGAAAGTATTTAAATAAAGGGTTGAAAAAGTAAATTTTACAAACAATGAGGGGCTGAAAACAGAAAAATTACAAGGCTAATTCAATACATGCAATTTGATCAAATGATGGCACCGCGACTATCGACGAAATACAATACATTACAATACCAAAAGTCGTTGTTAAACGAATTGGTTCGGTCTCGAACCAATAAAAATCCGAAACTACTAACACGACGACACTATGACACTACGACACTACGATTCATACAAATAACGTTTGGGAATTCAATATACATGCGAGTGTGCACAGACGTCTACGCACCATCTTTGGGCCCCAAAAGTGTAAAATCTTGTTTGTTGAGCCTAGCTAGCCCAATGACCTGATCTTAAGGCCCGAAGACCTCTATCTTACGAAGTGTTGGGTTTTACCGATCTGACACAACGTAAATGGACTTTCAATGGCTTGTATACTACTGGGCCCCAAGGGTCCTTTGGTATTGCTAGTAGAGTCTACCTTTTTATGCGAGGCGGGTCTGGGACCCCTCGTACCTTTTTATCCCCAACCGGTTAATGGAGTCATCGAGGTCTTCGTGTCCTCTTTCTCTTCGGATGTGGGACTACACGTAGTTAGGGCGGTTGGATAACGTGATAACGGACGACGCCTACGGGATCGTTAGTATAGCTATAGACTAGTCGTTTGTGTAACGCGTGTTTGTAGCAAATAATCATGCTCAAAAATAATCCAACGTCGCCTGGTATTGATAACTTCACGCGTTGCAATGGTTTCAATGTAAATTTATGGAATTCAAAGAATTAGGAAAACATCAGGTTTTCCTAGGGTTTTTCAATACATACAGATTCGAAATGCATACAACTTCAATGAACAATTTTTACAAGTATAGAAACAAACAAGCATACCTATGGATCTTCACAAACGTTTTCACAAGCTTTTCTTTTCAGAAAATATCGGATTTTCTGGTGGTTTTCAAACGACACGAAACATTGTTTTTCAAATACCGCTTATGAACTCACCAACATTTCAAATGTTGACGTTTTTCAAAATACTTGTATTCTCAGGGAACCAGTGAATCAAAGGAATCATATTCAGTGATGGCTTGCAGTTTATTTATGTACGAATCGAACAATTTATTTTTGGGAATGTAATGTTTAAACAATGTACTTCATGTAAACTCTACTGGTTGTACTATATTAATGCATGGTGACGAATGTTGTTATGTTTCATATATATTCAATGTTATGGTATTCAATTGAGTCACGACAGCCCCCGGACGTTTCCGCCGTCTGGTTCGGGGGTGTGACAAAGTCACCCTTTACTGACACTTGTGAAAAGGGTAAGGGTCTATTAGATCTCATACACACCGATGTGTGTGGGCCCTTTAGATCCACCACAAGGGATGTTTTCCGCTTCTACGTGACTTTTACGGATGATTATAGCAAATATGGATATATCTACTTAATAAAACATAAGTTAGAAACCTTTCAAAACTTCAAAGAGTTTAAGAATGAAGTGGAGAATCAGCTGGGTAGGAAAATCAAGATGCCTCGGTCAGACCGAGGAGGAGAGTACCTAAGTCTTGAGTTTCACGACTATCTAAAGGAATGTGGAATTGTTTCGCAATTGACGCCTCCGCGAACGCTGCAATTGAATTGTGTGGCTAAGAGAAGTAATCGGACCTTGTTATACATGGTTCGTTCTATGATGAGTCGGGCTTCATTGCCAATAGCTTTCTGGGGGTATGCCTTAGAGACTGCTGCCCATATCCTTAACTTAGCTCCCACCAAGAAGGTTACCAAGACACCTCACGAGATGTGGACAGGGAAAGCTCCCTCGTTGGCACATATCAAGGTTTGGGGTTGCGAGGCTTTCGTAAGAAGAGAGACTCACGACAATCTCGAACCACGTAGTGAGAAGTGTTATTTCATCGGCTATCCATATAATTCTTTTGGCTATCTCTTCTATAGACCGAGTGACAATGTTGTCTTCATTGCTAGAAGAGGAGTTTTCCGAGAAAGGGAACTGATAAGTCAAAAGGACAGTGGGAGGCAAATTGATCTTGAAGAGATTCAAGAACAAAGCGATGAAGGAACCTCTAACACTGGCACTCAACCCAAGGAGGAAACTCCTGTTGAGCCCATTGACGAGTCCTTACCTCTTAAACGTTCCAGTAGGGTTAGTGTTCAACCCCAATTTTATGGTTTTCATATTACTGCTGAAGGGGATACGTTTATTAGGGATGAAACACTGATACATTTGGACGAACCTAGCAGCTACAAGGAAGCCATGGCAGGCCCGGAGTCTGCTAAATGGAAAGAGGCGATGGACAGCGAGATTCAGTCCATGTACGAAAACCAAGTTTAGAATTTGGTTGAAAATGTATCGGGTCGTAAGACAGTCGGGTGCAAGTGGATCTTCAAGAAGAAGACGAACATGGATGGGAAAGTGCACACTTATAAAGCACGATTGGTTGCGAAGGGCTTTACTCAAACTCTTGGAGTTGACTATGATGAGACCTTCTCACCAGTTGCTAAAATAAAGTCTATTAGGGTAATGCTTGCAATAGCTGCGTTTCATGATTATGAAATATGGCAGATGGAAGTGAAAACCACTTTTCTTAATGGAAAGTTGGCTGAGGATGAGTACATGAATCAGCCAGAGGGTTTTGTCGATGCGAGGCATCCCAATAGAGTGTGCAAGCTTGAGAAATCCATTTATGGATTGAAACAAGCGTCTCGCAGGTGGAATCTTTGTTTTGATGAGAAGGTCAAAGAGTTTGGTTTTCTGCGAAGTGAAGATGAGTCATGTGTATATGTAAAAGCTAGTGGGAGTATAGTAAGCTTCCTCGTATTATATGTCGATGACATACTACTCATAGGAAATGACGTCCCAACCTTGCAGGAGGTCAAGTCCTGGCTTGGGAAATGTTTCACTATGAAGGACCTCAGAGAGGCTACTTATATTCTGGGAATAAGGATAGTGAGAAACAGGGAAAAGAGACTGATATGACTCAGTTAGGATACATACTTGGATAAGGTACTAAAGCTTTTTAGTATGGAAAATTCAAAGAAAGGGGAGTTGCCAATTGTTAGGTCCAGTTAGTGTTGCGTCTTTGGGCTCGTTAGCTAGTCCAGTTTTGTCTCCGGTATGGGCCTGTCCATCCGTGAGTTCTTTGTAGGGTTTATTATTTATAGATGCTTGCATGCATTCTAGAAGGTAAGATTTGATAGAGATTTTAATAGCGTTCACGTTCTTATCTTTTGTAACCCTAGAATCCTCTACAACAGAAGTTCTTCATCGAGCTCTGCTGAGGATTGAGTTAATAGAATCATTCGAATCATCCAGATTCATTCTTGTGTTTTTGTCTAACTGTTTTTACTTTCTTGATTCGCCTGTTATAAGATCTAATCGATCAAGAGTTTTATAAACTCATCAATTGGTATCAGAGCAGGAGGCTGTGTAATTCATACACATCTCTTATGTGAAAGAAGTGATTAGGGTTATTCCGCATTAACTGATATTTATTGAGCCGTCACTCCATTATTGACGTATCTCATTATTTATTCGTTTTGCCCTAATATTACATATTACAAGTCTGATCTTGCAACAGGTTAAACGATCAAGCATGGACGATTCTCAATCTAATCCTATCAACATCTCAAACAGTATTGGATCAACAACAAAGATTCTAATTCTTTACACTCAAGATTACGAGGTATATGCGCATCATTTTGAAGACTATGTCATCGGATCTGAAGATAATGGGTATCTTATATAGGAAGCTATTGTGTCTGGACCATTTGCTCATTCAGGAACATCCAGAATCATTAAAACTCAGAAAGAGTATAATGATCTGTTAAAAGATATGAAAGACGTTGCTCAAGACGAAAAGGAGAAGTTTTAGTGCAACATTAAAGCATTGAGAGTGATCCGATTCGCTCTTCAGTCTGATACGTTTAGGTTGGTGAGTTCCTGCAGTACAGCTAAAGAAATCTGGGATCGGCTGCGAGAGCTGTATTCTACAGATGAAGATTTGGAACACTCAATTTAGACCTTGCTTTTGTCTGAGTTTGGTGAGTTCAAGCAAAATTCCGATGAGTCTGTTACACAGACGTTTGATCGCTTCAATCATCTTCTCAGCAAGATGATCAAACATGATATCGAAAGGAAGCTGATTGAACAGAAGGTCACCTTTCTGAATGGCTTAAGATTCGAATGGAGAGTTGTTGTGTCTACAGTTAAAGCTCACGAGCAGTTCAAGTCATATTCGATGGCGAAACTGGTGAGAATTCTGAAATCCCAAGAAAAGATAGTGATGCAAGAGAAGAGTGTGGTCTCAAATTTGGGGTCCTTGGCCCTCCTGTCTAAAAGCAAGAATGTAATAGAAGATGAAGATCTGAACCTGGAGGACTACGATCTAACTTTCGAAGATTATGCTATGATGGTGTCCAATCCAAAAAGGTTCATCAAGAAGAGGTTTCCCACCAATAAGAACCGAGATTGGCAGGGAAGCTACAGTTCTGAAAAAGTAAGGGAGGAGCCGAAGACTGAGGAACCAAAGAAAGAGGCGAAGGTTGAAGGAGATTCTGGTGTCAGCTGCTATTACTGTGGAGGAAAGAATCATAATGCCAAAGATTGTGTTCTGCAGAAGATGGTAGAGAAAGATGAGGAGAAAGATGAAGAGGCAATCCTGATGAAAAAGTTGGAAGAGATTAAGAGAAAGAAAGCTGCTACTAATCCTTCTATGAATGCTCTTATTGTATAGGGTTTGGCAAAGGATGACGAGTTCGGTGGCATACAGGTGTGGTCGACCGACTCAAAAGATGATGAGGTGAGAAAGCCTTCACATGGAAAGGCGTATGTCGCAAGAGGCAGTGAAAGCAGTGGAAAGTGTCTGGTGGTGACTGATGTATCTCACATAAGGGGATACAATACAGATGGTGGAAATGAGGACACCAAGGAGCGAGAGGACTTATGCTTCACAGCAAAACCTCTCAGTGTGCAGATCAATGAACTTGATGAATTGATCAAGAAGGTACAATCTCATTTTATTTCGTTCAAAATTCCACAGAAATCATATGAAAAGGAATTAAATAACTTAAATTCAAGAATCTCAAATCTGGATAGTTGTTTAACTCAAGCACGGGTCACCAATTCTAACCTAACTGACCAAATAAGTAGGTTGTCATCCAAGAGTGAGGAGCGAAGGATGTGGATTGAGCAGAAGGAGTCGGAGCTGATTAAGTCTAAGGATGAAAACATTTATTTGCAAAGAGACAATTTGAAACTTTTAAAACAAAGAAATGTTTTTTGTTTGATTGCTAAAAGACTTTATGCTAACATTACTCAACTGCATCTGAATTGTGAAATAGAGCAGAAAATACATCGCATGATTTTACCCTTCCTTGAGTTTAAGGAGGATGAAATTGATGCTGAAGCATACAACTGTGAAAGTGTTGTATCGTCTGATGATGTGAATCCTACTTATATGTACGGTCTGGACAAAATAGAATCTTTTATAAAGTCCAAAGACCATAAGGACATGCTGAAAAATATTTTGGATGAAAACGATAAGCTGAAACTAAGGACAGAAACCATACAAAAATTTGACTCATTGAGTGCCAAGTTAAGTTCAGAAAATAAAATTGATGTTGAAAACGCGTCTAAACTTAATGAGGACGATAGCATGAGTGAAATTTCTGTAGAGGTTGAAGTTCACTGTTCTGAGTTTGTCAAGAGCGAACCCGAAAACCACAAAAACCTAATTTCTGAAAATTATGTGGAATTTGCTCGTTTGTCCAAGAATAAGTCCCCAGCCCTCAAAGAAAAAGCTCTTGTGTTTCAGAAAGTTAGAACTACTCCAAATCAGGTGTATAAAGTCACAGGAGTAACCGAACATCAAACAGCTGAACTCACTGCCATAGTGAACGAAGATAATGCAGATGGTTGTGATGAGTTCTTCTGGTCTGCTCCTATAGATAATGCCGACGAAACAGTTGGTTTGTCAGAGCGAACGTCCTAGAAAACAAAAGGAAGATATGTACCAGAGCCGCTAAATAAGCCTGACAACTTTGACGTGCCAAGCACTAGTGGCACAAAAGAAATACCTGTAGAAGAAGTCACTTCCACAAGCGAAGCATCATCTGTGAAAAGTGAACCGGCTGACAAGAAGCTGAAACAAAAGGCTAACATCCACAGACAGCCGAAACAGGTGAAAAATCAAAAGCAGTAAAGAAACCTAAGATACAAAAAGAAACTCTCAGAGCGAAAGCAGTTTTGGCGCTCTCAAAACACTCATTTCTCTTATCATGATAGAAATTCAAAGTCATAGAAAAAGACTTTCAAGCCGCATGAGGAACAGAACCGAAAGGTTAGGTTCGGTCCCAAGAGCAACAGCAACCGAAAGGATAGGTTCGGTCACGAAGGCAAAAGCTACCGAAGGTCCAGGTTCGGTCCCTCAAATGACCAAAAACAAAAGGGTCATTTAGAACCTCAAGTCAGGAAAGACTCCCAATCCAAATTCTCTCGTTCTGATTCCTCTCATTCTCAATTCTCATCTAAACCCAATTCTGTTCCTACACAAAATTCAAATTCATCAACGAACTTGAAAGGAAATTCGAAGATTTCCTCAGTCCAGGAAGACCGAAAGCAGACTAATACCCAAACACTAAAATCTGAAACCAAAACGTCTGTAACTAACCCTAACAAAATCAAAGTTTTCACTATTAAGAGGAAAGATGAAACAACATTAATAAAAAGAACATATCCTGTTGATGTTTCTCTTACTATTCCTATTCCTGTGAAAGGCTCACGTGGACCCAAGAAACTTTGGGTTCCTAAATCTGCTTAATTTTTGCAGGTTATAAGTGACGAGCAGTTCGACGATGAATGGTACATTGACAGTGGCTGCTCACGTCACATGACAGGAAGGAAGGAAGACCTAAGGGAGTTTCAATCTCTTCAAAATGGTGGGAATGTCAAGTTCGGCAACAACTCTTATGGAACGATAAAGGGTTATGGGATGATAACCAATGGAGACTTTACAATAAGAAAGGTGGTGTACGTTGAAGGGTTGCAGCACAATCTCATTAGTGTATCTCAACTGGTGGGTGGTACCGGCCTCAAGGTTTCATTCGACAACGAAGTTTCAGAGATTATAGAGACGAAATCCAACAAGGTCATTCTTAAATCTGATCGAAAAGGCGAAATGTTTCCTCTCAATCTCAAACCAATCAAAGGAAATCCAGCTGTATGTCTTTTGTCGAAAGCTCATTCTGACGAAAGCTGGTTGTGGCACCGAAGGCTCTCACATCTGAACTTCAAAGACATCAACAAGCTTGTCACCGGAGGTCATGTTCGGGGTCTTCCCTTGCTCAAGTTTGACCGAGAACACTTGTGCGCTGCATGTGAAATGGGGAAACAAAGTTGTCAAAGTCACCCTTCTATTATAAACACAAAAGTTGTTGAACCACTTGAGTTGCTTCACATTGATTTGTGTGGTCCATCATCAATCGAAAGCATTGGCGGTAGCAAGTATATTCTTGTTATCGTTGATGACTTTTCTCGTTTTACATGGGTGTTCTTTCTGAAGCACAAATCTGAGGCTACTCCTAAGCTAAAGACGTTTATTAAGCAGGTTGAAGTGCAACTGAGAAAAGTCGTTTGCAACATTAGGAGCGACAATGGACTGGAGTTCAAGAACAGAGAATTTGAAGACTTTTTGGCAGAAAAAGGAACCAGTCACAACTTGTCAGCCCCCTACACGCCTCAACATAACGGAATTGTCAAAAGACGAAACCGATCCTTGTGTGAGGCGGCCCGAACTATGCTAAGTTTCGCTTCTCTTCCTTTATATTTCTGGGCTGATGCTATTGCTGCAGCGTGTTTTACGCAGAACAGGTCTTATCTCAACAAGCGTTTCTCTCTTACTCCTTATGAGATCATCAATAACAGGAAGCCGAACGTAAAATTCTTCCATGTATTCGGTTCACGATGCTTCATCTTCAACTCCAAAGAACATCGTTACAAGTTTGACGTTAAAGCTGATGAAGGAATTTTTCTGGGATACTCTCTTACTTCAAAGGCATACCGGGTTTTAAATAAGCGTTCCAGAAAAATTGAAGTAACATATTATGTGACTTTCGATGACAGCTACGTTAAGAAGATAAAGTTTACTGAAGAAGCGGTTGGAGAGATTTTCTCTCAAACTGGTCAAGTCACGGCCTCGATTGCTAATCTGTTTGATCAGTTTGTGGATTTATTCGATGAACCTGAGAAAGCTACTCTCTCGGAAGCCAAGGCAGTGGACAACAAAGTCGACCATCTGAAGCAAATTGTCGAAGATGCCGTCAAAAAATGGGTGAAGGAGAACAAGTTCCAAACGAACCTCCTCAGCAACGTACTTCAGTCGAGGGGGAGAATCCACTTTCTTCAAATCAACCGAACTCACACTTTCAGGGGGAGAATTCTATTCCTGCTACACCCGAAAGCCCTGTAGCACCCGAAAGTCCTGTAGCACCCGAAAGCTCTACTACACCCGAAAGTCCTGTAGCACCAGAAAGTCCAGCTACACCTGAAAGCTCATCAGTCGAGGGGGAGAACTCTGATATGTTCTACGATGACGATAGTCAGTCTGAATTGGAAGAAATGGTCAATGCTGAATTGGATCCATCCTATGATCCAAATTACCCTCCTCTTGTTAAATGGACCAGAGATCATCATGTATCTCAGATAGTGGGTAATGTCTCTGAAAAGGTCCTCACCCGATCTCAACTAAAGGCAAAGCAAACATCTCTATTATCCAAAGTAGAGTTTTACATGTATTATTCTTTCGTATCAAAAGTTGAACCGAAGACAGTAAATACTGCTCTTGATCATTCTGATTGGGTTCAAGCTATGCAAGATGAACTCAACGAGTTCGAAAGAAACAAGGTATGGCGCCTCATTCCAACTCCTAAATATGCCTCAGTTGTTGGTCTCAAATGGGTTTTCAGAAACAAAATGGACAAGGAAGGCAATGTAATTCGAAATAAAGCTCGTCTCATGGTGAAAGGATACTACCAGGAAGAAGGAATTGATTACGAAGAAACTTTTGCTCCGGTAGCGAAACTGGAATCTGTTCGAATATTTCTGGCCTATGCTGCACACAAGAACTTCGAGGTCTACCAAATGGACGTGAAATGCGCCTTTCTGAATGGAGAACTTGAAGAAACGGTTTACGTGGAGCAACCTCCTGGTTTTGTCAATGAAAAGTACCCAAATCATTGTTACATTCTGGACAAAGCAGTTTATGGTCTGAAATAAGCACCTGGGGCATGGTATGAAACGCTAACTAAGTTCTTAAAGATGTCAAAATTCAAACAAGGTTCGGTTGACCCAACCTTCTTTTGTAAGAAGGAAGGTAACCACCTTATGATAGTTCAAATCTATGTCGATGATATCATCTTTGGCTCAACGAATCCTAGCTTAACAGCTGAATTCGGAAAGCTGATGGAGACTAAATTTGAAATGAGTTCATGGGTCCGATTAACTTTTTCCTTGGTTTAAACATTAGACAGGGACCCGAAGGCATCTTTATCAACCAGGAAGCATACACCAAGACTCTTCTTGCTAAATTTGGCATGATGGGAGACTCAAAGGTCAAAGTTCCAATGGCGTTCGGCACCAAGCTCACACCATCCTTGTAAAAACCGGCAGTCGATATTACGCTATACCGCCAGATGATTGGGTCTTTAATGTACCTCACTGCTAGCAGGCCTGATATAATGTTTTCTGTGTGTTACTGTGCTAGGTTTCAGGCGAATCCTCGTGAATCACATATGCTTGCAGTGAAAAACATACTCCGGTATCTTAAACGAACCACCTCCCTTGGTCTATGGTATCCATCAAACTCAGGTTTCTTCGTTTAAGCCTACTCAGATGCAGACCTTGGAGGATGTGGTTTAGACAGGAAAAGCACCACTGGAGGCTACCAATTCCTAGACGGGAAGTTGGTTAGCTGGCAATCAAAGAAACAGACATGTGTTTCTCTGTCTACAGCCGAAGCAGAGTACATTGCAGCTGCCTCCTGTACATCTCAAGTGATTTGGATCCAAAGCCAGCTCCGGGACTATGGACTCAATATGAAAAAGATTCCACTATATTGTGATTCAGAAAGTGCAATTAGGATCTGTCATAACCCAGTGCAACATTCCAAGACCAAGCATATAGCACTGAGGTATCACTTTATAAAGGATCATGTGGAAGATGGAAATGTCGAAATTCACTTTGTTCGAACCACTGATCAACTGGCTGACATCTTCACCAAAGCTCTTCCTGAAGCATCTTTCAATAAAATTCTACAAAGGCTAGGAATGATGGAATCGGAATCAGTACCAAAAACTACCTCTCAAAACTAAAAGTTGGAAGCAAAATGAACCTAACGTTCGGGTTCGGTTCACGTGTGTGCCGAAATGAACCGAACGCTCGGGTTCGGTCCTATTATCTTATCTTTGCCTATCACTCAAAGGTAGTTTCTTTGGCTATAAACCTTTTGTATCTTTTTCAAGTTTCATCTCTTTTATATTCAAAGTTTTTTTTTACTTTAATTTCAAAACTCTTTTCTTTCTCAAATTTATTTTTTTTGCAACCGAAATAGACCGAACGTTCGGGTTCGGTTCCAAATTTTTTTTTTGTCTCAATTTTTTTTCTTTATTTTATTATTTTAATTTTAATTTCTCTTTCTTTAAATCAAAAACTCCAAAAACAATTTTTTTTTTGTGTTTGTTAATATTTTTTTTTGTGGATATTTGTGGGCAAATTCTTTCATTAGTTAAGTGTCCCTAGAAGCATGCTGCTGTATGTGTCCAAAGCCTCACCCGATTCAGAATAATAGCCTTACTGACTTGGTATATACAAACCTTGTCTTCCCGATTAGGCTTTTATATTTATTCTAATCATGAGCTACCTTACTCTCTTCTCACATGAGATAAGAGTTTTCTGCTTGGTCCTTATTTTAATAGCAGAGGTACTTTGGTCTCTTTACACCATCTACACTACTTTTCTCCATCTCATTCGCTTCATAAACGTAACCCTTGGGACTCTCAGAAATTACCACTGAGGTTTATGGTTACACAACTTCTGTGTTCATGATCTTAGCTTCGTGCCACTACGTGCTAAGTGAAACCCACAATTCAATACTTATTATGCATTGACGGTGAACAATCAACCTTGTTCTAGCTTTCACTAACGAATTGACGAACTTATCCATGGGGATGGAAAAGTGAAATCTCTAATTTCCTTTTTGTGTGATTCCTATGAAATGGTTAAATCCCATAACATTTCTTCCCTTGGAATCCAGTTTTATTTTTCTTTGAGATTTCACATTAAATATTTTCACAATGCCACTTAGATTCTTCTCAAACCTACTTGTTCAACAGACTACATTGGTCTCACAAGTAATTCAGTAGCTTTCTGTCTTATGTCAAGATCAGGAATTCTACACTGAAGCGAAAGCCACCCAAATCGGCCTAATTAAAAGAAGCCTTTCAACACTTCTCAATAAGTGTCTGATCGTTATTCAATGGGAAACCAAACAAACACTTTAAGGTCTCTCTTGACTTTGAAGGAAGAGATTCGTGCCCGGGATCCATTGTTTCGTTTCTTTACTGACATCACAAATTCCCTCATCTGTGTTGCTTTATTTCCTTTTCTTTTACACACTAAGCACGAAAATCTTTTTGATTTTCCAAAATTCTGGTTTCATTAGTTACAAGCCATTTTTTTAATGGGATTTGAAGTTATAAAAGACGTGTGGCTCACATTATTACACGTGGTCATTTTTCTTTAAGATGACATTCACTCTAAAAGGATAAGATGCTGACTCAGGTGGGAGTCCAATCGATTTGATTTTCAAACGACGCTTGAATGACAGGCGTGCGAAGTGGAACCGTTTCGTTTAAAACGACGCCTGATGGGAAGGCGTGTGAATTGGGACAATTTTCTCTCTCCTGCGTAATCATCGGGGATACCAACTGTCACGCATCAATCAACTCTGAAAAACCCTTCATATTTCCTTCGTAGATTTGGGAACGGATTCTTCTCTCTCCTTTAGCCACAGTATAAAAGTTAATCTTGACCATTATTTACCTCTTTACTACACCCAAAATTCAGAGAGCAAGAAAACCTTTGAGAATTCTACTGTTCATCATCTCTCCCAACTTCTTCACTTCAATGGCGGATTCATCATCTGTTCATGCCACTTCCCACATACTGCCGATTCGTCCTCAACAGAGTCTGATCATCGATCTTACTCCACACGTTTACGACGCCTTCATGTTACCGATCATCGAATGCCTCAAATACTCGCCGTTTGCTCCCGCTCTCACCAAAGCTGAAGTTGTTCCAATGGAATTTTTATCCCAAATCTTTCCCACTGCTCATTACGATAAGTCTGTCGATAGGATTTTCTTCGACATTCTTGATCACAAGGCGTCAATCTCCAAGCAAAGATTCTGCTCGCTTTTAGGGTTTGAACCCGATTCATCTAGGGTTAACCCTGAATCCATTCCAGTGGGTCACCTGTTTTCTATGTTCTATAACATGGGATACACAGAGGTTCTGACAACGGTCACTAAGTTCAAGAAATCGTGTCTGCCTCCAAAGTAGAACGGGTTATTTACGGTGCTATTCAAGGGGTTATCAGAACGCAATGCCGGTTCAGACGGAGCGAGTCGTCTGTTCATCACGATTCTATATGGGGTATACAACGGAACCAACCTCAACTATGGGTCGGTGTTATGGCAACAATTGATCCAGAGCCTTGCATCCACGTCTCGACACTCTGAAATCTCCTACGCTCGATTCTGGACGTTGGTCACAAAATGGGTGATGGACAAGTATCACGTCCCCATTGTTGCTGGTTCTCCACTATCTTCGATTGGTACTTTCCATACCACGAAGACCATAGTCTCTGATGCATCAAAATTTCAATTCATTGGCTCCATCCATGAGTCGACGTTTGGAGACGTTCCTGCTGAAAGCCGTATCATCCGAACCTACAAGGAGTTTCGTCGCTCTGGTCCTAGAGAGCTCACTCCTAAGATGATCAAATCCATCCACGAAGTTGATAAGCCTGCTCCAAGGGGAAAGAAGACTGAAAAGGGAAAAGACAAGCAGGTTGGCAAGGGAGCGAAAGGCCCTTCTCCCAAGAAACGAAAACCTACCAAGGTTGCTCACTCTCCTCCACTGAAGAAGAGAAAAACCCAACCCAGGCGAAAGCTGATATTAGCTTCCTCCTCAAGCGAATCTGAGGATGAAAATTCAGACTCTGACGAGTCCCCTCGTGGTAACACTCCTCCACGATCGCGTACCCCAGAAGTACACTTTTCCAGTTCACCTATGTCTTCTCCACTAGTCACCACTCCTATTTCCATTCCCCCCATAACCTCCACCACTCACATACCACCAACTTCCATCCCAGTACTCCCTCCCATTTTCACTGAAGCTACCACAACAACAGCTAAAGTAAGATCCAACGTATCTGATACGGGGGCTCCTACTAAAGCACCCGAACCCACTCCCACAACCGAACCTACTTCACAACCCGAACCTACTTCCACTACCGAGCCTCCACCCTCACCTCCACCCTCCTCTCCTGCTCAGTCCGCAAAGGATGAAGAGCCATTTCTTGGTGGGGAGGACATGACATTTGATTCGGTCTATTACAGTCCGTATCAGGCGCAAAGTGACGACGATGATGATGCTCCCGTCACCAAGAAGCATCTCAAGGAGCTTCACGAGAAGATTGATTCTCTCATCGCTTCCTCTTCTTCATCACAGTCTACCATTTTTGAAGCTGCTATTCAGAAGATTGTTGATGCTTTTTCCAAAGCTCATGAAGTTTCTCTTAGCTCAGCTACTGCTGCAATTGATGCCTCCACCAAAGCCTGTGCTGCTGCGATCGAAAAAGTCGAAAAACTATTTACTGATGCCTCCTCTCTTTTGCACTCTTTACAGGAAACTGCAGAAGCCACTACAACAAAGCTTGACCCCATCGTCAACAAGCTGGCTACCTCAGTTGCCTCTGAACTAACGTCCTTTGCCACTCTTCGTCAAACTCTCACCGACGACAACTCCGCGTTTAAGGCGACCATTTAGGAGCGCCTCACCAAGCTTCATGAAGATCTAGCTGCTGAGAACTCCCTCATGGATGCTCTCGCTAGAAAGACAATTGCTCTTAAGGTCAAGAATCTTCAACTCTCCAACTCTCAAAAGGAGATTGAGTCTCTTCGATCTGAAAGAGAGGTGATTTCATCGTGTGTTTCGGATGTCCACGCAGCACTTTCAAACATCCTTGAAGCACATGATCCAATATTAAACTATTCAGTGAGGCGTACTCTCGCGGAAAAGCTTGCTCCTGCTCTTTCTCTCCTGAGCAAACTTGAAGGGCTCCTTGAGTTCGTGTTCATTCCGAAACAAGGGGGAGAGAATGTATCTCAACTGCCTCCCACTTCTACAGCAACAAAAACAACCGAACCTCCTCCAACAGGCCAAGCCTCAGGTTCGGGTGTCAAAGACAAAAGGAAACAAATTGCTAAAGATAGTGACGACGACAAAGAGACGATTTCTGATCTCTTAAAAAAGCAAGGTCGAGACAAGGACGCTGATATGAGCGCTCGGGTTGCTAGAGAGGCTGAAGAAGCTGAAAGAAAGATGAAAGAAGCTCACGACCTTCTTGAGAGTAGGAAAACCCTTTTTCCTCCTTGGACTCTTGAGAAGTTGCTGAAAGAAGCAATTGAAACCCCAAGCCTCATGTGGCTCGAACCGGTGATCTCACTTGATCGTAGAAACTCTGTTATGTTTACCAGAAACGAAGGCCAAAAATTCATGTTCGCTTTGGCAAACAAACATCTCTACACCACTGCATGCCTGGAACATGTTTTGGGTATCATTCATCGTTGCAAGCAAAAATCAGCTGACGACAAGAAGTACTTTGATGATATTATTCAGTGGTACGTTCGCTTCAGACAGACAATCCTCGCTATTATCCCTCGTCTGTTTGATACCACTAAGAAGGTTCCGACAGTTGGACCCAACAAGAAGAAGTGATAGTCTCGCTCCAATTGACGCAAAGGGGGAGATTGTTAGGTCCAGTTAGTATTGCGTTGGAATGCCAACCGAGAACCCGATTTCACTTAAGTGCGCTAGAACCAATCGATTAGGAAGTTTCCTCCTCACGACTCGATCATTCGTGCGTACTTCCTTGACTAAATTCTAATTTCGGGACGAAATTCCCTTCAACAGGGGGATGATGTGACAACTCGAAATTTCCATTCTGAACAAACCATTTCAATCCAATAGAAGTTAGAACGGTTACAGTGAAAATTCAGACTTCGAGTATAAGTTTGGCAGTTTTCAGGATTTTACACTTAAGAAGATATTAGGAGAGTGGATGCACTAGGGTTTTGTGCAACACTGAAATTCCAATACTCTAGGATATTAGAGTTCATTCCAAGAATAGAAATATTTTCTGCCAAAAATCTTAGGACTATAAATAGAATTCTGAACCAAATTGGTTCATTAGTTGAAAAGCCAAATTCTCTCTCACGGATCTTCGGGTTTTCATCCCAAATCGTGAGTACACTTCTCTAGTTATGTTATAATGCTTGTTTTATGCTTATTAACATAGATTGTATGGCAAATATATGAGATCCGGGAGTTTACCGCCCAAGAACGTTCTTCGGGAGTAAACTCCAAAATGAAGCTTAAAGGCCATCTAGTCCCATTTCCTTGTTAGGTAACTAGCTTAGGATAATATGTATGATCATTTGAGACTAAAAATCAATCAAGATCACATAGCTTTAGGAGTTTACGGCCCAAGAGTTTCTTGGACCGTAAACACCAATTTCAAGGGCTTAAATGTGCCCTAATCACCCCCAAAGGCTTTAGACTTTAACCCTCAATTACTTCTAGCTAATTTTGGAGACTTTAACACATCAAGAACACCCCTTAAAGGGAGTTTACGGCCAAGAAATGCTCTTGGGCCATAAACACCAAGTAAGGGCACCAATGTGTGCCTAGGGTCCCCCTTAGCCTTAAACAAAAGCCTAGAAGTTATCCTACTTGTGCAAGAGACCTGAAAGAATTAAAACATCCATCCCATGAGAGTTTACGGCCATAAACTCTAAGGGATATGGTCTTTTTGCCGTAAACACCTATAAAGGGGTCAAATGACACCCTAACTCCTTCCTTATGCCTAGAACCCAACATAGATCATTACCTAGAAATGTTTGAGACTTGAAAACACCATAAAAACCCTCCCAAGGGAGTTTACGACCGTAAACTCCAAGTTAATATGGTCTCTAGGCCGTAAACTCCCCAAAGGAGTTAATATGGTACCCAAACACATGTTATAGCCTTGAAACAATTCACCACTAGAGTTGTAATAATTCTAAGCACCATTTAGAGCCTTGGTTGAGAGTTTACGGCCAGGAGTTTACTCCCCTGGGCCGTAAACTCCAATGAATATGGTCATTAGACCTTAAACTCCCATTAGGGGCTTTGCACTCTTTTGTTGCAACCCATTAGCCTCCTAGCACTTGACCAAAAGTGTTTTCCTCGCGCTTAAATGTTATACTTGTATAATTGGTGTTTTAATCACTAATTATTTATATACATATGGTTTCATATGTAATTAGGATCATTGTGTGTGTCTAAGTCTTCACTTGACACCAAGCACTTGCCCGATCCTTCCTTACGATAAAAGTCCGTTCAATTCCAGTCACTTACGTCAGGTGAGTTCATACCCCTTAAATAATGTTTTAAACTATTTTTAAATGTTTTATGGGGGGGATACAAGTAGAATTATGCTAGTTAATATATCAATCACATGCGATTAATAAGTAGAATTACGCTAGTTATTATATCAATCACATGTGATTAATATACAACATTCAAAAGATTTGGCTACTCATTAGCCGTTTTACCAAAAGGTTTCCTTCAAATGATTTT
Organism: Lactuca sativa; assembly: GCF_002870075.4. Classification (NCBI taxonomy): domain Eukaryota; kingdom Viridiplantae; phylum Streptophyta; class Magnoliopsida; order Asterales; family Asteraceae; genus Lactuca; species Lactuca sativa. The sequence continues at coordinate 210,959,539 of NC_056625.2, forward strand.
TATAAACATTTTATATGTTTTAAACTACTTATTACACTGTACATCTTACTCTATACATTACCTTTCAAACTTATTTACAACTATGTTTCAAACAAATGTTTCCTTATACTTAACTGTTTTATCAAACTTATGACTTCAAATTGTTTTATAGATTGACATCAAGTCGATCATTTCTTAAAATAATATTTATGTTTCAAATGTTTTTACAAAACTTATTTATGCTTTTATATTATAAATTGCGTGCCTCTATATGTATAGTTATATAAGAAATATTTAAAAGACTTAGGAAGGCTATCCACCCTATTTCCTTTTCGCGCTTGAGATGTGGTCTGGTGGGATATCGGGTACTCGTCCGAAGGTCGTTTAAATATTAGTTATATATCATGTGTAAATATATAGTCATAAAAGGTCCTTCCAGTCATCCCATGCCCTTGGGTAGCAAGGGTATACATCCATGACCATACGTACCAGATACATTACTAGTAAACTACCATATGGGTAGTTCAGGAAGATACTAGAACAATTACTAGAACACGATATCATACAATGAGTCAGTTCATTCATGAGTCAATACTTTCTAGAACATTACAGTACATTACATATACAACTATACTAGGAAGAGAACATATACAACTATACTAGAATGATTACATTACTATACTTGCTAGGTAGAGAGCACGCACATTACAGCTAGAACAGTTCATTACATTACATATACAAGAATATGTTAATTATTGTGATTTAAATCGGAGCATGACTTAAATGTCATGACTCGAGTTGTAGCCAGAGTCTCTTGGAGGGAGAGCGTGAGTTTGTGTATAGATCTATACTGGATTGACAATCCTACACCTTGCTGCTAGCTACAGCCGGACCTGCAGGTCTGCGGGTGCCAAACGTCATTCCGTTATTACGACCATTCATTATGTCGTTGTTACAAGTCGATAGTATGGTGCAATTTATCACAACATGCCTTAATATAAATCTGGTTTAAGGTAGTTAGTACGGTAGTAGTTCTTATAGCACTACACCATAGTACTATTTCATTTTCCCATTTGGGGGTGATTAGGGCACATTTAAGCCCTTGAAATTGGTGTTTACGGTCCAAGAAACTAAACTCCTAAAGCTATGTGATCTTGATTGATTTTTAGTCTCAAATGATCATACATATTATCCTAAGCTAGTTACCTAACAAGGAAATGGGACTAGATGGCCTTTAAGCTTCATTTTGGAGTTTACTCCCCAAGAACGTTCTTGGGCGGTAAACTCCCAGATCTCATATATTTGCCATACAATCTATGTGAATAAGAATTCTGAACCAAATTGGTTCATTAGTTGAAAAGCCAAATTCTCTCTCACGGATCTTCGGGTTTTCATCCCAAATCGTGAGTACACTTCTCTAGTTATGTTATAATGCTTGTTTTATGCTTATTAACATAGATTGTATGGCAAATATATGTGATCCGGGAGTTTACCGCCCAAGAACGTTCTTGGGGAGTAAACTCCAAAATGAAGCTTAAAGGCCATCTAGTCCCATTTCCTTGTTAGGTAACTAGCTTAGGATAATATGTATGATCATTTGTGACTAAAAATCAATCAAGATCACATAGCTTTAGGAGTTTACGGCCCAAGAGTTTCTTGGATCGTAAACACCAATTTCAAGGGCTTAAATGTGCCCTAATCACCCCCAAAGGCTTTAGACTTTAACCCTCAATTACTTCTAGCTAATTTTGGAGACTTTAACACATAATGCCTTAATATATTTTCTGCCAAAAATCTCAGGACTATAAATAGAATTCTGAACCAAATTGGTTCATTAGTTGAAAAGCCAAATTCTCTCTCACGGATCTTCGGGTTTTCATCCCAAATCGTGAGTACACTTCTCTAGTTATGTTATAATGCTTGTTTTATGCTTATTAACATAGATTGTATGGAAAATATATGAGATCCGAGAGTTTACCGCCCAAGAACGTTCTTGGGGAGTAAACTCCAAAATGAAGCTTAAAGGCCATCTAGTCCCATTTCCTTGTTAGGTAACTAGCTTAGGATAATATGTATGATCATTTGAGACTAAAAATCAATCAAGATCACATAGCTTTAGGAGTTTACGGCCCAAGAGTTTCTTGGACCGTAAACACCAATTTCAAGGGCTTAAATGTGCCCTAATCACCCCAAAGGCTTTAGACTTTAACCCTCAATTACTTCTAGCTAATTTTGGAGACTTTAACACATAATGCCTTAATATAAATCTGGTTTAAGGTAGTTAGTATGGTAGTAGTTCTTATAGCACTACACCATAGTACTATTTCATTTTCCCATTTCATTTACTTCGTGAACATTCACACGACGCACGGTAATGTAGAAACTATATTTTTGTTAATGATAGTTATACTTGGGAAAATACATACTCTTACAAGAAACACACATCCAGACACTAGATGCCTTGGTAGAAGGCTACATTCATAATAGTTAGGTCTTGGTAGAAGACACCTTCATATACTAGTAGGAATCATAGGGATTCTAGGGTTTTTCAAACACTTACAGTTCATATACACTTTAAATACTTACAATACACAGACTTACAAATTCTTACATACAAATTCTTACATACAAATTAAGACACTGAATACTTATGATCTCACCAGCTTCAAAGCTAATACTCGCTTTCAAAATTACTTGTATCCTCATGTCATCATAGACAGGTACCGATGCAAGGAGAAAGGAAGATGGAGCTTGTTCAAGACTTATCTTTCATTTTGATTTATGCTTTAGTGTTTATCAAAATTTGACAGAACACATTTGTATAATAATTATATTATTAATGCAATGGATGATGTTGTTGCTTGTTTACTACTTTACATTGTTGTTGATATTATACATGACGTCCTCCGCCCCAGAACGTTTCCGCCGTTCTCGGTTTTGGGGTGTGACAGATTGGTATTAGAGCATTGTTTATAGTGAATTAAGTATATCAACCCATAAAAGATATACTAACTATAAATACATAAGGGATTAAAAATACTCTGACCAAGAGTTTATAGTTTAAATAGTAAAATATTTAATTAAGTATACGTGCTGCATTCATACTAAAATCAGTGTCACTAGGACAGTACAAAAGAATTACGATTCTTGGGCAACACAAGTGGGCTTAGAGACATATGGTCAGAACTGGGAAGATATAGCCTGATCACCTATATTATCCGAGGGTTGACTAGTATGTGCCTATGTTTAATTATGCGGTTGCAACAATGCTAAAATCTTACCAACCCTACCACAACGAGAACAATAGAACATAACATTAAATTTTAAAATACTATAGGTGTATTTGGTGTTACTATAAGTACTTTATACTTGAGAACTAAAACGGGATCTTCATTACTAAGTTAATAGTTGCTAAGTGGATACACTAAGGCTATATGTAATTAGGATGTTATAGACTTAGAATCTGTGAAAATTTTACTTCACCCCTATTCTGTGTGAATATGGAGTTAAGGTCACTTATTCGAAGGTCTATCCTGTTTAGATTACACATAGTTGGTATGCACTTCACAAATAGCGATGTAACTAATGAAGGTTTTCTAAATAATTATCTAGATAGTTCGTCTAATAATTATTCCCTTACCCTAAATTCTCGCATAGAAAACATAGCTGGACTCCGTCCCCACGACAACCAGTATCTTCCGAACGAAGTCATAGCTGGTTGGTTTGGAGAAGAACCAGAGAATGATCATCCTATTCCCTTGAATGATCAACATGATGAAGACTCTTCGTATGATGCTAACTCCAAACCAGAGGTTGAGAACCTACCCCGAGCAGCTCCCTTTCCAAATTCCTAACCCTCGTCCGTGAAAGACCCTGTAAAGTGGTTTGGTCTAGGCATAGTCATAGATAGCAGTAGAAATGTAGTTATTCGTGTTTTGTTTTGAGTTTACGGTGTTTATGAGCAAAGTGGGTTTACGGCCGTAAACTGTTTACGGCCGTAAACATCTTACGGTCCCTAGTCAAGTCTTTAAATAGCGAATTGTGTCAGTCTTTTTGGGTTGTTGATGCTCTCGTATACTTCCAAGTTGTATCAGACGTTTTATAGTATTAAAGCGTATGCAAGCTTGGTATTTTGCTCATTATTGGTTTATTAATTTGTGTTTGCATCTGTGATTGTCTTTGATCGTTGGTAGATCTATTTTCGGGACTTTACAATTGGTATCAGAGCATATACCAGTGTCAAAGGCGTTCAATAGCTGCGTTTACAACTAAATCGACACCCACTGCAGTTTAGAGAAATCTATTTCAGTCGAAATCAAGGTTTCCAGAAGTTTACGGCCTTTGTTTACGGCCGTAAACTCCTCTTACGGCCTCATCTGCACTCTTCGAAATCGATAGTTCTTTTTCGTCTCCAAGCCTTCGTATTCACACCTTAGTTCTGGGATTTAATTGAGTTGTGTTTTAAAATTAAAACTGAACCTTTTATTTGAATTTCATTGACCGTAAACTGAAATTTCTCACAGAAATTGACTTTCCGTAAATCGAAATTTGCATCACTATTTTTCCGGAGTTTAAATCAATAAGTATTCTTTGACCGTAAACTCAAGTTTACGGCCTAAGCTTACGGTAGAGAGTTTACGGCTTAAGGGTTTACGGCTATGTTGATTGATTTTATAAAATTGAAATTAATTATTGAGTTAGTTGTTAAAACAAGATAATTTTTGACCGTAAACTCCAGTTTACGGCCGGGAGTTTACGGCCTAGTATTATCTGCCTGAATTTTCACGACAAAATCAACATTTTTACAGCCTTAATTTTTTTTTTGTTTTAAATAATAAAAAATGGATACACAAAATTCAACTCAATACCAAGAGCTTGATGCTGTGATGGGTACAACCACGCGAATTCCAAGACTTATGTCAGCTGATGGTTTCCCCGAGTGGAAATATAGAATTGAGAAGTATATAAAGATGAAAGACTTTAAGATTTGGAAATGTGTCTTAAAGGATCCAGTCAGAATCACCACTATGGTTGGGGGAAAGGTAGTCGACAAGGAAATTGAAAACTACACTGATGAAGACTTTGAGAGTGTAGAAGAACAAGAAAAGGCTTTGGCCATTTTGACTATGGCTTTATCTCCAGACATTGCTCAAGGATTCAGAGAGTATACTTCTGCCAAAGCTTTGTGGGAAGCTCTCATTGAAGTATATGAGGGAAATGAAGACATGCGGGAAAGTCGCCAAGATATGCTGAGACAACGCTTCAACATGTTTAATTATGTTCCTGGAGAGACTCTCGAAGCCCAACTGCAGAGATTTACCACTCTCAACACTGAAATGACTGTGGCAGGGATTTTCTATACGAAGTCAGAGATTAACAAGAAGCTACTAAATGCTCTCCCAAAATCTTGGGACATGAATGTAGCAGTAATCAAGAAGACTAAGGATCTTAGTCGACTTTCCCTAGCTGAAGTGATGGCTGTCATCAAAGCGTGTGATATTGATGACAAACAGCGAGAGATCAACCATGTGAACTCATACTCATCTGCCAATCTTGGCATTTCATCTAATAATGCTCTCTCCTCTTTTTCTTATACTTCTGCAGGTTCATCTTCCTCTACACCGGTCATTCCTTACCATCAAGGACAGCCAAAAACATCCACCCAAAATGCTTCATCCTCTAATGTGGCCTCTTCAACAAAGGGAAAGGAGGGTGATGAAAACCTTGTCTTTGCAGCAGGACTTGTGAATTGCTACAATGCTCTTGTAGCTGGGGAACTTCCTCCTCAACTTTCATTTGCAAATCTCGATCAAATCCATCCAGAGGATGTGGAGGAAATGGACATCACATGGCAAATTGCAATGGCTGTATTTAGGGCAAAACAGTTTGCCAAAAAGACAGGAAAGAACAATTGGGGAATAAGTGCTGACAAGAAGGTTGGATTCAACAAAGGAAAGCTTCGATGTTTCAATTGCCACGAGCCAGGGCACTTTGCTCGTGATTGCCCACACCCTGATAGAAGGGTCAATAATGACAGAACAATGGTTGCAGTTGGGAATAATCGAAGCAGTGGTCAAGCAAACAATGAAAAGGCTATGGTTGCTCAATCATTTGACTGGGATGATCAAATACAAGCCCTAAATTTGTCTGGACCAGAAAATGCTCATCTAACTCAAGTGAGGAATGACGCTCAAGCAAGGACTGCAGCAGCTGAAGATATCATGATGAAACTTCAATTTGGCTTGATGGTATCCTCCTCCCATGAACCTAACTCATACAAGGTAAGTCTCCCATCATGTTCTAAGGCTTGTATAGATTATGTGAAAACTTTACAGGATAAAATTGAGACATTAGGTAATGAAGTAGAAAATCTTAGGATTCTTCGTGAACTCAATGATAAATTAATAAGAGACGTAGAAGACCTTAGATATGAAGGGTATCGACTTCGAAAAGGACAAAAACCACTTAAAGCTCAACTAGAATAAAAAATTAAAGACTTTAGGAGACTCCAGGAAGACTACAGCAACAAATGTGAAAATTACAATTATGTAGTCAAACAAAATGCTGAGCTTGTAGCTGAAGTTGAATCATTGAAAGGAAACTTTGAGACCGCCAAACTTGATGTCAGAAAATATGATTTCTCAAGTGAGGTGGTTGCAAATATGATAGACCAAAGTATGCAATTTAAAAGAAATCAATCAAAAGGTCTAGGGTATAAATTTGTACCTCCTCCCTTCAATCATTCATACGAGCCCAAGCCTTTGTCCAAAGAAGACATTGCCAATGAATCATTTATGATTTATGGCAAGCCCTCCGGTTTTGTTTCGGGAGGATTTATTAATGTTGAAAGTACTAACATTTCTACTTCTCCTGCAGATCAATCCTTGAATCAGTCAATGCACAAAGTTGAAGGATGTGTTTCTGAAAATAAAATCGAGTCTAAACCTGAAGCTTTTGTTTTAAATAAAGACAATTCTTTGTTAAATGTTTTGAGTGACAATTTTTCTTGTGGTGTTTTAAATTATTCTGATACAGTAGCTGCTATCTCTGATACAGTTTTGAATGTTTCTGATATGTCTGATAAATCTTTGAACACTTTGGTTGACAATTTAAACGTCTGTGATAAAAATGTTAACATACCATTAGTCTCACAACCCTCAATAAATACAGCACCCTCACTTGCCTCACCACCTGATATTACTGCATGTTTTTGTGAGACAAGCAAGGGTGTTTGTGGGAAAAACAAATCTGACAAATGCAACACAAGTTCTAACAATAACTATCAGATTTGTTTTAATTGTGGCACTAAGGGTCATATTGCTAGAAATTGTCTTAATCGAATGTTCGTGAATTATAATCTTCCAAGAGGAGAGAACGAATTCAGAGGAAGATCATTAAATAGAAATTCCTCTAGAAGTCGCTCTCGAAATGACTATTGGGTAGATAAAAGAAATAGAAAAAGGGGCATATTTCACAGTCATAAAAGGTTTTTTAATCACCTTGTCCTGAACAGTCTGTCAAAAGGGAGCATAACCATGCAAAGGTCAAGCTCATCCCAAAGCTATAATGGATCTTCAACCAATTCTGGTAGAAGTAAATCTTGCTTTAAGCAGATCGTCAGACATAAAATGACAAAGTTGACTGAATTTTTCAAAAAACCTAATTATATATGGAAACCCAAATCTATTCCCAATACGTCTTCTGTATCCTTAGAGAAGCTCATGTGCAATAAATCTGAAAAGGCATCGGGATCACCCAGGAAGATTATGACCTGGGTGCCCAAATCTAATTAAACCCACCCATTTTGCAGGGGCAGTTGCGGGGAAATGTCGTCAGACCATGGTTCGTCGACAGCGGCTGTTCCCGGCACATGACAGGAGACATCACCCAATTGAACGACATTCAATCATTTAATGGGGGATACGTCTCTTTTGCGGGTGGAGATGGAGGAAGAATTACACAAAAGGGCACGGTATCAAATGGAGTCTTGAGTTTTGAAAATGTGAATTACGCTCCAGAGCTAAAACACAGCCTGCTAAGTGTTTCGCAAATCTGTGACAAAGGTTATTCTACGCATTTCACTGACAAGGAATGCATGATTTTAAAGCCAGGTTTTGTCATCCCTGAAGAATGGATTCTCGTAAAGTCAAAAAGGGATGGAAATGCCTATATTATCGATATGAATAGCAATCTTCCAAAGCAGGTTACTTGTTTGTTCTCCAAGATCACTGAGCAAACCGCAATGTTATGGCACCGAAGATTAGGTCACGCCAATGCCAAAAATCTCAATCGTCTTGCAAAGAAAGAGATGGTCCGAGGATTACCTATCAAAGACTTTATCACGTTTGAGAAATGTGTGTCCTGTGCTCAAGGAAAGCATCATCGAAAGCCACATTTACCGAAGCAAGTTAACTCAATAAGTCAGGTTCTACAACTTCTTCACATGGACCTATTTGGTCCAGTGAATGTGCTAAGCATTAATAGGAGTTCCTACTGTCTAGTTGTCATTGATGATTTTTCTCGTTTTACGTGGGTTTTCTTTCTATCCAACAAAGCTGGCGTCGCTGAATTGATCAAGAGGTTCATCATACTTATTGAGAATCAGACCAATCATAGGGTGAAGGCTATTCGCACCGATAATGGTACGGAATTCAAAAATTCGGTTCTCAATCACTTCTGTTCTGAGAAGGGGATCTTACATCAATTTAGTTCTGCTCACACACCTCAACAAAATGGTGTTGCTGAGAGGCGAAACAGAACACTTAAGGATGCAGCAAGGACGATGTTGTGTGACTCCAAGCTCCCTGTTTTCTTTTGGGCAGAGGCAATAAACACTGCCTGTTATGTTCAAAATCGAGTACTCATCAACAAAGCTCAAATGAAAACTCCATATGAAATTTACTATGGTCACAAACCGTCAGTTAGTCGTTTTCGAGTTTTTGGCTGTCCTTGCACCCTTCTTCACCTAGATGCCAATCCGAAGTTTAATGCCAAAGCTGATGACTGCTATTTTGTTGGGTATGCTGCACGTACTGCTTATCGAGTCTACAACAAGAAAACCAAACAGATTGTGGAATCCTATGACGTGCGTTGGTTAGAAGAGAATGAGACAGACGCGAGAGTGGGTCCGGACTGGTTGTTTGATTACACGTCACTTTTCAAATCCTTAAACGTGTATTCAAATGATGTTTCAAGAACTGATTCGCATTGAAGAGTATCTCTGAAGATGAAGTCGAAGAAGTAGTATACAAACCTGTATCTAAAACCTCCAATTCACTGAAAGAAAAATCTAAAGCTTCTACTGAATGGGGGTCCTCCGTTTCGCACAAAGGAAAATCTTCTGCTCCAGTTGAGGGGGAGTCCTCTGCTTCATCTGAGGGGGAGCCGTCTGCTGAAATTGAAGAGGAATCTTCAGCAACATCCTTCAATCCTCAATCAGACCACATTGATTCTTCGAATGTTGAATCAAGTCCTTCCACATTATTAGAGAAAGAGTTCATTCCAACTGATGCTTCCGCTGTCTCTTCAAACCTGATGGAATTACTCTTTCCTGACCTTATCGCCGATGAGTATGTTGCAGAACCATCTAGTTCTACTCAACAAGCAAATGAAGAAGGACTTAACATTCACACTCTACCTGTCTCTATCAATGACATCAGCCAAGAAATTCCTTCTAGGATTCAACGAGATCATCCGCTCGAGAACGTTATAGGCCAGCTAGACAGTGGTGTTAAAACCAGAAGTCAAAGTGGAGACGTGAATACATGTCTGTATTCTTGTTTCATTTCTCAAATTGAGCCCAAGAATGTAGAAATGGCTCTAAATGAACCTAGCTGGGTGGATGCGATGCATGAAGAATTGCATCAATTTGAAAAACTAGGTGTTTGGAAGTTAGTTGAGTTACCAAAGGGCAAAAAGTCTCTTGACACACGATGGGTTTATCGTAACAAGCAGGACGATTCAGGGGTCATTGTACGAAACAAGGCCAGATTGGTAGTTCGCGGATTTCGACAAGTCGAGGGTCTTGACTACACTGAGGTTTATGCTCCCGTAGCTCGCTTAGAGGCCATTCGTATCTTCTTGGCGTACGCTTCGTATATGAACTTCACTGTTTTTCAGATGGATGTCAAGACTGCCTTCTTGTATGGCAAGGTGAAGGAAGAAATCTACGTTGATCAACCTCCAGGGTTTGTCGACCCAAAGTTTCCTAATCATGTCTACAAGTTGGATAAAGCGTTGTATGGACTGCATCAGGCTCCTAGAGCATGGTATGCAACTCTAACAAAGCACTTGCTCGAACATGGCTATACACGTGGTACTATCGATCAAACATTATTTATAAAGCATGTCGACAAGGACCAGATACTTGTTTAAATATACGTCGACGACATAATCTTTGGATCAACAAGCCAACAACTTTGCAAGGAGTTCGAAACTGTAATGAAGAAACGATTTGAAATGAGTTCTTTGGGAGAAATGACCATGTTTTTGGGGCTTCAGGTTAAACAGAATTCAACCGGCATCCTTCTTCATCAGGCCAAGTACGTGGATGATATTCTTGAGAAGTTCGCACTTCATGATGCTAAATCTGCCTCAACACCGATGGCTGAACGACCCCTCCTGTCTCCAGATCCAGAAGGCGAACCCGTAGATCAAACTCTTTATCGATCGATGATCGGATCCCTAATGTATCTTACTGCAAGTCGACCAGACATTATGTTCGCAGTTTGTCAATGCGCTCGCTTTCAGGCTAATCCTAAACTCTCTCATCTGATTGCTGTTAAAAGAATTTTTCGGTATATCAAAGGAAGCCCTAAATTGGGTCTTTGGTATCCGAAAAATTCTGAATTTAATCTTTATGCTTTTACTGACAGTAATTATGGAGGTTGTGAGCTTGACAGGAAATCAACTTCAGGAGGATGTCAATACCTAGGTGACAGACTAGTTTCATGGCAATGCAAGAAGCAGCACACTGTCTCGACTTCGACAGCAGAGGCAGAATATGTGGCAGCATCAGCCTGTTGTTCTCAAGTTATTTGGATCCAACATCAGCTGTTGGATTACGGTTTGAATTACTCAGAAACCCCTATCTTTTGTGATAATGAGGCTGCCATACAAATTGCTAAGAACCCAGTCCAACACTCTAAAACCAAGCACATCGATATTAAAATTCACTTTATCAGAGACTGTTATGAACGATCGTTAATTCGAATCGAACAAGTCCACACTGATAACAATGTGGCTGACTTGTTCACAAAACCTTTTAACAAAGCTCGTTTTGATGTGCTTGTGGGATTTCTGAAAATGATACGTTTTGAGGATTAAGTTTTTTTTATTTATCTATTTATTTTATTTTTTAATTTTTATTTTATGTTAATTTTAATTTTATTTCATTTTTGGTCCTCTTAGTCTATTTTGACATTTTACCAAGTTTGTCTTCAATTTGTGTTAGGAGTGTTTAAATTTGCGCATTTTTTCTTCTTTTGTTTAAAACTCTCAACTATGCACAAATTTAGGGGGAGAAAGAAAATACAAAAACAACAAAAATTACAAAAATCCAAAAATAATGTCATTTCAGTAAAGAGTCTACATTAGGGTTATTTCAAAGCAGCCTTCGTTTTAAGTAGTGTGATGGGAAATGATATTAATAAGTGATAAAGGACGACCTGAATCGGCGTAACGTACCTACGTTGAATCATCTATGCTCTGCGCTCGATGTGCTGGTAGGCGCGAAAGATTTTAAAAGGGGACTTGACTAGGAAAGTTGAACCTAATGAATTTAAGGACTTGACAAACTTGACCTAGTTAGATCCGTTTAATCTGACATCACGACGCTCGGATAGGTTGAGCAGGGAGATAAACATGAGAATCTACTCGTCACATTAATTGAACCCGTACTTGGAACCGTGGCTTAACTTTTCCTCGATGTGCGGATTCTGTCCTTAATTCCGGTTAGATGGGGCGACTGGTAAATTCCGATAAATTAGGTCTGTAGAAAATCGTTTTCTTTCTTTCTTTCTGTTAGTCATATGTTGTCTCCTTTGCGCGACTTCTAATCCGACCTGGTACACAACATATGCAACTCCATTTCTCTGTAGGAAATATATATGCGCTTGAAATATATGTGTGAACTGTATATGTGAAAAACTTCTCATCTGTTAGCCACATGCTGTCTCCTTTGCGCGACTTCTAATCCGACCTGGTACACAGCATATGCAACCTTCTTCTTCTCAACCCCTCTGAAGTAGTTAGCAATAGGATTCTGTATCCCTTCTCTCTCTGAATGATTGTCTGCTCACCCGGTGTAAGGAGTACTCTGGAAGTTCTTGATGGCTGGGGCATATCAGGAAGCGGGAAACACGTTCCAGTACACCTAAAAATTGAACTCATACAGATTGTCTGTAGATCTCGCTGCTCAATTTAGGTGGACAACAATATCCCTGGTTGTAGTCAATTAAATGGTCATAAGGTAATTTCACGTAAGATCTAGGAGTTATAATAATTACCAGAAATTTACAATTAGGTACATGCCCGAATCATGTCATTGGTAAAAGGTCCAAAATGCCACAAATCCTTCGCGTTTAAGTGGACCACAATACTGGTAATCGGTCAGACGAAAATGTGAAAATAAGGGTACCGACAAGTAGAATAAGGCCGTCCAATAACTTTGATCCAAGCATCACAAAAGAAGTGAACTCTGAAACTTGATGATTTGGATTCGAAATTGTTTTTTGTTATGATGCGACTTCTTGTTGTGTTCACGACTATATGCTTCTCGTTCGTCATCTCAAAGTGAAAAGACAAATTTTTGGCCTTTTTCGGTGTAGACATTCATAGGCCGTAAACTCCCAGTTTACGGCCCGTGAATTCAAGTGTAACTTTTCTGGACGGTTTGAAATATTTCATATATAATTATGCATCGTATTTTCGTAGTAATTCCTAGGCCGTAAACTGGAGTTTACGGCCCAAGAACATTTGTCGATTCAAGCTGTTTGTTTGACTGAGTAACGATTGCTTGTTTTTCTTCATTTAAACCGTGAACCTAAATTTTTCTAAGGGAGTTCTTCAGGCCGTAAACTAGAGTTTACGGCCCAAGAACCAAAACTGTCAAAAGTTTTAATTTGTTTTTTTAAAAAAAAAAAAAGGGGGAAACATACATCTCTAATAAATAATTTTTATTTTGATCAAATTTTATTGTCATATGTTTGTCAAAATAAGTTTTATCATTGGTGTAGGTTTCTTACAACTGTGTTTGAGTGCAGGAAAATGGCAAATCTCAAGTTTGCAGACATGCACAATCTGGCGATAGTTCTTGCTGATCCACCTGTTGTTCATTCCGACATGCTTTCAATGATTCACAGGTTGCGTGAATGTTGTATTGCATCAGCTTTGACAGTCAATCCGGTGATTTATCAGAACATCGTTCGTGAGTTTTGGGCAACGGCAAGAACGCAGCTGGATGATGATGGAAATTTCACAGTCGCGGCGAAGGTGCAAGGACGAGATATTGTAATCGATGAAAGTTTTGTTCGAAATGCGTTGCTGATTGATGATCAACCGAATTATCCGACGGAAATTGGAATAGAGGATGTTCAGAGAATACTACGACGTATGAGTTATGAAGGAACCTACCCGCCAACGTTGAAAAAGCTGCTTCATCCATATTGGAGATTTCTGGCTCATGTGTTCGTAAGTTGTATATCCGGTAGAAGGAGTGGGCATGATGAAATTTCTCAACGCACAACTGGTGCATTGGTATCTTTGGCCTCTGGAATTCATTTCAATTTCTCAAAGTTCATCCTAGAGGAATTTGTCATAAACATCCGGGCTTCTACAAGGGATACTTTTCTCCAATATCCCCGTTTCATTCAATTGTTTGTCGAGATGCAGTTTCCTGAGGTTAGGAAGTCAGGAGATACCCTGGATATGAAATCGTTGGGTCCACACACTGTGGGACTCATTAAGCAAAACCGAAGAGGAAAAGTTGTCTTTCGAGGGCGTTATCGATTGGAAAAATTCGGTAAGTTTACAGAATTGGATGAGACGCCAGTGTCATATGAATCATCAGAACCGACTTCCTTTGAGAAAACGTCTACTGAGGGTTCGACTCCAGCAAACTTTGTGATAGACGTGACTGAAGATGATGAAGATTCACAAGCTCAGAGAGATCAAGGTACCTCTAGTCATGAACATGAGTCGAATGAAAGACAGGATGAAAAGGAAATAGGTACCGGTGATGATGGACGAGACTCATTTGAAGATCTTGATCTTACGGGATTTGATAATGATGATATTGCGGCTTCTTTAGCCAGTAGTGCTAATGTTGTGTCTAACGAGATATTTGACACGATTTTTCAAAATGTTGATGATAGTGTTTTGCCGTCAACTGAGAAGAGAAAAACGAGTGAAACTCTTACTCCAATTTCCGAGCAGATGGTGTCAACTTCAATTCCAATGGAGGTAGTCGTGGGACGTTCCCCTTCCATGTCTATTTCTCCGTCATCCGAACCATTTGTTAGTGTACCACCTCCACAGGCTGACCAACCTCAATCTAAGAGGAGAAGACTTGATGAAAGACAATCCGAGCTAATTACTAGTTTGGTCAGTGGTCTTCCTACACCACCAATCACTACTGCTACTACACGACTTTCTGTAACAAAGATGTTTGCAACTGGACCTAGTTCAGTTTTTGATGTTGGTGGCCCTTCAGCTCCGCCTGGTTTTCCTGTTCCAAGATTTAGTAGGGATGCTGCTTCTGAGAGACTAGCTTTGCATATGGCCGAGGAACAGTTTCGTTTGTCTAGCCCTCAAGAAAGGAACATTTCTATGAGTGAAGGGGGTGCTCCTGATGATGATTCATCTGATGATAGTTTACGAAAGGAGATCTCGGTATTAAGTCAGAAGAACATAGAGCTTGACATTCAGGTAGCTGAACTTCGTGCTCAGAACATTGAGCTATGTACTCAAGTGTCTAAACTTCAGTCAGATAGAACTTATCTTGGCGAACAACTCGCAGAAGCTAAGAGGGATAGAAAAGTAAAAGATAAGCAGATTTCTGACCTTCAAGAACATTTCAATCTGCTGACTTCAAGCTACTTCGAATTGAAAAAGAAACTGGAAGATGATTTTGGTGAGAAGTATAAAACTAGCGTAGAAGAACAAAGAATAAATTTACATGTGCAAGCGTATCCAGTAGATGTGCCAGCTGGTCAATCTTCTGGTTCTGCTGAGCGTATTAGAGTTGTTCCTCCTATGGCTTCTCATATTCAAGAGATCATTCGGAAAAATCAAGAAGATGATACTGAACGGGGGCAATTATTATTCAAGCGAAATGTTACTCAGAGCAATTCTAAGGGGGAAGCTTTGATCACTGTCACTGATCTTGAAATTGTTCGGTTCAGAGATACTTTTGGAGATCGGTCGGGTGTAGCTGCTTGGGGATTTCACGATCCTCTTCGACTTTGGATTATTATTCGCAAGAGTGGTAATTCAGAGTTGTATAAGGATATTCGTGCTTTTAGTTCATTGCCCAGGGTTGATCTTACGGAGTTATCACAAGCTCCGTTTATCAATCTATTAAATAATTCTCAGGTTTCGCAGTTCAAATTCTTTCTAGATGAGCAAGTAAAGAAGGGATTTCCTACAATGCCAACTGCTGAGTCAATCATTCTGGATCATTCAGATGTGTTTGAAGCTTCTTCTGATAAACCACTACAGTTGGTTATGTGGCCACCTACGACTCAAGTTAAACAATTTCCCATTGTTCAAGGTTATAAAGATGGATCTCTTGGTTCTATGGAGTGTTGGGTTTATGATGAAAATACTTGTGGTGCGGTCATTAAGCTCAAGAATGGGTGCATACGGTTGTATGATCGAAGAGACCTTCTGCAGTTCAGGAAGTGGGATATTCATTATCTGAGCAATTTTCAAATCAAAGTGGTTGAAGATATCTATGAACAAGGAGCCAAGGCGTATACCAGGATGGTTGCTGAGATTTTGAGCAAAAAGATGTGGAATGGTGCTATGGGTCAATCGGATGTCATGCTGGTGAAGAAAGGAATGGGGCCAAGCTAGTCCAAACCAAGGGGGAGATTGAAAGACCCTGTAAAGTGGTTTGGTCTAGGCATAATCATAGATAGCAGTAGAAATGTAGTTATTCGTGTTTTGTTTTGAGTTTACGGTGTTTATGAGCAAAGTGGGTTTACGGCCGTAAACAGTTTACGGCCGTAAACATCTTACGGTCCCTAGTCAAGTCTTTAAATAGCGAATTGTGTCAGTCTTTTTGGGTTGTTGATGCTCTCGTATACTTCCAAGTTGTATCAGACGTTTTACAGTATTAAAGCGTATGCAAGCTTGGTATTTTGCTCATTATTGGTTTATTAATTTGTGTTTGCATCTGTGATTGTCTTTGATCGTTGGTAGATCTATTTTCGGGACTTTACAGTCCGGCTTTTCATGACCCGACCCCCTGAGTGAGTGGAATGCTTGGAAACATGGAGACAAGGACAAGATCAGCCCATGCCATTTAATGGTGATCGAAGCTTTTACGACTTGAGCAATGGGGGCCTTAGCAGATAGAGCCTTGCCAATCTTGGTCCGCAGAGTGGCCTGAAATGAGATTCAAGGTAGGACAACCCTACGTCAGATTACTGAAGTTGTCGCTGATGCGAGAATGCATACCCTCCGCACCATTCGTCAAGAAGATGCTCTTGAGAGATCAGAGAGAGACCATGAAACCCTGCTGCAAGCACTGGCTGAATCATGAGCCGAAGTCATAGAGCTCCGAGTACGCCATAGGGTGTACGAAAGACACCTACTTGACATGGAACGTCAATTGGCTGAACTAAGAGTTCACCAGAGGGATGACCGTCGCCAGTAGTTGACGCTTTACTTTATTTCTTCATTAAAAGGAATCGTTTTTCTGTCTATGCCCGATGTGGCATTTTCTATGAAATTATCTTGTACCGTAAGTACTTTAGTTAGGTCTTTATGCTGTCAAGGATTATCTTCTCTGGATATGATGTAAGACCTTCACAAGGTCATTTTCCCGAATCTATACGTCGTGAATATCCAAGATATTGACAGCCGGCTAACTTCTGTGTCATTCTTCATTCAAGTACTTTCATCATACTTTCATTGGAGTCTATCTGAATCATGCTTTAGTCAAGTCATTTGACTATAGTAATTTAGCTCTGGAGACATTTCCAAGTCTCTTTCAGTGGTTGGATCTTGTTATTCACCAACCCATGATACCTCAGCTTGAACAACAAACGTCTTGAGACCACTCTACGAACTTACTTTTACTCCTTACTAGAACTGCATCATAGGGATGTATGTCAAACTTTCAAGAACATAGTCGTACTCTTTACATGAACAATCTAAGTACATCAGGGTCAACCAGAATCGCTCACAAATCCTTATCTTTCGTGTTACATAATCATGTCGTCATCAGGAAATGATCAACCGAGCAACGAAACCCCCATCCTCCATATTGACACCGCTACCTTTCAAACAACAGTTATAGCTGCCGTAGTGGCTGCCGTAACCGCGGTCCTTGCGCACCATAGCGCTATCAGCACAGTCAATGCTGTTGATGGGAATGGAGTTTCCAATAGTGGTATCCATCCATGAAGTCATCAAACAGTAACAGTCACAGGCTCGCAAAGCCAAAAAGTAGAGAACAAGAAACGAAAGCGTCAAGCCCGGAAAGAACGCAAGAGATCCCAAAATCTGGCTATACAACAGCAGAAAATGGAAACCCCTGCCGTACCCGCACCGCGCAGGCCATACGAGGGAAAACTCCTGAAGTGTGATAAGTGTAGTTTCCATCATCATGGGGCTTGCCATGAGATGCAATGTTGCAATTGCCTAAACATAGGGCACCATGCTCGTGGCTGTGGAGCACCGGCACGTCCCATCACTCAAGTCCCTTTCATCGGGACAAACCCTGCACACAATATTAGTTATAACGCCGAACGATTTAAGAAACAATTTTCAAAGTGGAGTAACGAGGAAGGCACTCGTGTCCACATAACACTAGCGAAACACCGAAATCCCGTCACCAAAGCTAGTACTAGCCAGTCATGCCACCAATGCGGTGAGGTAGAGCACTTCAAGAAAGATTGCCCGATAGCAAAGAACTCTGGCGCAGATGGGAAAATTCTCAGGATTACAGCTGCAGGAGAGCCTGCTCCGGAACCACGTTAATGTAATTTAGGCGTTTGTTGTAACAGACTTATAAACTATCCATAGCTAGTGCAACTAGAGTCTTACCTTTTGCGAGATCTTGTCTGTTTAGGGATTCTCGTGCTGCGTATACTTGTCTTTTGTAGTATATCTTATTCGCAGCAATAGTCTTGTGGTAAATCTGAAGTACTGTAACTCTGTTCATGGTTGCACGGTTGTGTTTTGTCTGTAATCGTCTTATGTTCGAATCTAATGTCTTTAAGTTTCAGTATGATTCCGACATTATCATACGACTCGATTAAATTTGATCCTCACGAAAACAGCTTCATACGTACATCTCTTTCTTCTAGATCACTTTTCCAGCGAAGCCATCATATCTGAGCACGGAAGTACTCATGCTAGGAGTACCTCTTAGTTATTTTCTTTCCGAAGAAATCCCCGAAGTACCACTCGTACAGTGCATCAAGTTTAATCCAAGGATTTCATGCGATTGATCTATCACTAAGGAAGGTATACATAAGAGAGATATATAATCAAGCTTCTACAGGTTTAGAATTGATGATTCCACTTTAACTTCTTTTTCCCCCGATGGGATGTGAGCTTAAAGAAGAATCAATTATTTGACTACCTTTTCAATCTTAATTATATGCGACTCGTATACCCGAAGTTGTGATTGTGAAACCATGTATGAATTCTAATATGAACTTCAGGACGGAGAACTACTTAAGCCTACGAGTAATCACATCGTCATGTGAACAAACTTAGAACCCAGTACGACTCCCGTAAACAGATCACCCTATAGTTTGAACACCTACGGAGATACAAGAACAATCCGGACAACTCAGCGAACTACATAGAAATAGAATTAGAAGACTAGGTTTCTCACCCTAGAGAACCCCGGTCATATTCTCCCATAGATCGACGGATTGCATCGTATATGCCTCAGATATCGAGGACTCCGTCAAGATTTTCATAGAAATCGTTATCTCTGCCGCGCATAGATGAAATGGTTGAGCAAACGCAAGGAAAGAATTACTTTCAGGAATGGATCTGAGATCCGAATATCACCAGTCGAGTGTTAGGGAAAGATGTCCGAAAGACTATCTCCTGAACTCGATGCGGACACTTCGAGTCCGTAGTGATACCCTTCGGATAGGACCAATACGCCCATAGTTTTCATGAGCTAAATGAATAGGGTTACGTCTTTCTTACTTGGATCAGTTCGTCATTTCTCCATGTAATGACTTACTTATCTACCCTCGTAGTAAGAAGAAAACCCAGGGAAACATTTCCTGCAGAGGAACTTTAGCGAAGTTCTCTAGGCACGAGTTTTGAAATTGAAGAGTCAAATTTCTATGACACACTGTTAGTAATGTGAGAAATTATGAGCACTCTTTCAATTTGTCAAAACCATTGAACACTTATCGACACCAGAGACGCCGACAGTCTTTCGCCAAATTCTAGGTCTTACCGAACTACCGTCTTAGTTCATTCAGAACTCCTCGCAAGCTATAGAAACCCGTACGACCTTGACCCGGCAAGGGGTGGCCTTTGTCTGGGAAGTAAGCAAGAAAAGGAACCTTTGGGATTCCAAGTGAGTGACCAAACTCTTTAGGTTAACTCACTCTGAGAATGGCTTAATACGCTTCGTATCGCGTGGAAAGCTAAATCCAATATAGTTAGGACCTCCGAGATTCTT
The DNA here is from genome assembly GCF_002870075.4 of Lactuca sativa. Lineage (NCBI taxonomy): Eukaryota > Viridiplantae > Streptophyta > Magnoliopsida > Asterales > Asteraceae > Lactuca > Lactuca sativa. The sequence goes on from NC_056625.2 coordinate 210,979,403, forward strand.
ATCAGAATCGGTCCTGTACCTTGCACAAACTATACCTACTCCGCGATTGCAGTAACGTACATTCTACTCTTCGCGTCTCGATCGTGAAACCATACCTTTCCGTTAGGACTCTAGTAAGTCCACTCGTCGAGATCCTCGCCTTCGTACTAGAACCATAATGACCCTCGACCGAGAGGTCAAGCGGACGAAGCATCGCCATCGCCAGTTAGTGAAGGTTCGTTGGAATGCCAACCGAGAACCCGATTTCACTTAAGTGCGCTAGAACCAATCGATTAGGAAGTTTCCTCCTCACGACTCGATCATTCGTGTGTACTTCCTTGACTAAATTCTAATTTCGGGACGAAATTCCCTTCAACAGGGGGATGATCTGACAACCCGAAATTTCCATTCTGAACAAACCATTTCAATCCAATAGAAGTTAGAACGGTTACAGTGAAAATTCAGACTTCGAGTATAAGTTTGGCAGTTTTCAGGATTTTACACTTAAGAAGATATTAGGAGAGTGGATGCACTAGGGTTTTGTGCAACACTGAAATTCCAATACTCTAGGATATTAGAGTTCATTCCGAGAATAGAAATATTTTTTGCCAAAAATCTCAGGACTATAAATAGAATTCTGAACCAAATTGGTTCATTAGTTGAATTCCAATTAGAGAAAAGCCAAATTGTCTCTCACGGATCTTCGGGTTTTCATCCCAAATCATGAGTACACTTCTCTAGTTATGTTATAATGCTTGTTTTATGCTTATTAACATAGATTGTATGGCAAATATATGAGATCCGGGAGTTTACCGCCCAAGAACGTTCTTGGGGAGTAAACTCCAAAATGAAGCTTAAAGGCCATCTAGTCCCATTTCCTTGTTAGGTAACTAGCTTAGGATAATATGTATGATCATTTGAGACTAAAAATCAATCAAGATCACATAACTTTAGGAGTTTACGGCCCAATAGTTTCTTGGACCGTAAACACCAATTTCAAGGGCTTAAATGTGCCCTAATCACCCCCAAAGGCTTTAGACTTTAACCCTCAATTACTTCTAGCTAATTTGGAGACTTTAAAACATCAAGAACACCCCTTAAAGGGAGTTTACAGCCAAGAAATGCTCTTGGGCCGTAAACACCAAGTAAGGGCACCAATGTGTGCCTAGGGTCCCCCTTAGCCTTAAACAAAAGCCTAGAAGTTATCCTACTTGTGCAAGAGACCTGAAAGAATTAAAACATCCATCCCATGAGAGTTTACGGCCGTAAACTCTAAGGGATATGGTCTTTTTGCCGTAAACACCTATAAAGGGGTCAAATGACACCCTAACTCCTTCCTTATGCCTAGAACCCAACATAGATCATTACCTAGAAATGTTTGAGACTTGAAAACACCATAAAAACCCTCCCAAGGGAGTTTACGGCCGTAAACTCCAAGGGAATATGGTCTCTGGGCCGTAAACTCCCCAAAGGAGTTAATATGGTACCCAAACACTTGTTATAGCCTTGAAACAATTCACCACTAGAGTTGTAATAATTCTAAGCACCATTTAGAGCCTTGGTTGAGAGTTTACGGCCAGGAGTTTAATCCCCTGGGCCGTAAATTCGAATGAATATGGTCATTAGACCTTAAACTCCCATTAGGGGCTTTGCACTCTTTTGTTGCAACCCATTAGCCTCCTAGCACTTGACCAAAAGTGTTTTCCTCGTGCTTAAATGTTATACTTGTATAATTGGTATTTTAATCACTAATTATTTATATACATATGTTTTCATATGTAATTAGGATCATTGTGTGTGTCTAAGTCATCACTTGACACCAAGCACTTGCCCGATCCTTCCTTACGATAAACAGTCCGTTCAATTCCAGTCACTTACTGCAGGTGAGTTCATACCCCTTAAATAATGTTTTAAACTATTTTTAAATGTTTTATGGGGGGGGGATACAAGTAGAATTATGCTAGTTAATATATCAATCACATGCGATTAATAAGTAGAATTACGCTAGTTATTATATCAATCACATGTGATTAATATACAACATTCAAAAGATTTGGCTACTCATTAGCCGTTTTACCAAAAGGTTTCCTTCAAATGATTTTTATAAACATTTTATATGTTTTAAACTACTTATTACACTGTACATCTTACTCTATACATTACCTTTCAAACTTATTTACAACTATGTTTCAAACAAATGTTTCCTTATACTTAAACTGTTTTATCAAACTTATGACTTCAAATTGTTTTATAGATTGACATCAAGTCGATCATTTCTTAAAATAATATTTATGTTTCAAATGTTTTTACAAAACTTATTTATGCTTTTATATTATAAATTGCGTGCCTCTATATGTATAGTTATATAAGAAATATTTAAAAGACTTAGGAAGGCTATCCACCCTATTTCCTTTTCGCGCTTGAGATGTGGTCTGGTGGGATATCAGGTACTCGTCCGAAGGTCGTTTAAATATTAGTTATATATCATGTGTAAATATATAGTCATAAAAGGTCCTTCCAGTCATCCCATGCCCTTGGGTAGGAAGGGTATACATCCATGACCATACATACCAGATACATTACTAGTAAACTACCATATGGGTAGTTCAGGAAGATACTAGAACAATTACTAGAACACGATATCATACAATGAGTCAGTTCATTCATGAGTCAATACTTTCTAGAACATTACAGTACATTACATATACAACTATACTAGGAAGAGAACATATACAACTATACTAGAATGATTACATTACTATACTTGCTAGGTAGAGAGCACATACATTACAGCTAGAACAGTTCATTACATTACATATACAAGAATACGTTAATTATTGTGAGTTAAATCGGAGCATGACTTAAATGTCATGACTCGAGTTGTAGCCAGAGTCTCTTGGAGGGAGAGCGTGAGTTTGCGTATAGATCTATACTGGATTGACAATCCTACACCTTGCTGCTACCTACAGCCGGACCTGCAGGTCTGCGGGTGCCAAACGTCATTCCGTTATTACGACCATTCATTATGTCGTTGTTACTAGTCGATAGTATGGTGCAATTTATCACATAATGCCTTAATATAAATCCGGTTTAAGGTAGTTAGTACGGTAGTAGTTCTTATAGCACTACACCATAGTACTATTTCATTTTCCAATTTCATTCACTTCGTGAACATTCACACGACGCACGGTAATGTAGAAACTATATTTTTGTTAATGATAGTTATACTTGGGAAAATACATACTCTTACAAGAGACACACATCCAGACACTAGATGCCTTGGTAGAAGGCTACATTCAGAACAGTTAGGTCTTGGTAGAAGACACCTTCATATACTAGTAAGAATCATAGGGATTCTAGGGTTTTTCAAACACTTACAGTTCATATACACTTTAAATACTTACAATACACAGACTTACAAATTCTTACATACAAATACTTACATACAAATTAAGACACTGAATACTTATGATCTCACCAGCTTCAAAGCTGATACTCGCTTTCAAAATTACTTGTATCCTCAGGTCATCATAGACAGGTACCGATGCAAGGAGAAAGGAAGATGGAGCTTGTTCAAGACTTATCTTTCATTTTGATTTATGCTTTAGTGTTTATCAAAATTTGACAGAACACATTTGTATAATAATTATATTATTAATGCAATGGATGATGTTGTTGCTTGTTTACTACTTTACATTGTTGTTGATATTATACATGACGTCCTCCGCCCCAGAACGTTTCCGCCGTTCTCGGTTTTGGGGTGTGACACTGACCCGAAAGGCCTTCATCTTCCATGCCTTTGATAACGTTGCAGATATCCCTCATCCTCATCCTAAGGTTAACAGGGATCTTGTCGAGTTCTATCTGAGAGCTTCCCAACCACAATATCAAACATGGAGCGCTCAGAAGATTATCAACGTTCGGGTCCTCAAGCCGTATCGGGAAGGGAACTTCACGAACGTTCGCTTCAAGGTGTTGAGAGGTTCCGCCAAGATCGAACATGCCATTTCGCTAGCTGATCTTCCCAATTTGAATCCACATGACTGGATAATTTTTCACAACATCCTTCTTACAAATGAAGCAGTATACGGTCCGATCATTGACCACTTCAAGAGGATGCTTGTCTGCTACATCATGGAAGTTGCCAAGATGGATCAGGAGATCGCTAGTATCTTCAAGAAAAAGCCCACTATTTCTCCGGGTTGCTCAGCAAGTGATCTGAACATGATGCAGATGGGGAAGATAGACCCGAAAAGAAACTCTGTTATGTTTACCAGAAATGAAGGCCAAAAATGTCTGTTCGCTTTGGCAGACAAACATCTCTACACCACTGCATGCCTGGAACATGTTTTGGGTATCATTCATCGTTGCAAGCAAAATTCAGCTGATGACAAGAAGTACTTCGATGATATGATTCAGTGGTACATTCGCTTCAGACATACAATCCTCGTTATTATCCCTCGTCTGTTTGATACCACTAAGAAGGTTCCGGCAGCTGGACCCAACAAGAAGAAGTGATAGTCTCGCTCCAATTGACGCAAAGGGGGAGATTGTTAGGTCCAGTTAGTGTTGCGTCTTTGGGCTCGTTAGCTAGTCTAGTTTTGTCTCCGGTATGGGCCTGTCCATCCGTGAGTTCTTTGTAGGGTTTATTATTTATAGATGTTTGCATGCATTCTAGAAGGTAAGATTTGATAGAGATTTTAATAGCGTTCACGTTCTTATCTTTTGTAACCCTAGAATCCTCTACAACGGAAGTTCTTCATCGAGCTCTGCTGAGGATTGAGTTAATAGAATCATTCGACTCGTTCCCCCAGACACCATTCCTATTTCCATTCCCCCCATAACCTCCACCACTCACATACCACCAACTTCCATCCCAATACCCCTCCCATTTTCACTAAAGCTACCACAACAACAGCTGAAGTAAGATCCAACGTAGCTGATACGGGGGCTCCTACTAAAGCACCCGAACCCACTCCCACAACCGAACCTACTTTACAACCCGAACCTACTTCCACTACCGAGCCTCCATCCTCACCTCCACCCTCCTCTCCTGCTCAGTCCGCAGAGGATGAAGAACCATTTCTTGGTTGGGAGGACATGACATTTGATTCGGTCTATTACAGTCCGTATCAGGTGCAGAGTGACGACGATGATGATGCTCCCATCACCAAGAAGCATCTCAAGGAGCTTCACGAGAAGATTGATTCTCTCATCGCTTCCTCTTCTTCATCACAGTCTACCATTTCTGAAGCTGCTATTCAGAAGATTGTTGATGCTTTTTCCAAAGCTCATGAAGTTTCTCTTAGCTCAGCTACTGCTGCAATTGATGCCTCCACCAAAGCATGTGCTGCTGCGATCGAAAAAGTCGAAAAACTATTTACTGATGCCTCCTCTCTTTTGCAATCTTTACAGGAAACTGCAGAAGCCACTACAACGAAGCTTGACCCCATCGTCAACAAGCTGGCTACCTCAGTTGCCTCTGAACTAACGTTCTTTGCCACTCTTCGTCAAACTCTCACCGACGACAACTCCGTGTTTAAGGCGACCATTGAGGAGCACCTCACCAAGCTTCATGAAGATCTAGCTGCTGAGAACTCCCTCATGGATGCTCTCGCTAGAAAGACAACTGCTCTTAAGGTCAAAAATCTTCAACTCTCCAACTCTCAAAAGGAGATTGAGTCTCTTCGATCTGAAAGAGAGGTGATTTCATCGTGTGTTTCGGATGTCCACGCAGCACTTTCAAACATCCTTGAAGCACATGATCCAATATTAAACTATTCAGTGAGGCGTACTCTCGCAGAAAAGCTTGCTCCTGCTCTTTCTCTCCTAAGCAAACTTGAAGGGCTCCTTGAGTTCGTGTCCATTCCGAAACAAGGGGGAGAGAATGTATCTCAACCGCCTCCCACTTCTACAGCAACAAAAACAACCGAACCTCCTCCAATAGGCCAAGCGTCAGGTTCGGGCGTCAAAGACAAAGGGAAACAAATTGCTGAAGATAGTGACGACGACAAAGAGATGATTGTTGATCTCTTGAAAAAGCAAGGTCGAGACAAGGACGCTGATATGAGCGCTCGGGTTGCTAGAGAGGCTGAAGAAGCTGAAAGAAAGATGAAAGAAGCTCACGACCTTCTTGAGAGTAGGAAAACTTTTTTTCCTCCTTGGACTCTTGAGAAGTTGCTGAAAGAAGCAATTGAAACCCCAAGCCTCCTGTGGCTCGAACCGGTGATCTCACTTGATCGTAGAAACTCTATTATGTTTACCAGAAATGAAGGCCAAAAATGCCTGTTCGCTTTGGCAGACAAACATCTCTACACCACTGCATGCCTGGAACATGTTTTGGGTATCATTCATCGTTGCAAGCAAAACTCAGCTGACGACAAGAAGTACTTCGATGATATTATTCAGTGGTACATTCGCTTCAGACAGACAATCCTCGCTATTATCCCTCATCTGTTTGATACCACTAAGAAGGTTCCGGCAGCTGGACCCAGCAAGAAGAAGTGATAGTCTCGCTCCAATTGACGCAAAGGGGGAGATTGTTAGGACCAGTTAGTGTTGCGTCTTTGGGCTCGTTAGCTAGTCCAGTTTTGTCTCCGGTATGGGCCTGTCCATCCATGAGTTCTTTGTAGGATTTATTATTTATAGATGCTTGCATGCATTCTAGAAGGTAAGATTTGATAGAGATTTTAATAGCGTTCACGTTCTTATCTATTGTAACCCTAGAATCCTCTACAGTGGAAGTTCTTCATCGAGCTCTGCTGAGGATTGAGTTAATAGAATCATTCGACTCATTCAGATTCATTCTTGTGTTTTTGTCTAACTGTTTTTACTTTCTTGATTCGCCTGTTATAAGATCTAATCGATCAAGAGTTTTATAAATTCATCACCAATCCAAAGCAATACTAAGCTGAGTAAGACTCAGAGCCCGAGTACAGAAGAAGAGATAGATGATATGCGCCGAGTACCTTACGCTTCCACGGTCGGTTCTATCATGTACGCTATGACTTGTACTCACCCTGATGTGGCCTTCGCTTTGAGCATGGTCAGCAGATATCAAGGGAACCCTGGTAGAGCTCATTGGATTATAGTTAAGAATATTCTTAAGTACCTACGAAGGACCAAGGAATGGTTTATAGTCCTCGGTGGGAGTGATGACTTAAGGGTACGAGGGTACAGTGACGCTACTTTTCAGACGGATCGGGATAATTACCGATCGCAGTCAGGCTGGGTCTTTACCCTAAATGGAGGAGCAGTGACTTGGAAAAGTTCCAAGCAGGAGACCGTAGCTGATTCAACGTGCGAGTCAGAGTACATTGCGACAAGTGAAGCATCAAAGGAGGCTATGTGGTTGAAGAACTTCATTGGACATCTTGGAGTTATGCCATCCATAAAAGAGCCAATGGAAATTTTATGTGATAGTGAAGGAGCGGTTTCCTTAACCAAGGAACTAAGAGATCATGGCAGATCTCAACATATCAACAGAAAATACCACTTTATTAGACATCGGGTACAAGAGGGACTCCTCGTTGTGAAGAGGGTATCTTCAGAAGAAAACCCAGCAGATCCCCTTACGAAGGGACTGAGTAGGGTTAAACACTTGTAGCATGCTATGAGCATTGGGCTGAAGGACGATATAAGTTTAGATTAGATAGATAAGAAACGTGTAATAGATAATTTGTACTTGACATTTGATGAATAAATAAAGTTGATTTATTTATGAGTAAAGCTATTATCTTGTGTTGGTTATTTATCTATTGTTTCAATTTGCATGTTTTGACTTCCTAAATAATAAGATTATTTGAACAGTCCACAGTCATTCATATTTTGGAAGTAGATATGAATGAAGACTGTCATGAATTTGTTTGTAGATTGTCTAAAAGGTTTTGGGCATAACAAATGTTTGCTACAAAGTTCATGAGTGCTTATGAATATGATTTGAGCATTGGAATAAACCCGCGCTTGCTGGTATCACTACTTTTAACGAGTGATCGCAAGATGATAATATCATATGATCTTTGAACCTAGAGATATGGTTATTGTTTGCTAGTTGATTATACATTGTAATGTGAAAAACACATCAGTAACTTGATGTTATAAAGTGCATTGTTGTGTGTGTCTTAGCTAGTGAATGATAAAAGCATATAAGTCGAAGTTTTTCTGTTCCTTTTATCCTAAGAGGATAAGAGCGATATCTGGCCACTCGATGATTTGGTTTGACTTATGTGTCGGGCCCGGTCAGGATGAAGTTGATGTGTTCAACTAAATTCTATGTCAAAAAAATTAGATATCGAGAACTAAATGCTGGACAATAAGTGTTGTCAGCATGTGTCACACCCCCAAACCGGAACGGTGGAAACGTTTGGGGGTGGAGGACGTCATGCTCAGTATCATAACCATAGTGAATAAAGTAAACACAACCATCATAAATATAATTTAAAAGTTTACATCGTTGCAAAATACATGTTTCCAAATAAATTACATATGATGTCAAAATAGTTCAAAAGAAATCTACGCCTTAGCGTCTTGTCTTCAAAAAGTCTTGTGGTTACCTGTATTACTGATTACCTGAGAATACAAGTTGTTTTTGAAAGAGTATCAACATTAAAGCTGGCGAGTTCATAAGCAATTTATGAATGAAAAATGAATGTTGTTCCTTAAAGTTTGTTATGAGTTTGTTTCTAGAAAATCCAATATTTTCAAAAAGGTTTATTGTAGTCTTAATTGAACCAAGACTTAGTATATGTAAGTAAATCATCATACTTATATATGGTTTTATATGTAAATAAAACTCCCTTTTGTGAAATCCTTAAATTCTCGTGAACGGCGTGTTTGTTAATTTCCCATGTGAGTTAAAAATAATAACAAAACAAAATTTAACAACCGAACCATTTTGAAAAATTGTCCGGTTGGTATTGGAAAAAAAACAAAAAAAATCTAGTGCTGGTGAAAATTGTAAAGTAAAAAAAATAACTTAAAGATGTTCTGTCTAAACAATATGTTACCATGATTTTTATTAACAAATCTACAGTAGCTAATTAGTATACATTAAAAGACGGTGCAAGATAGCAAATCTCATATATAAACAGAAAAAGGAGCAGGCTGGAGCGGGGCTTTAGGAAGAAGGGGGTAACATTACAAATGGTAATGGTAATTGGCAATGAAAACATCAAACTTTTAAATGAAATGAATCAAAATTTTAAATGAAATGAATCTTTTGATTGTTTGTCAAAAATTCAAAAAAGTCAATAGACTTTTTATAATTTGGATGATTTGTGAGTAACAAAGAAAAATAAAAGGGTTATTTGTGTAATTTGAATTCGAATTTAATAAAATGGCGTATGATTCAAATACAAGACACAAGACATGTAAAAAAAGGTAGATGAAAGAAAACGTTAACAACCAGAATCGAACATACGTCTTTCGATAAAGAGAAGCGGCAATATTGAATACCTCTACCCAACTCAGCTACCTCATGCTTTGTGTTTATTTTAAGCAAAACGTATATATATTATTAAACAAAATTAATTTTGGGGCCCCAAATTATAGTGAGGCCCGGGGCCGTTGCCCATGTTGCCCACCCAATTGGGTCGGGCCTGTGCAAGTAGCTCAGGTGCGGGTTGTAAAACCCAATATAGATCTATATACAACTATCACGCTCTCCCTACAAGAGATTCTGGCTATAACTACAGGACTTTTCTGTAGTACTAAAGAGTACTCCGAAGATGAATGTCTTACAAATTTATTCATTAACATGTTCACGTAGTTTGTAATAAAATATTCGCTTTGTAAATCGATAGTGTTATCATTGGAGGTGTCCAAACTATACCTATTATAGTTTTATCAAAATGTTTTATGTTATAAAACGATGTCTTGTTATGCATGACCTTGTATTTCAATAAAATGACATTGAAAATGCTAAATATAAAATCTTACACACCTTGCTTAGCATGTTACAAGGTGTGAAAAATACTCTTAAACTTGTTTTAAGAGTTTAACTCGTAACTGCCACTGTTTTAGATTATTTATAGAAAAATCATCATAAGTTGAAAACTAAATCCGTAAACTCAGAGAGTTTGGAAAAAGAGTCTACTATGTTCACTAATTTTCTTATAATTTTTGGTGGTCTCAAACCAGTGTGAAAATGTTCATTTTCACAACCTGGTCCGATTTCGTTGCTGCAGTGATAGGCAGTTTTGTAAAAATCACCAAAAATTTTAGGAAAATCGTATGGAGATGTGCAAGTAGTCATTTTAAAGGTATAAACCTGAACTATTTGTATATTAAACACTTTTGAAAAATATGAAGTTTAAGTTGGGTAAAACAGTTCGTGAACAGGTCACAACTTTTTTGTTGTAGGCTGTCAAGTTAAGTTTCAAATATGCTTTAGTGTTTTAACTTGTATTCCCCCCCCCCCCCCCCCCCTCTGAAAACTAAAGAAGACTAGAAAATGTAGGGGTATGAACTCAACTTTTGTGATTCTTGGAAGAGTGGAAGGTTAAGACGTGGAGTATCAAGTCACGAACACTTGATGAACACGTAAAAGCTTGGATGATCCTAAGAACGATTCTTTGGCGTTAGAATGTGTGTAGATGACTCAAGGATGTTATGAAAACATGGAATAAAACTTGAGTTTAGAGGAAAGACTTACCAAAAAGTGAAGTAATAGCTCAAAAACACTTCCAAAAGTGGTTGGAAGTTGAGAGAGAATAAGCTTCTTTGTGTTGTAAGAAAGGTGGAAAAGTGTGGGAATGATCAAGTGAATCAAGAAATCCTCTAGGGATTTCTTTGTCACAACTGGCATTTTTGCTAGGAAGTTCTATTCTCATGAAACCATCATCTATTGTAAGGCTTGTAATCTAAGTGAATACTATACTCTATCATCGTTCAAATACATCTCATATGTTTAACTAAGGGTTCGAAACCTTAGAAATCCCGGTTCAAGTTCCTTATGAACTAAAATTCTCTTATTGGGCCTAATGGATCAATAAACCTTCAACTTGACTACTCTGGGCCATGATGGGCCATAAAGGGATTTAAATACCCCTAATGGGCCCTAAACCCATTTCTTTTACCATTTTGGGCCGTGAGCCTCCTTAAGAGCCCAATGGGCCGAAAAATAATTTTTGGGCTTCATAAATTCGAACAAGATCAAGAATGGGCCCAAACTATTCCATTTCCCCCTTCCTAGCCCAAACTCTCGGCCCAAAACAAATAATAATAATAATAATAATAATAATAATAATAATAATAAATAGAAAAGATTGTGCATGGGGTTAAATGGTGCCACCTCAAATTTAACTTGTGGTCTTCCATGATAATTACCCTCCATGTAATTAACCAATCTCATGTCTCAAGGCAACTAGATTATCTCTTCTCCCTCTCTCTTTTCTTCTACTCACGGCCAAGAAACCCACCACCCACCTCCATTTTCTTATTTCAAGCTACTACAAACACTCTCTAGAACTCCTCTTTCTTCCATCAAAATTTCGAAGATTTGTGGGTGCTTTCAAGAGGATTCTTCACCAAAATCATCATCCTTGGTAAGTTTTTGCTTAGATCCATGGTTTAGTTTCCTTATTACTTCAAGAATCTCCTCTTAACTCATGAAATTTCGTGATCTTACATCTTAGACCCCATCCAAGCCCAAAAACCTCCCAAGGAGCTTACTAGGACCAAAAATCACATCATCTTCTTCCATTCTTCTTCTTAACCGAAATATCCAAGCAAAGATGAGTTCATACCCCCTTGTTTTTGGTTTTTAGATGTTTTTCGGGGAGAATACATGTTGATTTGTGTAGATCTATGTGTATATGCATGACTATGTGTGTTTTCCATGAATTATTTGGTGATTATGTGTTGATTTCTTCATTAATCTAAAAATATGTTAAGAACTTGTAGTTTATCATTTGGATCTTTATAAGAACTTTGAGAAAAGTATGTTTTATCACATATATTACATATAAACTAGTAGATCTGGAATTTATACACTTTAAATAGCAAAAATGAGTGTTGTGTTCTAAGATCTATAATTCAAACTCATAAAACAGCCCTTGACAGAAAAGTTTGGGTCCAATCTCGGACTTTTTGACCATCTTAATGGAAGTATTTTTCAAAACTGGTTTACATGGATAAAATTCAGATTTATACCTTTAAAATGACTACTCTCACATTTTCATACGATTTTTCTACAATTTTTGGCGAATTTTACAAAACTGTCTATCATATTTGAAATATTTTCGGACCAACCTGTGAAGGTGAGCAATTTCACACTTTTTAGAAGCCATTAAAAATTATGAGAAAAATTGTGAACAAATTAGACAAAATTTCCAAACTTTCAGAATTTACGGATCCAAATTTTGACTTACGATGATTTTTCTACAAATTTTCCAACAACTAACTCAGAAAAGCCCAAAAACAGAAAATTGTGTGTTTTCACAAAAATCAAGCCAAAAATGATATTTTTGACAAAAATGGGTTTAAAAGGTTATTTTTACCACAAACTAGTCATTAACACAAGTTTTGAACAAAATGGAGACTAAAGTACTATTCTTACAAAATTGGACCTTAATTGTAAACTTTTCGCTTATTGGGCCAAGAATGTCATTTTTACAAAAAGTGGACTTTTATGCTATTTAAATGAATAATTGAACCAAAACTAACGATAAACTAACAAACGGATTAATTTGATCATTTTCTAGGTTATCGGGCCTTAGTGGCCCATTTTTATGTGTGTTAGGCCCTGTATGCTATTTATATGTTTATTGGGCCTCATTGACCCATTAACATGTGAGGCGGACCTTGGATACTATTTGCGTGCTATTTGGGCCTATAAATACCTTACAAGTGAAATAGGCCTTAGTTGTCCTTTCACATATATTTCGGGCCCATGTTATATAATCTTATTACACCTTGAAATGATTTCATGTTTAGCGATGCCTTAGTTGTTCACTTACATGGATCATTGGGCATAGAATGAGTTTATATTTTTTCTTTGCATAAATTCGATTAAGGATCTAGTGAGTTTTTATCGGTTGGCACCTATTAAGTGTATGATCATAGCCTGTAGTTATAACTAGAGTCTCTTAGAGGGAGAGCGAGAATTTGTGTATAGATCTATACGGGGATGACACCCCACACCTGAGCCGTTTGCTACAGTTAGACTAACTCAGTCTAGGGTGACGAAAACCTTATTCTATTTTCCGTCGGCGTCCAACGATGCCAAGACAGGTGAAATTGTCATTAATTAGTATGGTTATGACGGCTCGCTTAGAGGAATTAACGTTATGAAGTTTACGGCAGACCATTCTCTTTTCTCTTGGATTACTCGGAAACATTCTCTTACTAGTACTCAACCTCGGGGGTTGGTATGACAACTTTCTCTTTACAGACAACGTCGGGTTGTCTGGGAATATTCTCTCTACATTCTCTTTACATGCTCTTAACATTCTCTTTACATGCTCTTAACATTCTCTTTACATGCTCTTTACATTCTCTTTACATTCTCTTTATATCCTCTTTACATTCTCTTTACATGCTCTTTACATCCTCTTTACCCTTTTAGTCGAATAAACAATAACATACATGCATTAATACAAGATCCGACACAAACACACTAAACAGTTTTCAGAAAATATCGGATTTTCTGGTGGTTTTCAAAATTATACAAATCATTTTCACAAACATGCTTATGAACTCACCAACATTTTTATGTTGACCGTTTTCAAAATAACTTGTATTCTCAAGAAACCGTTGAAGCAGGATGAACGAAACAAACTAATGGATATTGTGTGATATTTTGTTTCATCATACTCTTACTATTTTGGCATGTAATATTTAAATACAATACTCATTATAAACAATGAATGTTGTTATATTACATGTGTGATGATGATGATGTTATGTTTCAATTATATTCACTGTAATGATATTTCAAGATGAAGTCACGCACAAGCCCCCGGACGTTTCCGCCGTCTGGTTTGGGGGTGTGACAGATTGGTATCAGAGCATTGTTTATAGTGAACTAGCATATCTAATCATATAGGATATGCAACTATAAATACAATGGGACTAAACAACTCTGAACATAATAATTAAAATACATACCTTTGTGTGCCTTTTAGAATAATAACAGAACAAGAACAATAAAAGTCTTTGGAGGATTTGAACATCGCTATTAAACTCGGGCATATATGTAATCGTATTGGGGGTGAATGTATCCTGATCAACTACATTCATTCAAAATACGACCAACATGTGTTCGGGAGTAATCGTGATGAACAATGAATTAAAACTTACCATCTAATTATCCAAAGAGCTTATAGAACCAAACCTAAACAAAATTAAATTACTATAGGAGTAATTGGTATGCTATTTGTTTCTAGTATTTATACCCCTTCGTGCAATACACTATAGACGAGTTTCATTAGCTAGAAAATCCCTACCTCCCTAGTTAGGAGATAGCAGGGTGAATCTACCCAGAGAAAGACCCAGAAGGAGACTCAGAGGAAGTCCCAGAAGGAGACTTAGAAGAAGACCCAGAAGGAGACTCAGAGGAAGAACCAGAGGAAGAACACGAAGTAGAACTTGTAGATGGACCCGTCGAGTCAATAAGTGGACCTCGAAGGGGAGGAGCCTGAGAACAATGATGATGATGATGACTCGGATGCAGAATCCGATGTCATCAATTCTCCATGTAGGGCCAGAGTACCGACTTATCGTGTGGGCCCCGGTGGCCCCATGCCCCCTTAGGCACACAATATTTGGAGATAGTTTATACACTTTAAATAGCAAAAATGAGTGTAGCCCTTGACAGAAACGTTTAGGTCCAATCTCGGACAGTTTTGACCCTCTTAATGGAAGTATTTTTCGAAACTGTTTTTAAATGGACAAAGTTCAAATTTATACCTTTAAAATTACTACTCTCACGTTTTCATACGATTTTTCTACAATTTTTGGCAAATTTTACAAAACTGTCTATCATATTTGAAATATTTTCGGAGCAACCTGTGAAGGTGAGCAATTTCACACTTTTTAGAAGCCATTAAAAATTATGAGAAAAATTGTGAACAAAGTAGACAAAATTTCCAAACTTCAAGAATTTATGGATCCAAATTTTGACTTACGATGATTTTTCTACAAATTTTCCAACAACTAACTCAGAAAAGCCAAAAACCAGAAAATTGTGTGTTTTCACAAAAATCAAGCCAAAAATGATATTTTTGACAAAAATGGGTTTAAAAGGTTATTTTTACCACAAACTAGTCATTAACACAAGTTTTGAACAAAATGGAGACTAAAGTACTATTCTTACAAAATTGGACCTTAATTGTAAACTTTTCGCTTATTGGGCCAAGAATGTCATTTTTACAAAAAGTGGACTTTTATGCTATTTAAATGAATAATTGAACCAAAACTAACGATAAACTAACAAACGGATTAATTTGATCATTTTCTAGGTTATCGGGCCTTAGTGGCCCATTTTTATGTGTGTTAGGTCCTGTATGCTATTTATATGTTTATTGGGCCTCATTGACCCATTAACATGTGAGGCAGACCTTGGATACTATTTGCATGCTATTTGGACCTGTAAATACCTTACATGTGAAATAGGCCTTAGTTGTCCTTTCACATATATTTCGGGCCAATGTTATATAATCTTATTAGACCTTGAAATGATATCATGTTTAACGATGTCTTAGTTGTTCACTTACATGGATCATTGGGCCTAGAATGAGTTTATACTTTTTCTTTGCATAAATTCGATTAAGGATCTAGTGAGTTTTTATCGATTGGCACCTATTAAGTGTATGATCGTAGCCTGTAGTTATAACCAGAGTCTCTTGGAGGGAGAGCGGGGATTTGTGTATAGATCTATATGGGGATGACACCCAACACCTGAGCTGTTCGCTACAGTTAGACTAACTCAGTCTAGGGTGACGAAAACCTTATTCTATTTTCCGTCGGCGTCCAACGATGCCAAGACAAGTGAAATTGTCATTAATTAGTATGGTTATGACGGCTCGCTTAGAGGAATTAACGTTATGAAGTTTACGGAAGACCATTCTCTTTTATCTTGGATTACTCGGAAACATTCTCTTACTAGTACTCAACCTCGGGGGTTGGTATGGCAACTTTCTCTTTACAGACAACATTGGGTTGTCTGGGAATATTCTCTCTACATTCTCTTTACATGATCTTTACATTCTCTTTACATGCTCTTTACATTCTCTTTGCATTCTCTTTACATGCTCTTTACTTTCTCTTTACATCTTTACATCCTCTTTACCCTTTTAGTCGAATAAACAATAACATACATGCATTAATACAAGATCCCGCACAAACACACTAAACAGTTTTCAGAAAATATCGGATTTTCTGGTGGTTTTCAAAATTATACAAATCATTTTCACAAACATGCTTATGAACTCACCAACATTTTTATGTTGACCGTTTTCAAAATAACTTGTATTCTCAAGAAACCGTTGAAGCAGGATGAACGAAACAAACTAATGGATATTGTGTGATATTTTGTTTCATCATACTCTTAGTATTTTGGCATGTAATATTTAAATACAATACTCAATATAAAAAATGAATGTTGTTATATTACATGTGTGATGATGATGATGTTATGTTTCAATTATATTCACTGTAATGATATTTCAAGATGAAGTCACGCACAAGCCCCCGGACGTTTCCGCCGTCTGGTTTGGGGGTGTGACAGATTGGTATCAGAGCATTGTTTATAGTGAACTAGCATATCTAATCATATAGGATATGCAACTATAAATACAATGGGACTAAACAACTCTGAACATAATAATTAAAATACATACCTTTGTGTGCATTTTAGAATAATAACACAACAAGAACAATAAAAGTGTTTGGAGGATTTGAACATCGCTATTAAACTCGGGCAGATATGTAATCGTATTGGGGGTGAATGTATCCTGATCAACTATATTCATTCAAAATACGACCAACATGTGTTCGGGAGTAATCGTGATGAACAATGAATTAAAACTTACCATCTAATTATCCAAAGAGCTTATAGAACCAAACCTAAACAAAATTAAATTACTATAGGAGTAATTGGTATGCTATTTGTTTCTAGTATTTATACCCCTTCGTGCAATACACTATAGACGAGTATCATTAGCTAGAAAATCCCTACCTCCCTAGTTAGGAGATAGCAGGGTGAATCTACCCAGAGAAAGACCCAGAAGGAGACTCAGAGGAAGTCCCAGAAGGAGACCTAGAAGAAGACGCAGAAGGAGACTCAGAGGAAGAACCAGAGGAGGAACACGAAGTAGAACTTGTAGATGGACCCGTCGAGTCAATAAGTGGACCTCGAAGGGGAAGAGCCTGAGAACAATGATGATGATGATGACTCGGATGCAGAATCCGATGTCATTAATTCTCCATGTAGGGCCAGAGTACCGACTTATCGTGTGGGCCCCGGTGGCCCCATGCCCCCTTAGGCACACAATATTTGGAGATAGTTTATACACTTTAAATAGCAAAAATGAGTGTAGCCCTTGACAGAAACGTTTGGGTCCAATCTCGGACTGTTTTGACCCTCTTAATTGAAGTATTTTTCGAAACTGTTTTAAATGGATAAAGTTCAAATTTATACCTTTAAAATTACTACTCTCACGTTTTCATACGATTTTTCTACAATTTTTGGCGAATTTTACAAAACTGTCTATCATATTTGAAATATTTTCGGAGCAACCTGTGAAGGTGAGCAATTTCACACTTTTTAGAAGCCATTAAAAATTATGAGAAAAATTGTGAACAAAGTAGACAAAATTCCCAAACTTCAAGAATTTACGGATCCAAATTTTGACTTACGATGATTTTTCTACAAATTTTCCAACAACTAACTCCAAAAAGCCAAAAACCAGAAAATTGTGTGTTTTCACAAAAATCAAGCCAAAAATGATATTTTTGACAAAAATGGGTTTAAAAGGTTATTTTTACCACAAACTAGTCATTAACACAAGTTTTGAACAAAATGGAGACTAAAGTACTATTCTTACAAAATTGGACCTTAATTGTAAACTTTTCGCTTATTGGGCCAAGAATGTCATTTTTACAAAAAGTGGACTTTTATGCTATTTAAATGAATAATTGAACCAAAACTAACGATAAACTAACAAACGGATTAATTTGATCATTTTCTAGGTTATCGGGCCTTAGTGGCCCATTTTTATGTGTGTTAGGTCCTGTATGCTATTTATATGTTTATTGGGCCTCATTGACCCATTAACATGTGAGGCGGACCTTGGATACTATTTGCATGCTATTTGGGCCTGTAAATACCTTACATGTGAAATAGGCCTTAGTTGTCCTTTCACATATATTTCGGGCCAATGTTATATAATCTTATTAGACCTTGAAATGATATCATGTTTAACGATGTCTTAGTTGTTCACTTACATGGATCATTGGGCCTAGAATGAGTTTATACTTTTTCTTTGCATAAATTCGATTAAGGATCTAGTGAGTTTTTATCGATTGGCACCTATTAAGTGTATGATCGTAGCCTGTAGTTATAACCAGAGTCTCTTGGAGGGAGAGCGGGGATTTGGGTATAGATCTATACGGGGATGACACCCCACACCTGAGCTGTTCGCTACAGTTAGACTAACTCAGTCTAGGGTGACGAAAACCTTATTCTATTTTCCGTCGGCGTCCAACGATGCCAAGACAAGTGAAATTGTCATTAATTAGTATGGTTATGACGGCTCGCTTAGAGGAATTAACGTTATGAAGTTTACGGCAGACCATTCTCTTTTATCTTGGATTACTCGGAAACATTCTCTTACTAGTACTCAACCTCGGGGGTTGGTATGGCAACTTTCTCTTTACAGACAACATTGGGTTGTCTGGGAATATTCTCTCTACATTCTCTTTACATGATCTTTACATTCTCTTTACATGCTCTTTACATTCTCTTTGCATTCTCTTTACATGCTCTTTACTTTCTCTTTACATCTTTACATCCTCTTTACCCTTTTAGTCGAATAAACAATAACATACATGCATTAATACAAGATCCGACACAAACACACTAAACAGTTTTCAGAAAATATCGGATTTTCTGGTGGTTTTCAAAATTATACAAATCATTTTCACAAACATGCTTATGAACTCACCAACATTTTTATGTTGACCGTTTTCAAAATAACTTTTATTCTCAAGAAACCGTTGAAGCAGGATGAACGAAACAAACTAATGGATATTGTGTGATATTTTGTTTCATCATACTCTTACTATTTTGGCATGTAATATTTAAATACAATACTCATTATAAACAATGAATGTTGTTATATTACATGTGTGATGATGATGATTTTATGTTTCAATTATATTCACTGTAATGATATTTCAAGATGAAGTCACGCACAAGCCCCCGGACGTTTCCGCCGTCTGGTTTGGGGGTGTGACAGATTGGTATCAGAGCATTGTTTATAGTGAACTAGCATATCTAATCATATAGGATATGCAACTATAAATACAATGGGACTAAACAACTCTGAACATAATAATTAAAATACATACCTTTGTGTGCCTTTTAGAATAATAACACAACAAGAACAATAAAAGTCTTTGGAGGATTTGAACATCGCTATTAAACTCGGGCATATATGTAATCGTATTGGGGGTGAATGTATCCTGATCAACTACATTCATTCAAAATACGACCAACATGTGTTCGGGAGTAATCGTGATGAACAATGAATTAAAACTTACCATCTAATTATCCAAAGAGCTTATAGAACCAAACCTAAACAAAATTAAATTACTATAGGAGTAATTGGTATGCTATTTGTTTCTAGTATTTATACCCCTTCGTGCAATACACTATAGACGAGTATCATTAGCTAGAAAATCCCTACCTCCCTAGTTAGGAGATAGCAGGGTGAATCTACCCAGAGAAAGACCCAGAAGGAGACTCAGAGGAAGTCCCAGAAGGAGACCTAGAAGAAGACGCAGAAGGAGACTCAGAGGAAGAACCAGAGGAGGAACACGAAGTAGAACTTGTAGATGGACCCGTCGAGTCAATAAGTGGACCTCGAAGGGGAAGAGCCTGAGAACAATGATGATGATGATGACTCGGATGCAGAATCCGATGTCATCAGTTCTCCATGTAGGGCCAGAGTACCGACTTATCGTGTGGGCCCCGGTGGCCCCATGCCCCCTTAGGCACACAATATTTGGAGATAGTTTATACACTTTAAATAGCAAAAATGAGTCTAGCCCTTGACAGAAACGTTTGGGTCCAATCTCGGACTGTTTTGACCCTCTTAATTGAAGTATTTTTCGAAATTGTTTTAAATGGATAAAGTTCAAATTTATACCTTTAAAATTACTACTCTCACGTTTTCATACGATTTTTCTACAATTTTTGGCGAATTTTACAAAACTGTCTATCATATTTGAAATATTTTCGGAGCAACCTGTGAAGGTGAGCAATTTCACACTTTTTAGAAGCCATTAAAAATTATGAGAAAAATTGTGAACAAAGTAGACAAAATTCCCAAACTTCAAGAATTTACGGATCCAAATTTTGACTTACGATGATTTTTCTACAAATTTTCCAACAACTAACTCAGAAAAGCCAAAAACCAGAAAATTGTGTGTTTTCACAAAAGTCAAGCCAAAAATGATATTTTTGACAAAAATGGGTTTAAAAGGTTATTTTTACCACAAACTAGTCATTAACACAAGTTTTGAACAAAATGGAGACTAAAGTACTATTCTTACAAAATTGGACCTTAATTGTAAACTTTTCGCTTATTGGGCCAAGAATGTCATTTTTACAAAAAGTGGACTTTTATGCTATTTAAATGAATAATTGAACCAAAACTAACGATAAACTAACAAACGGATTAATTTGATCATTTTCTAGGTTATCGGGCCTTAGTGGCCCATTTTTATGTGTGTTAGGACCTGTATGCTATTTATATGTTTATTGGGCCTCATTGACCCATTAACATGTGAGGCGGACCTTGGATACTATTTGCATGCTATTTGGGCCTGTAAATACCTTACATGTGAAATAGGCCTTAGTTGTCCTTTCACATATATTTCGGGCCAATGTTATATAATCTTATTAGACCTTGAAATGATATCATGTTTAACGATGTCTTAGTTGTTCACTTACATGGATCATTGGGCCTAGAATGAGTTTATACTTTTTCTTTGCATAAATTCGATTAAGGATCTAGTGAGTTTTTATCGATTGGCACCTATTAAGTGTATGATCGTAGCCTGTACTTATAACCAGAGTCTCTTGGAGGGAGAGCGGGGATTTGTGTATAGATCTATACGGGGATGACACCCAACACCTGAGCTGTTCGCTACAGTTAGACTAACTCAGTCTAGGGTGACGAAAACCTTATTCTATTTTCCGTCGGCGTCCAACGATGCCAAGACAAGTGAAATTGTCATTAATTAGTATGGTTATGACGGCTCGCTTAGAGGAATTAACGTTATGAAGTTTACGGAAGACCATTCTCTTTTATCTTGGATTACTCGGAAACATTCTCTTACTAGTACTCAACCTCGGGGGTTGGTATGGCAACTTTCTCTTTACAGACAACGTTGGGTTGTCTGGGAATATTCTCTCTACATTCTCTTTACATGATCTTTACGTTCTCTTTACATGCTCTTTACATTCTCTTTGCATTCTCTTTACATGCTCTTTACATTCTCTTTACATCTTTACATCCTCTTTACCCTTTTAGTCGAATAAACAATAACATACATGCATTAATACAAGATCGTACACAAACACACTAAACAGTTTTCAGAAAATATTGGATTTTCTGGTGGTTTTCAAAATTATACAAATCATTTTCACAAACATGCTTATGAACTCACCAACATTTTTATGTTGACCGTTTTCAAAATAACTTGTATTCTCAAGAAACCATTGAAGCAGGATGAACGAAACAAACTAATGGATATTGTGTGATATTTTGTTTCATCATACTCTTAGTATTTTGGCATGTAATATTTAAATACAATACTCAATATAAAAAATGAATGTTGTTATATTACATGTGTGATGATGATGATGTTATGTTTCAATTATATTCACTGTAATGATATTTCAAGATGAAGTCACGCACAAGCCCCCAGACGTTTCCGCCGTCTGGTTTGGGGGTGTGACAGATTGGTATCAGAGCATTGTTTATAGTGAACTAGCATATCTAATCATATAGGATATGCAACTATAAATACAATGGGACTAAACAACTCTGAACATAATAATTAAAATACATACCTTTGTGTGCATTTTAGAATAATAACACAACAAGAACAATAAAAGTGTTTGGAGGATTTGAACATCGCTATTAAACTCGGGCAGATATGTAATCGTATTGGGGGTGAATGTATCCTGATCAACTATATTCATTCAAAATACGACCAACATGTGTTCGGGAGTAATCGTGATGAACAATGAATTAAAACTTACCATCTAATTATCCAAAGAGCTTATAGAACCAAACCTAAACAAAATTAAATTACTATAGGAGTAATTGGTATGCTATTTGTTTCTAGTATTTATACCCCTTCGTGCAATACACTATAGACGAGTATCATTAGCTAGAAAATCCCTACCTCCCTAGTTAGGAGATAGCAGGGTGAATCTACCCAGAGAAAGACCCAGAAGGAGACTCAGAGGAAGTCCCAGAAGGAGACCTAGAAGAAGACGCAGAAGGAGACTCAGAGGAAGAACCAGAGGAGGAACACGAAGTAGAACTTGTAGATGGACCCGTCGAGTCAATAAGTGGACCTCGAAGGGGAAGAGCCTGAGAACAATGATGATGATGATGACTCGGATGCAGAATCCGATGTCATCAGTTCTCCATGTAGGGCCAGAGTACCGACTTATCGTGTGGGCCCCGGTGGCCCCATGCCCCCTTAGGCACACAATATTTGGAGATAGTTTATACACTTTAAATAGCAAAAATGAGTCTAGCCCTTGACAGAAACGTTTGGGTCCAATCTCGGACTGTTTTGACCCTCTTAATTGAAGTATTTTTCGAAACTGTTTTAAATGGATAAAGTTCAAATTTATACCTTTAAAACTACTACTCTCACGTTTTCATACGATTTTTCTACAATTTTTGGCGAATTTTACAAAACTGTCTATCATATTTGAAATATTTTCGGAGCAACCTGTGAAGGTGAGCAATTTCACACTTTTTAGAAGCCATTAAAAATTATGAGAAAAATTGTGAACAAAGTAGACAAAATTCCCAAACTTCAAGAATTTACGGATCCAAATTTTGACTTACGATGATTTTTCTACAAATTTTCCAACAACTAACTCAGAAAAGCCAAAAACCAGAAAATTGTGTGTTTTCACAAAAATCAAGCCAAAAATGATATTTTTGACAAAAATGGGTTTAAAAGGTTATTTTTACCACAAACTAGTCATTAACACAAGTTTTGAACAAAATGGAGACTAAAGTACTATTCTTACAAAATTGGACCTTAATTGTAAACTTTTCGCTTATTGGGCCAAGAATGTCATTTTTACAAAAAGTGGACTTTTATGCTATTTAAATGAATAATTGAACCAAAACTAACGATAAACTAACAAACGGATTAATTTGATCATTTTCTAGGTTATCGGGCCTTAGTGGCCCATTTTTATGTGTGTTAGGTCCTGTATGCTATTTATATGTTTATTGGGCCTCATTGACCCATTAACATGTGAGGCGGACCTTGGATACTATTTGCATGCTATTTGGGCCTGTAAATACCTTACATGTGAAATAGGCCTTAGTTGTCCTTTCACATATATTTCGGGCCAATGTTATATAATCTTATTAGACCTTGAAATGATTTCATGTTTCACGATGCCTTAGTTGTTCACTTACATGGATCATTGGGCCTAGAATGAGTTTATACTTTTTCTTTGCATAAATTTGATTAAGGATCTAGTGAGTTTTTATCGATTCGCACCTGTTAAGTGTATGATCGTAGTCTGTAGTTATAACCAGAGTCTCTTGGAGGGAGAGCGGGGATTTGGGTATACATCTATACGGGGATGACACCCCACACCTGAGCTGTTCGCTACAGTTAGACTAACTCAGTCTAGGGTGACGAAAACCTTATTCTATTTTCCGTCGGCGTCCAACGATGCCAAGACAAGTGAAATTGTCATTAATTAGTATGGTTATGACGGCTCGCTTAGAGGAATTAACGTTATGAAGTTTACGGCAGACCATTCTCTTTTATCTTGGATTACTCGGAAACATTCTCTTACTAGTACTCAACCTCGGGGGTTGGTATGGCAACTTTCTCTTTACAGACAACATTGGGTTGTCTGGGAATATTCTCTCTACATTCTCTTTACATGATCTTTACATTCTCTTTACATGCTCTTTACATTCTCTTTGCATTCTCTTTACATGCTCTTTACTTTCTCTTTACATCTTTACATCCTCTTTACCCTTTTAGTCGAATAAACAATAACATACACGCATTAATACAAGATCCGACACAAACACACTAAACAGTTTTCAGAAAATATCGGATTTTCTGGTGGTTTTCGAAATTATACAAATCATTTTCACAAACATGCTTATTAACTCACCAACATTTTTATGTTGACCGTTTTCAAAATAACTTGTATTCTCAAGAAACCATTGAAGCAGGATGAACGAAACAAACTAATGGATATTGTGTGATATTTTGTTTCATCATACTCTTACTATTTTGGCATGTAATATTTAAATACAATACTCAATATAAAAAATGAATGTTGTTATATTACATGTGTGATGATGATGATGTTATGTTTCAATTATATTCACTGTAATGATATTTCAAGATGAAGTCACGCACAAGCCCCCAGATGTTTCCGCCGTCTGGTTTGGGGGTGTGACAGATTGGTATCAGAGCATTGTTTATAGTGAACTAGCATATCTAATCATATAGGATATTCAACTATAAATACAATGGGACTAAACAACTCTGAACATAATAATTAAAATACATACCTTTGTGTGCATTTTAGAATAATAACACAACAAGAACAATAAAAGTGTTTGGAGGATTTGAACATCGCTATTAAACTCGGGCAGATATGTAATCGTATTGGGGGTGAATGTATCCTGATCAACTATATTCATTCAAAATACGACCAACATGTGTTCGGGAGTAATCGTGATGAACAATGAATTAAAACTTACCATCTAATTATCCAAAGAGCTTATAGAACCAAACCTAAACAAAATTAAATTACTATAGGAGTAATTGGTATGCTATTTGTTTCTAGTATTCATACCCCTTCGTGCAATACACTATAGACGAGTATCATTAGCTAGGAAATTCCTACCTCCCTAGTTAGGAGATAGCAGGGTGAATCTACCCAGAGAAAGACCCAGAAGGAGACTCAGAGGAAGTCCTAGAAGGAGACTCAGAAGAAGACCCAGAAGGAGACTCAGAGGAAGAACCAGAGGAGGAACACGAAGTAGAACTTGTAGATGGACCCGTCGAGTCAATAAGTGGACCTCGAAGGGGAAGAGCCTGAGAGCAATGATGATGATGATGACTCGGATGCAGAATCCGATGTCATCAATTCTCCATGTAGGACCAGAGTACCGACTTATCGTGTGGGCCCCGGTGGCCCCATGCCCCCTTAGGCACACAATATTTGGAGATAGTTTATACACTTTAAATAGCAAAAATGAGTGTAGCCCTTGACAGAAACGTTTGGGTCCAATCTCGGACTATTTTGACCCTCTTAATGGAAGTATTTTTCGAAACTGTTTTACATGGATAAAGCTCAAATTTATACCTTTAAAATTACTACTCTCACGTTTTCATACGATTTTTCTACAATTTTTGGCGAATTATACAAAACTGTCTATCATATTTGAAATATTTTCGGAGCAACCTGTGAAGGTGAGCAATTTCACACTTTTTAGAAGCCATTAAAAATTATGAGAAAAATTGTGAACAAAGTAGACAAAATTTCCAAACTTCAAGAATTTACGGATCCAAACTTTGACTTACGATGATTTTTCTACAAATTTTCCAACAACTAACTCAGAAAAGCCAAAAACTAGAAAATTGTGTGTTTTCACAAATATCAATCCAAAAATGATATTTTTGACAAAAATGGGTTTAAAAGGTTATTTTTACCACAAACTAGTCATTAACACAAGTTTTGAACAAAATGGAGACTAAAGTACTATTCTTACAAAATTGGACCTTAATTGTAAACTTTTCGCTTATTGGGCCAAGAATGTCATTTTTACAAAAAGTGGACTTTTATGCTATTTAAATGAATAATTGAACCAAAACTAACGATAAACTAACAAACGGATTAATTTGATCATTTTCTAGGTTATCGGGCCTTAGTGGCCCATTTTTATGTGTGTTAGGTCCTGTATGCTATTTATATGTTTATTGGGCCTCATTGACCCATTAACATGTGAGGCGGACCTTGGATACTATTTGCATGCTATTTGGGCCTGTAAATACCTTACATGTGAAATAGGCCTTAGTTGTCCTTTCACATATATTTCGGGCCAATGTTATATAATCTTATTAGACCTTGAAATGATTTCATGTTTAACGATGCCTTAGTTGTTCACTTACATGGATCATTGGGCCTAGAATGAGTTTATACTTTTTCTTTGCATAAATTCGATTAAGGATCTAGTGAGTTTTTATCGATTGGCACCTATTAAGTGTATGATCGTACCCTGTAGTTATAACCAGAGTCTCTTGGAGGGAGAGCGGGGATTTGTGTATAGATCTATACGGGGATGACACCCCACACCTGAGCTGTTCGCTACAGTTAGACTAACTCAGTCTAGGGTGACGAAAACCTTATTCTATTTTCCGTCGGCGTCCAACGATGCCAAGACAAGTGAAATTGTCATTAATTAGTATGGTTATGACGGCTCGCTTAAAGGAATTAACGTTATGAAGTTTACGGCAGACCATTCTCTTTTATCTTGGATTACTTGGAAACATTCTCTTACTAGTACTCAACCTCGGGGGTTGGTATGGCAACTTTCTCTTTACAGACAAAGTTGGGTTGTCTGGGAATATTCTCTCTACATTCTCTTTACATGATCTTTACATTCTCTTTACATGCTCTTTACATTCTCTTTGCATTCTCTTTACATGCTCTTTACTTTCTCTTTACATCTTTACATCCTCTTTACCCTTTTAGTCGAATAAACAATAACATACATGCATTAATACAAGATCCGACACAAACACACTAAACAGTTTTCAGAAAATATCGGATTTTCTGGTGGTTTTCAAAATTATACAAATCATTTTCACAAACATGCTTATTAACTCACCAACATTTTTATGTTGACCGTTTTCAAAATAACTTTTATTCTCAAGAAACCGTTGAAGCAGGATGAACGAAACAAACTAATGGATATTGTGTGATATTTTGTTTCATCATACTCTTACTATTTTGGCATGTAATACTTAAATACAATACTCAATATAAACAATGAATGTTGTTATATTACATGTGTGATGATGATGATGTTATGTTTCAATTATATTCACTGTAATGATATTTCAAGATGAAGTCACGCACAAGCCCCCGGACGTTTCCGCCGTCTGGTTTGGGGGTGTGACAGATTGGTATCAGAGCATTGTTTATAGTGAACTAGCATATCTAATCATATAGGATATGCAACTATAAATACAATGGGACTAAACAACTCTGAACATAATAATTAAAATACATACCTTTGTGTGCCTTTTAGAATAATAACACAACAAGAACAATAAAAGTCTTTGGAGGATTTGAACATCGCTATTAAACTCGGGCAGATATGTAATCGTATTGGGGGTGAATGTATCCTGATCAACTACATTCATTCAAAATACGACCAACATGTGTTCGGGAGTAATCGTGATGAACAATGAATTAAAACTTACCATCTAATTATCCAAAGAGCTTATAGAACCAAACCTAAACAAAATTAAATTACTATAGGAGTAGTTGGTATGCTATTTGTTTCTAGTATTTATACCCCTTCGTGCAATACACTATAGACGAGTATCATTAGCTAGGAAATTCCTACCTCCCTAGTTAGGAGATAGCAGGGTGAATCTACCCAGAGAAAGACCCAGAAGGAGTCTCAGAGGAAGTCCCAGAAGGAGACTCAGAAGAAGACCCAGAAGGAGACTCAGAGGAAGAACCAGAGGAGGAACACGAAGTAGAACTTGTAGATGGACCCGTCGAGTCAATAAGTGGACCTCGAAGGGGAAGAGCCTGAGAACAATGATGATGATGATGACTCGGATGCAGAATCCGATGTCATCAATTCTCCATGTAGGGCCAGAGTACCGACTTATCGTGTGGGCCCCAGTGGCCCCATGCCCCCTTAGGCACACAATATTTGGAGATAGTTTATACACTTTAAATAGCAAAAATTAGTGTAGCCCTTGACAGAAACGTTTGGGTCCAATCTCGGACTGTTTTGACCCTCTTAATTGAAGTATTTTTCGAAACTGTTTTAAATGGATAAAGTTCAAATTTATACCTTTAAAATTACTACTCTCACGTTTTCATACGATTTTTCTACAATTTTTGGCGAATTTTACAAAACTGTCTATCATATTTGAAATATTTTCGGAGCAACCTGTGAAGGTGAGCAATTTCACACTTTTTAGAAGCCATTAAAAATTATGAGAAAAATTGTGAACAAAGTAGACAAAATTCCCAAACTTCAAGAATTTACGGATCCAAATTTTCACTTACGATGATTTTTCTACAAATTTTCCAACAACTAACTCAGAAAAGCCAAAAACCAGAAAATTGTGTGTTTTCACAAAAATCAAGCCAAAAATGATATTTTTGACAAAAATGGGTTTAAAAGGTTATTTTTACCACAAACTAGTCATTAACACAAGTTTTGAACAAAATGGAGACTAAAGTACTATTCTTACAAAATTGGACCTTAATTGTAAACTTTTCGCTTATTGGGCCAAGAATGTCATTTTTACAAAAAGTGGACTTTTATGCTATTTAAATGAATAATTGAACCAAAACTAACGATAAACTAACAAACGGATTAATTTGATCATTTTCTAGGTTATCGGGCCTTAGTGGCCCATTTTTATGTGTGTTAGGTCCTGTATGCTATTTATATGTTTATTGGGCCTCATTGACCCATTAACATGTGAGGCGGACCTTGGATACTATTTGCATGCTATTTGGGCCTGTAAATACCTTACATGTGAAATAGGCCTTAGTTGTCCTTTCACATATATTTCGGGCCAATGTTATATAATCTTATTAGACCTTGAAATGATTTCATGTTTAACGATGCCTTAGTTGTTCACTTACATGGATCATTGGGCCTAGAATGAGTTTATACTTTTTCTTTGCATAAATTCGATTAAGGATCTAGTGAGTTTTTATCGATTGGCACCTATTAAGTGTATGATCGTAGCCTGTAGTTATAACCAGAGTCTCTTGGAGGGAGAGCGGGGATTTGTGTATAGATCTATACGGGGATGACACCCCACACCTGAGCTGTTCGCTACAGTTAGACTAACTCAGTCTAGGGTGACGAAAACCTTATTCTATTTTCCGTCGGCGTCCAACGATGCCAAGACAAGTGAAATTGTCATTAATTAGTATGGTTATGACGGCTCGCTTAGAGGAATTAACGTTATGAAGTTTACGGCAGACCATTCTCTTTTATCTTGGATTACTTGGAAACATTCTCTTACTAGTACTCAACCTCGGGGGTTGGTATGGCAACTTTCTCTTTACAGACAACGTTGGGTTGTCTGGGAATATTCTCTCTACATTCTCTTTACATGATCTTTACATTCTCTTTGCATTCTCTTTACATGCTCTTTACTTTCTCTTTACATCTTTACATCCTCTTTACCCTTTTAGTCGAATAAACAATAACATACATGCATTAATACAAGATCCGACACAAACACACTAAACAGTTTTCAGAAAATATCGGATTTTCTGGTGGTTTTCAAAATTATACAAATCATTTTCACAAACATGCTTATTAACTCACCAACATTTTTATGTTGACCGTTTTCAAAATAACTTGTATTCTCAAGAAACCGTTGAAGCAGGATGAACGAAACAAACTAATGGATATTGTGTGATATTTTGTTTCATCATACTCTTACTATTTTGGCATGTAATATTTAAATACAATACTCAATATAAACAATGAATGTTGTTATATTACATGTGTGATGATGATGATGTTATGTTTCAATTATATTCACTGTAATGATATTTCAAGATGAAGTCACGCACAAGCCCCCGGACGTTTCCGCCGTCTGGTTTGGGGGTGTGACAGATTGGTATCAGAGCATTGTTTATAGTGAACTAGCATATCTAATCATATAGGATATGCAACTATAAATACAATGGGACTAAACAACTCTGAACATAATAATTAAAATACATACCTTTGTGTGCCTTTTAGAATAATAACACAACAAGAACAATAAAAGTCTTTGGAGGATTTGAACATCGCTATTAAACTCGGGCAGATATGTAATCATATTGGGGGTGAATGTATCCTGATCAACTACATTCATTCAAAATACGACCAACATGTGTTCGGGAGTAATCGTGATGAACAATGAATTAAAACTTACTATCTAATTATCCAAAGAGCTTATAGAATCAAACCTAAACAAAATTAAATTACTATAGGAGTAATTGGTATGCTATTTGTTTCTAGTATTTATACCCCTTCGTGCAATACACTATAGACGAGTATCATTAGCTAGGAAATTCCTACCTCCCTAGTTAGGAGATAGCATGGTGAATCTACCCAGAGAAAGACCCAGAAGGAGTCTCAGAGGAAGTCCCAGAAGGAGACTCAGAAGAAGACCCAGAAGGAGACTCAGAGGAAGAACCAGAGGAGGAACACGAAGTAGAACTTGTAGATGGACCCGTCGAGTCAATAAGTGGACCTCGAAGGGGAAGAGCCTGAGAGCAATGATGATGATGATGACTCGGATGCAGAATCCGATGTCATCAATTCTCCATGTAGGGCCAGAGTACCGACTTATCGTGTGGGCCCCGGTGGCCCCATGCCCCCTTAGGCACACAATATTTGGAGATAGTTTATACACTTTAAATAGCAAAAATGAGTGTAGCCCTTGACAGAAACGTTTGGGTCCAATCTCGGACTGTTTTGACTCTCATAATGGAAGTATTTTTCGAAACTGTTTTAAATGGATAAAGTTCAAATTTATACCTTTAAAATTACTACTCTCACGTTTTCATACAATTTTTCTACAATTTTTGGCGAATTTTACAAAATTGTCTATCATATTTGAAATATTTTCGGAGCAACCTGTGAAGGTGAGCAATTTCACACTTTTTAGAAGCCATTAAAAATTATGAGAAAAATTGTGAACAAAGTAGACAAAATTTCCAAACTTCAAGAATTTACGGATCCAAATTTTGACTTACGATGATTTTTCTACAAATTTTCCAACAACTAACTCCGAAAAGCCAAAAACCAGAAAATTGTGTGTTTTCACAAAAATCAAGCCAAAAATGATATTTTTGACAAAAATGGGTTTAAAAGGTTATTTTTACCACAAACTAGTCATTAACACAAGTTTTGAACAAAATGGAGACTAAAGTACTATTCTTACAAAATTGGACCTTAATTGTAAACTTTTCGCTTATTGGGCCAAGAATGTCATTTTTACAAAAAGTGGACTTTTATGCTATTTAAATGAATAATTGAACCAAAACTAACGATAAACTAACAAACGGATTAATTTGATCATTTTCTAGGTTATCGGGCCTTAGTGGCCCATTTTTATGTGTGTTAGGTCCTGTATGCTATTTATATGTTTATTGGGCCTCATTGACCCATTAACATGTGAGGCGGACCTTGGATACTATTTGCATGCTATTTGGGCCTGTAAATACCTTACATGTGAAATAGGCCTTAGTTGTCCTTTCACATATATTTCAGGCCAATGTTATATAATCTTATTAGACCTTGAAATGATTTCATGTTTAACGATGTCTTAGTTGTTCACTTACATGGATCATTGGGCCTAGAATGAGTTTATACTTTTTCTTTGCATAAATTCGATTAAGGATCTTGTGAGTTTTTATCGATTGGCACCTATTAAGTGTATGATCGTAGCCTGTAGTTATAACCAGAGTCTCTTGGAGGGAGAGCGGGGATTTGTGTATAGATCTATACGGGGATGACACCCCACACCTGAGCTGTTCGCTACAGTTAGACTAACTCAGTCTAGGGTGACGAAAACCTTATTATATTTTCCGTCGGCGTCCAACGATGCCAAGACAAGTGAAATTGTCATTAACTAGTATGGTTATGACGGCTCGCTTAGAGGAATTAACGTTATGAAGTTTACGGAAGACCATTCTCTTTTCTCTTGGATTACTCGGAAACATTCTCTTACTAGTACTCAACCTCGGGGGTTGGTATGGCAACTTTCTCTTTACAGACAACGTTGGGTTGTCTGGGAATATTCTCTCTACATTCTCTTTACATGATCTTTACATTCTGTTTACATGCTCTTTACATTCTCTTTGCATTCTCTTTACATGCTCTTTACATTCTCTTTACATATTTACATCCTCTTTACCCTTTTAGTCGAATAAACAATAACATACATGCATTAATACAAGATCCGACACAAACACACTAAACAGTTTTCAGAAAATATCGGATTTTCTGGTGGTTTTCAAAATTATACAAATCATTTTCACAAACATGCTTATGAACTCACCAACATTTTTATGTTGACCGTTTTCAAAATAACTTGTATGCTCAAGAAACCGTTGAAACAGGATGAACGAAACAAACTAATGGATATTGTGTGATATTTTCTTTCATCATACTCTTACTATTTTGGCATGTAATATTTAAATACAATACTCATTATAAACAATGAATGTTGTTATATTACATGTGTGATGATGATGATGTTATGTTTCAATTATATTCACTGTAATGATATTTCAAGATGAAGCCACGCACAAGCCCCCGGACGTTTCCGCCGTCTGGTTTGGGGGTGTGACAGATTGGTATCAGAGCATTGTTTATAGTGAACTAGCATATCTAATCATATAGGATATTCAACTATAAATACAATGGGACTAAACAACTCTGGACATAATAATTAAAATACATACCTTTATGTGCATTTTAGAATAATAACACAACAAGAACAATAAAAGTCTTTGGAGGATTTTAATATCGCTATTAAACTCGGGCAGTTATGTAATCGTATTGGGGGTGAATGTATCCTGATCAACTACATTCATTCAAAATACGACCAACATGTGTTCGGGAGTAATCGTGATGGACAATGAATTAAAATTTACCATCTAATTATCCAAAGAGCTTATAGAACCAAACCTAAACAAAATTAAATTACTATAGGAGTAATTGGTATGCTATTTGTTTCTAGTATTTATACCCCTTCGTGCAATACACTATAGACGAGTATCATTAGCTAGGAAATCCCTACCTCCCTAGCTAGGAGATAGCAGGGTGAATCTACCCAGAGAAAGACCCAGAAGGAGACTCAGAGGAAGTCCCAGAAGGAGACTCAGAAGAAGACCCAGAAGGAGACTCAGAGGAAGAACCAGAGGAGGAACACGAAGTAGAACTTGTATATGGACCCGTCGAGTCAATAAGTGGACCTCGAAGGGGAAGAGCCTGAGAGAAATGATGATGATGATGACTCGGATGCAAAATCCGATGTCATCAATTCTCCATGTAGGGCCAGAGTACCGACTTATCGTATGGGCCCCGGTGGCCCCATGCCCCCTTAGGCACACAATATTTGGAGATAGTTTATACACTTTAAATAGCAAAAATGAGTGCAGCCCTTGACAGAAAAGTTTGGGTCCAATCTCAGACTGTTTTGACCCTCTTAATGGAAGTATTTTTCGAAACTGTTTTATATGGATAAAGTTCAGATTTATACCTTTAAAATTACTACTCTCACGTTTTCATACGATTTTTCTACAATTTTTGGCGAATTTTACAAAACTGTCTATCATATTTGAAATATTTTCGGACCAACCTGTGAAGGTGAGCAATTTCACACTTTTTAGAGGCCATTAAAAATTATGAGAAAAATTGTGAACAAAGTAGACAGAATTTCCAAACTTCAAGAATTTACGGATCCAAATTTTGACTTACGATGATTTTTCTACAAATTTTCCAACAACTAACTCAGAAAAGCCAAAAACCAGAAAATTGTATGTATTCACAAAAATCAAGCCAAAAATGATATTTTTGACAAAAATGGGTTTAAAAGGTTATTTTTACCACAAACTAGTCATTAACACAAGTTTTGAACAAAATGGAGACTAAAGTACTATTCTTACAAAATTGGACCTTAATTGTAAACTTTTCGCTTATTGGGCCAAGAATGTCATTTTTACAAAAAGTTGACTTTTATGCTATTTAAATGAATAATTGAACCAAAACTAACGATAAACTAACAAACGGATTAATTTGATCATTTTCTAGGTTATCGGGCCTTAGTGGCCCATTTTTATGTGTGTTAGGTCCTATATGTTATTTATATGTTTATTGGGCCTCATTTACCCATTAACATGTGAGGCGGACCTTGGATACTATTTGCGTTCTATTTGGGCCTGTAAATACCTTACATGTGAAATAGGCCTTACTTGTCCTTTCACATATATTTCGGGCCCATGTTATATAATCTTATTAGACCTTGAAATGATTTCATGTTTAGCGATGCCTTAGTTGTTCACTTACATGGATCATTGGGCCTAGAATGAGTTTATACTTTTTCTTTGCATAAATTCGATTAACGATCTAGTGAGTTTTTATCGGTTGGCACCTATTAAGTGTATGATCGTAGCATGTAGTTATAACCAGAGTCTCTTGGAGGGAGAGCGGGGATTTGTGTATAGATCTATACGGGGATGACACCCCACACCTGAGCTCTTCGCTACAGTTAGACTAACTCAGTCTAGGGTGACGAAAACCTTATTATATTTTCCGTCGGCGTCCAACGATGCCAAGACAAGTGAAATTGTCATTAATTAGTATGGTTATGACGGCTCGCTTAGAGGAATTAACGTTATGAAGTTTACGGAAGACCATTCTCTTTTCTCTTGGATTACTCAGAAACATTCTCTTACTAGTACTCAACCTCGGGGGTTGGTATGGCAACTTTCTCTTTACAGACAACTTTGGGTTGTCTGGGAATATTCTCTCTACATTCTCTTTACATGATCTTTACATTCTCTTTACATGCTCTTTACATTCTCTTTGCATTCTCTTTACATGCTCTTTACATTCTCTTTACATCTTTACATCCCCTTTACCCTTTTAGTCGAATAAACAATAACATACATGCATTAATACAAGATCCGACACAAACACACTAAACAGTTTTCAGAAAATATCGGACTTTCTGGTGGTTTTCAAAATTATACAAATCATTTTCACAAACATGCTTATGAACTCACCAACAATTTTATGTTGACCGTTTTCAACATAACTTGTATTCTCAAGAAACCGTTGAAACAGGATGAACGAAACAAACTAATGGATATTGTGTGATATTTTGTTTCATCATACTCTTACTATTTTGGCATATAATATTTAAATACAATACTCATTATAAACAATGAATGTTGTTATATTACATGTGTGATGATGATGATGTTATGTTTCAATTATATTCACTGTAATGATATTTCAAGATGTAGTCACGCACAAGCCCCCGGACGTTTCCGCCGTCTGGTTTGGGGGTGTGACAGATTGGTATCAGAGCATTGTTTATAGTGAACTAGCATATCTAATCATATAGGATATGCAACTATAAATACAATGGGACTAAACAACTCTGAACATAATAATTAAAATACATACCTTTTTGTGCCTTTTAGAATAATAACACAACAAGAACAATAAAAGTGTTTGGAGGATTTGAACATCGCTATTAAACTCGGGCAGTTATGTAATCGTATTGGGGGTGAATGTATCCTGATCAACTACATTCATTCAAAATACGACCAACATGTGTTCGGGAGTAATCGTGATGGACAATGAATTAAAATTTACCATCTAATTATCCAAAGAGCTTATAGAACCAAACCTAAACAAAATTAAATTACTATAGGAGTAATTGGTATGCTATTTGTTTCTAGTATTTATACCCCTTCATGTAATACACTATAGACGAGTATCATTAGCTAGGAAATCCCTACCTACCTAGCTAGGAGATAGCAGGGTGAATCTACCCAGAGAAAGACCCAGAAGGA
Source organism: Lactuca sativa (assembly GCF_002870075.4). NCBI lineage: Eukaryota > Viridiplantae > Streptophyta > Magnoliopsida > Asterales > Asteraceae > Lactuca > Lactuca sativa. The sequence continues at coordinate 211,015,707 of NC_056625.2, forward strand.
GACTTAGAGGAAGTCCCAGAAGGAGACTTAGAAGAAGACCCTGAAGGAGACTCAGAGGAAGAACCAGAGGAGGAACACGAAGTAGAACTTGTAGATGGACCCGTCGAGTCAATAAGTGGACCTCGAAGGGGAAGAACTTGAGAGAAATGATGATGATGATGACTCGGATGCAGAATCCGATGTCATCAATTCTCCATGTAGGGCCAGAGTACCGCCTTATTGTGTGGGCCCCGGTGGCCCCATGCCCCCTTAGGCACACAATATTTGGAGATAGTTTATACACTTTAAATAGAAAAAATGAGTGCAACCCTTGACAGAAAAGTTTGGGTCCAATCTCGGACTGTTTTGGCCCTCTTAATGGAAGTATTTTTCGAAACTGTTTTACATGGATAAAGTTCAGATTTATACCTTTAAAATTACTACTCTCACGTTTTCATACGATTTTTCTACAATTTTTGGCGAATATTACAAAACTGTGTATCATATTTGAAATATTTTCGGACCAACCTGTGAAGGTGAGGAATTTCACACTTTTTAGAAGCCATTAAAAATTATGAGAAAAATTGTGAACAAAGTAGACAAAATTCCCAAACTTCAAGAATTTACGGATCCAAATTTTGACTTACGATGATTTTTCTACAAATTTTCCAACAACTAACTCAGAAAAGCCAAAAACCAGAATATTGTGTGTTTTCACAAAAATCAAGCCAAAAATGATATTTTTGACAAAAATGGGTTTAAAAGGTTATTTTTACCACAAACTAGTCATTAACACAAGTTTTGAACAAAATGGAGACTAAAGTACTATTCTTACAAAATTGGACCTTAATTGTAAACTTTTCGCTTATTGGGCCAAGAATGTCATTTTTACAAAAAGTGGACTTTTATGCTATTTAAATGAATAATTGAACCAAAACTAACGATAAACTAACAAACGGATTAATTTGATCATTTTCTAGGTTATCGGGCCTAAGTGGCCCATTTTTATGTGTGTTAGGTCCTGTATGCTATTTATATGTTTATTGGGCCTCATTGACCCATTAACATGTGAGGCGGACCTTGGATACTATTTGCGTGCTATTTGGGCCTGTAAATACCTTACATGTGAAATAGGCCTTAGTTGTCCTTTCACATATATTTCGGGCCCATGTTATATAATCTTATTAGACCTTTAAATGATTTCATGTTTAGCGATGCCTTAGTTGTTCACTTACATGGATCATTGGGCCTAGAATGAGTTTATACTTTTTCTTTGCATAAATTCGATTAAGGATCTAGTGAGTTTTTATCGATTGGCACCTATTAAGTGTATGATCGTACCCTGTAGTTATAACCAGAGTCTCTTGGAGGGAGAGCGGGGATTTGTGTATAGATCTATACGGGGATGACACCCCACACCTGAGCTGTTCGCTACAGTTAGACTAACTCAGTCTAGGGTGACGAAAACCTTATTCTATTTTCCGTCGGCGTCCAACGATGCCAAGACAAGTGAAATTGTCATTAATTAGTATGGTTATGACGGCTCGCTTAGAGGAATTAACGTTATGAAGTTTACGGAAGACCATTCTCTTTTCTCTTGGATTACTCGGAAACATTCTCTTACTAGTACTCAACCTCGGGGGTTGGTATGGGAACTTTCTCTTTACAGACAACGTTAGATTGTCTGGGAATATTCTATCTACATTCTCTTTACATGATCTTTACATTCTGTTTACATGCTCTTTACATTCTCTTTGCATTCTCTTTACATGCTCTTTACATTCTCTTGACATCTTTACATCCTCTTTACCCTTTTAGTCGAATAAACAATAACATACATGCATTAATACAAGATCCGACACAAACACGCTAAACAGTTTTCAGAAAATATCGGATTTTCTGGTGGTTTTCAAAATTATACAAATCATTTTCACAAACATGCTTATGAACTCACCAACATTTTTATGTTGACCGTTTTCAAAATAACTTGTATTCTAAAGAAACCGTTGAAGCAGGATGAACGAAACAAACTAATGGATATTGTGTGATATTTTGTTTCATCATACTCTTACTATTTTGGCATGTAATATTTAAATACAATACTCATTATAAACAATGAATGTTGTTATATTACATGTGTGATGATGATGATGTTATGTTTCAATTATATTCACTGTAATGATATTTCAAGATGAAGTCACGCACAAGCCCCCGGACGTTTCCGCCGTCTGGTTTGGGGGTGTGACAGATTGGTATCAGAGCATTGTTTATAGTGAAATAGCATATCTAATCATATAGGATATGCAACTCTAAATACAATGGGACTAAACAACTCTAAACATAATAATTAAAATACATACCTTTGTGTGCATTTTAGAATAATAACACAACAAGAACAATAAAAGTCTTTGGAGGATTTGAACATCGCCATTAAACTCGGGCAGTTATGTAATCGTATTGGGGGTGAATGTATCCTGGTCAACTACATTCATTCAAAATACGACCAGCATGTGTTCGGGAGTAATTGTGATGGACAATGAATTAAAATTTACCATCTAATTATCCAAAAAGCTTATAGAATCAAACCTAAACAAAATTAAATTACTATAGGAGTAATTGGTATGCTATTTGTTTCTAGTATTTATACCCCTTCGTGCAATACACTATAGACGAGTATCATTAGCCAGGAAACCCCTACCTCCCTAATTAGGAGATAACAGGGTGACTCTACCTAGAGAAAGACCCAGAAGGAGACTCAGAGGAAGACCCAGAAGGAGACTCAGAAGAAGACCCAGAAGGAGACTCGGAGCAAGAACCAGAGGAGGACAAGAAGTAGAACTTGTAGATGGACCGTCGAGTCAATAAGTGGACCTCAAAGGGGAAGAGCCTGAGAGCAATGATGATGATGATGACTCGGATGCAGAATCCGATGTCATCAATTCTCCATGTAGGGCCAGAGTACCGACTTATCGTGTGGGCCCCGGTGGCCCCATGCCCCTTTAGGCACACAATATTTGGAGATAGTTTATAGACTTTAAATAGCAAAAATGAGTGTAGCCCTTGACATAAAAGTTTGGGTCCAATCTCGGACTGTTTTTACCCTCTTAATGGAAGTATTTTTCAAAACTGTTTTGCATGGATAAAGTTCTGATTTTTACCTTTAAAATTACTACTCTCACGTTTTCATACGATTTTTCTACAATTTTTGGCGAATTTTACAAAACTGTCTATCATATTTGAAATATTTTCGTACCAACCTGTGAAGGTGAACAATTTCACACTTTTTAGAAGCCATTAAAAATTATGAGAAAAATTGTGAACAAAGTAGACAAAATTTCCAAACTTCAAGAATTTATGGATCCAAATTTCGACTTACGATGATTTTTCTATGAATTTTCCAACAACTAACTCAGAAAAGCCCAAAACCAGAAAATTGTGTGTTTTCACAAAAATCAAGCCAAAAATGATATTTTTGACAAAAATGGGTTTAAAAGGTTATTTTTACCACAAACTAGTCATTAACACAAGTTTTGAACAAAATGAAGACTAAAGTATTATTCTTACAAAATTGGACCTTAATTGTAAACTTTTCGCTTATTGGGCCAAGAACGTCATTTTTACAAAAAGTGGACTTTTATGCTATTTAAATGAATAATTGAACCAAAACTAACAATAAACTAACAAACGGATTAATTTGATCATTTTCTAGGTTATCGGGCCTTAGTGGCCCATTTTTATGTGTGATAGGTCCTGTATGCTATCTATATGTTTATTGGGCCTCATTGACCCATTAACATGTGAGACGGACCTTGGATACTATTTGCGTGCTATTTGGCCCTGTAAATACCTTACATGTGAAATAGGCCTTAGTTGTCCTTTCACATATATTTCGGGCCCATGTTATATAATCTTATTAGACCTTGAAATGATTTCATGTTTAGCGATGCCTTAGTTGTTCACTTACATGGATCATTGGGCCTAGAATGAGTTTATACTTTTTCTTCGCATAAATTCGGTTACGGATCTAGTGAGTTTTTATCGGTTGGCACCTATTAAGTGTATGATCATAGCTTGTAGTTATAACCAGAGTCTCTTGGAGGGAGAGCAGGGATTTGTGTATAGATATATACGGGGATGACACCCCACACCTGAGTTGTTCGCTACAGTTAGACTAACTCAGTCTAGGGTGACGAAAACCTTATTCTATTTTCCGTCGGCGTCCAACGATGCCAAGACAGGTGAAATTGTCATTAATTCGTATGGTTATGATGGCTCGCTTAGAGGAATTAACGTTATGAAGTTTACGGAAGACCATTCTCTTTTCTCTTGGATTACTCGGAAACATTCTCTTACTAGTACTCAACCTCGGGGGTTGATATGGCAACTTTCTCTTTACAGACAACGTCGGGTTGTCTGGGAATATTCTCTCTACATTCTCTTTACATTCTCTTTACATTCTCTTTACATGCTCTTTACATTCTCTTTACATCCTCTTTACCCTTTTAGTCGAATAAACAATAACATACATGCATTAATACAAGATCCGACACTAACGCACTAAACAGTTTTCAGAAAATATCAGATTTTCTGGTGGTTTTCAAAATTATACAAATCATTTTCACAAACATGCTTATGAACTCACCAACATTTTTATGTTGACCGTTTTCAAAATAACTTGTATTCTCAAGAAACCGTTGAAGCAGGATGAACGAAACAAACTAATGGATATTGTGTGATATTTTGTTTCATCATACTCTTACTATTTTGGCATGTAATATTTAAATACAATACTCAATATAAACAATGAATTTTGTTATATTAGCTTGAGTTTTGTTCCAATTTTAGGGTATTTATTTCCGGTTGTTGGAGCTCTAAATCACAACCTTCATCACCGTCGACCAGCAACAAGCTTCACCACCACCGGAGAAAATGATTTTTGGTTATTGTGTTATCTTCACCACCGATTTTGAGGTAATTTTTTTTTGTTTTTTTTTTCTGCTTAACACAGTGTGTACGTGAGTGAATGAAGTTTATGATTTTTTTTTCTTTCAATACACCATGATATATAATTTTTCTCATATTTTGTTTGGTTGATTACTTATATATATATATATATATATATATATATATATATATATATATATATATATATATATATAAAGAGAGAGAGAGAGAGAGAGAGAGGTATGAAAATGTGTTTTGGCATGAAAATGAAAAAGAAGTTAGGCATGATTTGTTTATGCTCATTGTGGTGTATTGGTATGAAAATGAAATTAAGAATGATGTTTCATTTTGCATTTAGATGTATACATTCGTATGAAATTGAAATTTGATGTCTAAAATGTAAGGTGCTATAAAGTATGATTGTATGAAATTGGATGAAAATTGGAATTGTATGTTTGATTTTGATTTTGTATGATGTTTGATTTTGTATTTAAATTTATACATTTGTATTGTGTGTCTAAAATGAAATGAAAATTGGAATTGAATGTATTATATACATGTATGATTATGTGATATTTATGTTTAATAGTTTGAGTGTATATAAGATGAAGTGATAAAGTTCTTAATTGATAAGTTACAGTTTTTGTATTTAGATGCTATTTTTTTGTATTGTAAAGTGCTTAATATGGTTTCAAAGTGCTTAATTTTGTTAGTGACTTAATGTTGGTAATTACAACTTTATCTTAATTAGGTTATTAATAGCAACGTACTTTTTGTAATTTTTAATTAATTATAAAGTAAAGTTGAATTAAAAAAAAAAAACTAGTAAAAATAAAATATTAATTTAATTGCAAAAGCAAATTAAATTAGTTTTAAAATCAAATTAATATTAATTTTAAAATAAAATCAAATGAATTATAAAATCAAATTAAATTAGTTTTAAAATCATATTAATATTAATATTAATATTAAAATAAAATTAATTATAAAATCAAATTAAACCGTATATTTTTTAAACCAAAATATTATGTAATATAATATCAAAAGTACGATGTTACAATAGAACAAAAGTATGATGTTATGATTAACAAAATAATAATACTTTTGTTAATTATAACATTATATTTTTGTTTATTTTCTATCATAACATCATACTTTTAAAATTATGGTTTAAATAACGTACTATATAATATGATTTTCTTATTAAAACACGTTGAATTGTTGATTTTTATTTTAAGTTTCTCCTTCATAACCATTGTGAATACTCTATCTAATCCGTTTGAGTTTTACTTCTCTAGTATATATTTTTTATATACTTGTGAATACTCTATCCATTCTCGAGTATATATTTATTTATATAGCCCAAAAACAATCTGACTTTCGATAACTATATATATAATATAGTTCTAATAATGAAATAGCAATGACAATCAATAAGAGTTGGATTAGAGAGAAGTGAATGTCTTCAAAATACTTGGAATGTCTTAAAAACTTTATGAAGATTGTTGAGAAACATGTCAAATCTAAAGGCAAAGTGTGTTGCCAGTGTAAAACATGTGTGAATTTGTATCGACTTGTTTTGCCTACGGTTTATGCCCACTTACATGACATTAGGTTTCTAGAAACATATACTATGTGGATTCATCACGGTGAGAAACATGTTGGTTCTTCGGATTTAAGCTACAATTCGAATCCAAGAATAAACACTCTTATAAACACGCCCACAAGTAATGAGATGTTTGATGTAATTGATGATGTTATGGCGGAAAAAAATACAAATGAAGAAAATATAGACGATGAGGGACGAGGTATAGACCCAGAATTTGATGATTTGTTTGAGGAACTAAATACCAAGTTATACCCTGAATGTAGTGATATGCCTGCCTTAAACTTTTTGGCAAAGTTGTTGCATATTAAAGTGATCAATATATGGACAAATAGTTCATTTGACCAACTGGTACTAAGAGATGCTTTACCGAAGAGCAAGATTCCAGCTTCACACTATGAAGCTAAAAAGAAGTTGAGAAAGATACGGTTAGGATTTCAATCGATCCACATTTGCAAAAATGATTGTGCTTTGTTTTGTAAGGAGAATGGTTCCATGCAGAATTGACCGATTTGTAAGGAGAGTAGATTGGTGGACACAACTACAAAAGGGAAGAAAGTACCATAAAAAGTGTTGTGGTACTTTCCTTTGACTCCAAGACTTCGACGAATATATAACTTCGGATTCGCATCTAAAGATATGAGCTGGCATAATACTAGACGCTCAATAGATGGTATAATGTATCATCCGGTTGATGGGAAGTAATGGCAAGATTTTGATCAAAGATATCCAGAGTTTGCTAAAGAGCCTAGAAATGTTCGTCTAGGTTTGACTACTGATGGCTTCAATCCATTCGACAACTTTAATAGTACTTATAGTACTTGGCCGGTTATATTCTACAATAGTCTTCTTTCATGCTAACTTTTCTAATTCCTGGCCTTAAATAACCCTCAAAGGATATTGATGTTTTCTTGAGGCCTTTGGTGGATGAGTTGAAAATGCTGTGGGCTGAAGGAGTCCAAATGTGAGATGCATCAACCAACACTGTGTTCAACATGCGTGTGATGTTGTTATGGACTATCAATGATTTTCCTGCATGTGGAAGTTTGTCTGGATGGAGTGGTCAAGGTTATTTAGCATGCCCAACTTGTAACGCAGACACATCTTCCATTCATGTCACCAACAAGATGTCTTATGTTGGTCATAGGCGATTCTTGCATATAAACCATATGTGGAGGCAAAGTTTATTGTTTAATGGTCAACCTGAGAGAAGGCCACATTCAAGACGATTCAACAATACAACTTTATTAAAGCAATTAGCATGTCTCCATGATCATATTCCAGGGAAATATCCTGAGCACGGGGGTGCAACAAGAAAGCGCAATGATGAAACAATAAAAAAAGAGTTGAATTGGATGAAACGTAGTATCTTTTTTGAGCTTAAGTATTGGTCTTCCCTCGAGCTAAAACACAATATAGATTTTATGCATATGGAGAAAAATGTGGATGAGAGTTTTGTAAATACTACATTGATGAATGAAAAAACCAGAGACAAAAAAGAAGCAAGAGAAGACTTGAAAAATATGGGCATTCAGCCAGATCAATGGCCAAAAGAGAAAGTCAACAAGAGGAAGAAAGTGAAAAATAAGAAGGAAGAGAACAAAAAGAAAATAATAGTACCACATGCTGACTACTCTTTTAAACTAATTGATCGACAACGATTCTGTCAATTCATTAAAGAAATGAGGCTACCTGATGGTTTTGGATCAAAATTTGTTAGGACCTATTTTGTGCTAGGCATATATGTTTTATAGGCGTTCCTACCTCTCTTTAGGGATTTAATTGAGTTTTCAGTGGGGTGGACCGAAAACGTTCCGTTTTTGGTCCTTGGCATTTTTGGCTGTAAACTAGTTTGTTGTTTGTGTTCTCTATAAATAGGAGACTTAGATGACCGATTTTTAGTTAGCTATTTTCGTTCATAGCGGTGTGTAAGATCCATTATACTTGACGATTCCTTAAATATACATCATGTGCATTTGGATTGACCTCGCCTCTTCTCTTTCTTGATTTATCATTTAGCTTGTTCATATTATTTGATCACTAGTTAGTTCATAGTTTTTGTACTTACAATTGGTATCAGAGCCAATCTAGTGTCAACCGTGATCAAACTTGTTTTTGGCTGATTTTGATTGATTCAAGCTTTGATCGGAAACTGTTTTGAGCTTCTTATTACAAATTATTCGTTGTTGCTGCGTTTTTGCTGTTCATCAAGGATTCAAGGCCAAGAGGATCGAAAATCTGTTTGAAAAATCATCATTTTCTACAAGATCTACGCGTTTTTGGTGGCGCGTTCTTGTTAGTTTTCGACTGAAATCCATTTTCGGTTGTAATCAGCTTTCGGCCGAAATCCATTTTCACCTGTAATCAGTTTTCGGCCGAAATCCATTTTCGGTTGCAATCCATTTTCGGTTGTAATCCGTTTTCGGTGTGACTTCCTTTGATTATTGGACAAGTTTTATTTTTTAATCAATTAAAAAGGTTCAAAAAAATGGAACCTCAACACAGTGCAATTCATCAAGAATGGGATTCAATCATGGGAACCACTACGAGAATTCTGCGTCTCGTATCAGCAGAAGGGTTTCCAAAATGGAAATACAGGATTGAGAAGTACATCAAAATGTAAGACTTTAAAATATGGAGAAGCATTCTTAGAGGCCCACAACACTTGAGAATGGAACTATCATTAACAAAGAAGTGCAAAACTACACTGATGAGGATTTTGAAAAAGTTGAGGAACAGGAAAAGGCACTTGCAACTCTAACAATGGCTTTACCTCCTAACATCGCTCAAGGATTCAGGGAATATGATTCTGCCAAAGCACTTTGGGAAGCTTTGATAGAGGTTTATGAAGGTAATGATGACATGAAACAGAGAAGATAGGACATGCTCCGTCAAAAGTTTAATATGTTCAATCATGTTCTTGGAGACACTCTTGAGGCCCAACTGCAGAGATTCATCACTCTTACTACTAAATGAGTACTACTAGAATTTCTGTACCACGCTCGGAGATAAACAAGAAACTGTTGAACTGTCTTCCCAAGTCATGGGATATGAATGTTTCTATTATCAAGAAAACCAACGATCTTAACAGGCTCACTCTTGCTGAAACTATGGCTATCATCAAAACTTGTGATTTAGATGATAAGCAACGCGAAATAAACCATGTAAATTCCTACTCCACAGCAAATCTGGGAATTTCATCAAACAATGTTTTTTCATCATTCAATGTTCCATAAACTCAAGCTTTCACTGTTCCACAAACCCATGCTATTCCACCATCTATGTCTTATCAACATTCTGCCTCCTCCTCAAATGCTCTTGTCACAACATATCAACAATCAGCTTCCTCAAAAGTGCCTATCTCAATGCATGTCCCAATCTCAACTCCTAAGGAAGCTGAAGAAAACATGGCTCTAGCTTCTAGCCTCATGAATTGTTACAATGCTTTTCTAGCTAGAGATTTGCCTCCTCAAATCTCATTCGTAGATCTTGATCAAATTCACCCAGAAGATGGGGAAGAAATGGATATCACATGGCAAATTGAGATGGCTGTATTCAGGGCTAAGTAGTTTGATAAGAAGACTAGGAAGAACAACTCGGGTATGAATGGGGAAAAGATGGTTGGTTTTAACAGAGGCAAGCTGAGGTGTTTCAATTGTCATGAGCCAGGACATTTTGTTCATGATTTTCCAAATCCAGACAGAAGAGAGAACCATGATAGTATGATGGTGCCAGTTGGGAATAATCAAGGAGCTGCTACCAACAGTGAAACCGCAAACCTGGCAGTGGTGGCTCAAACTTTTGACTCAGAAGATCAAATTCAAGCATTGAACATTTCAGGACCTGAGACTGCTAATTTGGCATAGATAAGTAAGCTTCCTGGTCAAAATGTTGAAGACGGTGCTGAGGCGGAAATGATGCAGCTACAATTTGCTTTCATGGTATCCACCACTCCTGAAACGAAAGAGGTCAGTGAACTTTCTTGCTCTAAAAAATGCATGGATACTATTAAATTTCTTCATGATCAAGTTGATTTGTTACGTAGAGAAAATGAGGACCTTAAGTACGAAGGCTATAACCTTATGAAGGGTCTAAAACCTTTAAAAGAAAAACTAGAGGCTAAAACCAAGGACTTTAGAAAACTTCAAGAGGAATATTGCAACAAATGTGAGAATTATAACTATGTTAAGAAACAGCTTGCTACCTTGACTGACGAGCTTGACACGTTGAAAAATAAGTTTGAAAATACAGATTTTAATTTTAAAAAATTAGATGTGTCAAGTAAGAAAGTTGAGTCCATGATTGAAAATCAATTGAACTTTAAAGATAACGAGCAAAAGGGTCTAGGGTATGACAGTGTTCCTCATCCTTTTAATCATAACTACACCTCCATCCCTATGACACAAGAAGAAATAGATAGGGAAGCGCGTCTTCATTATGGTAAACCTGTTGTGGTTATGACAGAAAATAACTCTAGGGTGAATGATACTAATGTCTCTACTTCATATGTAGATTCATCCTTAGTTCAAGGAAAGCAAGTAACTGGAGAAAGTGTTTTCAATAATAATTTTAGTTTGTAAACTGATTATGTGAAAGATGTTTCTCATTTAAACAATAATATTTCTGTTTTTGTTTCTACTACTTTGAAAATTGATGTTGTAGTTTTTGATAATTCCGTTGTTTATGATAAATGTGTTGGTGTGGTTGAAAAATCTAACTGTGATGAACTTGTCACTAGCAAATACAAGCCACCTAAACCAGCCAAACGGACTAAACAATGCACGTGTGCTTGTGGAAACAATAGATCGAACAATACCAGTTTATATATGAAGAAACAGACATGTTTCCATTGTGGAACTCCTGGACATATCGCAAGAAATTGCCCAAATCGTCCATATGTTCCTTACTATGCAGAAGGTAGGTAGAATGATTCATGAGGAAGATCTCTTAAGAGAAATTCCTCGAGATCTCATTCAATTGATGATGATTGGAACATTAATAAGGATAGAAATCGAGCTGCCAAAATTAACAAGGACAAACATGTTTTGTAAAAAAGTTCAACATGCACTTTAACGAAACCGAAATTGGTTATGTCAAGATCATTTTCGTCAAATTCATCGTCTGGATCTTCATCTAGTCATAGACGCATACCCAAACGATCAAAATCAAAGAATTTTTTTTCAAAATCACCTGTTAATGTTTCTAAACCTAGTTACAAATGGGTGCCAAAAACTCATCAGTCCAATCACCTCAGAGTCCGTTGCATACATCTGGTAATCAATCTGACTTTAAAAGTGAAAAAGTTAACTATGTTGATAGAATAAGTAAACCCAGTGTTTCTATGGTTGGGTTCCAAAATCTAACTAATCCCGCACATCGCGTAGGAACAACTATGGAGGAATATCGTCAGACCTTGGTATGTCGATAGTGGTTGTTCCAGGCGTATGACAGGACACATTTCCCAAATGCACGACATTCAAAATTTAATAGGGGTTATGTTTCCTTTACGGGAGGAGAAGGTGGAAAGATCACTCAAAAGGTACTATGACGAATGGTGTGCTTAGCTTTGAGAATGTGAACTATGCTCACGAGCTGAAACACAGTCAGTCGAGTGTATCTCATATATGTGATAAAGGTTATTCAAATCATTTTACGAATAAGGAATGTCTTGTTTTGAAGCCCGAAATCATTACTCCTGAAGAATGGATTTTGGTAAAATCTAAAAGGGAAGGGAATCCTACGTCATTGACATGAATCATAACATTCCCGAGCAAGTTACTTGACTTTTCTCAAAAGTTTTTGAACATAATGTCTTGCTCTGGCATCGTCGACTCGGCCATGCAAATGCCAAGAACCTCAATCATATTGCGAAAAATGAAATCATGCATGGTCTTCCAATCAAGGAATTCATTACTTTTAAGAAGTGTGTTGCATGTGCTCAAGGAAGACATCATTGCAAGACACATAAGCCAAAATTGGTCAACTCAATCAGCAAGGTTCTTTAGTTGTTGCATATGGATTTGTTCGGTCCGGTCAATGTTCTCAGCATAAATAAGAATTCTTATTGCTTGGTTGTTATTAATGATTAGTCACGGTTTACATGGGTCTTCTTCTTATCCAACAAGAGTGGGATTGCTGATCTGATCAAGAAATTCATTGTGATGATTGAGAATCAAACCAATGAAAAGGTTAAGGCACTTCGAACTGACAATGGCACGAAATTCAAAAATGCTATTCTGGATCACTTTTGTGCTGAAAAGAGTATTTTGCGTGCTGTTCGGACACCGAAACAAAATGGTGTTGCAGAAAGGAGAAATTGTACTTTGATGGACACAACAAGAACAATGCTTTGTGATTCCAAGTTACCGGTCTTCTTCTGGGCTGAAGCGATCAACATTGCATGCTATGGTTAGGACCGAGTTTTGATCAACAAATCGCAAATGAAGACCTCGTATGAAATTCTATATAATCACAAACCATTGGTCGCTCACTTCAGAATCTTTAGATTTCCTTGCACCCTCCTTCACCTGGAGTCCAACCCTAAGTTCAACTCACAGGTCGATGATTGCAATTTGTATGGGCTATGTGGTACGTATTGCTTATCGAGTGTACAACAAAACCACCAAGAAGATTGTGGAGTCATTTGACGTGCGTTGGCTGGAAGAGAATGAGACGGATGCACGAGTTGGGCCTGATTAATTGTTTGATTATACATCATTGTTTAAATCCTTTAATGTGTATTCAGATAATGTTTCAGGTTCCAGCTCAGGCACTAGTGCTGTTGTTGAAGATGAAGAGGAAGATGTGGTATACAGACCACGCCTGGTGACTTCCGCGTCTCCTACAGTGGATGAAGCTGCTCCAAGTACCTCCTCGTGTTCACCAAGTTTAAGAAACAGTTCTGATGTTGAATCCACTCCCCTTTCCCCTGCAGAAAGAGAAATCATGATAAGGGATTCTTCCACTGCCACTAAATCGTTTATGGAGCTTCTCTTTCCTGAATGTATCTCAAATGATTTTGTAGCAAGTACCTATCACAGTGCTATATCGTCGGAGGCGAGTGATTCGGCTAAAGACAGATTCATCAACATCAACAACCTTCCAGTCTTAATCGATGACATCAGCTATGAAATCCCTACCATAACTCAATGCGATCACCCGATCGAAAATTTCATTGATCCATTGGCCAACAGAGTTAAAACAAGAAATCATAGTGGAGATGTCAATTCATGTCTCTACTCTTGCTTTATATCTCAAATCGAGCCCAAGAGTGTCGCCATGGCTTTAAACGAACCAAGTTGGGTAGATGCGATGCATGAAGAACTAAATCAGTTTGAAAAATTAGGAGTATGGCAATTGGTTGAGCTACCACAAGGCAAGTAGTCTTTGGACATGCATTGGATTTTCAGAAATACGCAAGATGATAGTGGGGTTATTATGCGCAATAAAGCTCGATTGGGTGAGATGACAATGTTCCTAGGGCTACAAGTTCGACAGGATTCGACCGAAATCTTATTACAGCAAGGAAAATATGTCGAAGACATGCTTGAAAAGTTTGGTTTTAAAGACTCAAAATTTGCTTTGACTCCAATGGCTGAAAGACCACTGTTGAATCCAGATCCAGATGGGGAATCCGTTTATCAAACAGAATATCGCTCGATGATCGGATCTCTGATGTATCTGACTGCCAGCAGACCTAATATCATGTTTGTCGTCTGTCAATGCGCTCTTTATCAGGGTAATCCTAAACTTTCTCGTTTATTTTCTGTTAAAATGATTTTTAGGTATATTAAAGGTAGCCCTAAAGTGGGTCTTTAGTATCCTAAAAATCCCAATTTCGATTTATATGCATTTGCTGACAGCAATTATGGAGGATGTGATCTTGATAGGAAATCAACATACGGTGGGTACTAGTTTTTAAGAGACCGGTTGGTGTCATGGAAATGTAAGAAACAATTAACTGTTTCAACCTCAACGGATGAGGCTGAATACCTTGTTGCCTCAGCTTGTTGCTCTCAAGTTATCTGGATTCAACATCAACTGCAAGATTATGGTTTGAATCTTCTTGACACTTGCATTTTTTGTGATAATGATGTTGCCATCCAAATTTCTAAAAGTCCAGTCCATCATTCCACAACCAAGCACATTGATATCAAAGTTCGTTTTATCTGAGACTGTTATGAGTGCTCGCTCATTCGTTTGGAACAGATTCACAATGATAATAATGTGGCGGATCTATCTACCAAACCTTTCAATAAAGCTCGATTCGAGGTGCTTGTGGGCTTTCCAAAAATGATTCGTTTTGATGACTAAATTTTTTTAGTTTAAATTTGTGCATTTTATTTTCCTTTCTTTTCTCTCCTATACACAAATTTAGGGGGAGAAATTAAAACACAAAAAAATATAAAAAACAAAAATTCAAAAATATGTACTTATGTTTTTCTTTTGTAGGTGTTATTTGGGAGGTGATATCAAGATTGAGTGATAACGGGTAGCTTAAACAAGTGTAAGGGACTGAAACTGAACTGTCTAGACTATGTGTTCAATGTGCTGGTAGGCACGAAGGGTTCAAAAGGACTAGACTTAGATTAACAAATGAAAGGACTTGACAATATGGACTTAGATAGTTATATTTGGACTGACAATACGACACTTGGGTAGATTGAGCAGTAAGATAGACATGGGCACCTGCGGCATACACTAAAATTCATATGTATCTAGAATTGTGGTTTAACGTTTCCTCGATGTGTGGACTTATGTCCTTAATTTCGGCACTGATAAGGCGACTGGGGGGTTCTGATAAAGTACGTCTGTAGGAAATTATTTTCTTGCTTTCTATCTGTTAGTCATATGTTGCCTCCTCTGTGTGATTGGAACATATTCGACCTAGATTACAACATATACAACTCTATCTCTATGCATCTCCTTCTATATGCAATTCTTTCTATCTGTTAGTCATATGTTGTCTCCTCTGTGTGATTGGAAACAATCCGACCTAGAACAAATCATATGCAACATTCTACCTTTCAATCCCTCTATTCTAACTAGTCATATGTTGTTCCCTTTGCATGATTGGAAGACATCCGGCCTGGGGTACAGCATATCCATTTCTATATCTATCTTCTCTCTTAATGATTGAATACTCACCTAAAGTAAGGAGTTCTTTGTAAGTTCTTGATTACCGGGGTACATCGGGAAGTGGGAAACATATTCTAGTGCATCTAAAAATTGAACCATTTAATAGGTTGTATGTAGATCATATTGGTGAATTTAAGTGGACAATAATATCCTTGGTTGTCGTCAGCTAAATGGTCCATTTAGGAATTTAGGAGCAATGTCTTCCAAATTGTTAAAAATCCTTCGTGTTTAAGTGGACCACAATACCGACGATTGACCAGATCTATTCATGAAGGTGAAGGTACTGAAAAACAAGTTAAGGCTGTCAAAACTTATGATCCCAAAATTTTAAAATTCTTAATTTTGAAGGTCTTCATCTTAATACTTAGCTTTAGTTTTGTCTGTTCACTTTTGTCTTTACATCTCTTTGTCCAGTGTGCCTTGCATGGCCACATTAGAACAGATAGAACTTGTAACCTTCTAGACTCTATAAATAGAGTTCTCCTTCTAAATGAAAAATACACATCTCTTGAATCGCATATCTTATCTTACCATCTTCTTACTATCTTCTTACTATCTCATCTTCAAAATTTCTAATTGTAATCTCTCTTCGAAGCAAGTCATTCTTGACTTCATCACTAAGTTTGATCGTACTCACTAACTTGGATTTATTTCAATCCTCGTTAAGAATCAACTTAAGTGTATAGTTTATATAATATTTTTTGTCATTTATATTTCCTTATATTTCCGCACCTAACTATCTAATTATCTAACTATCTAACCTTTAACTTATTATTGTTGAGTTTATGATCCTTTGCGTTAAACTTTATTCCGCAATACTGCTTCTACTAACGTTTGTTCAAGTGTGTTTCTCAAGTTTTCTTCTCAACAGAAACATAAGTAACCTCATCTTTTCCCTTAGTCCATGTGTATCTCTTAGACTTAATTTCGGGACAAAATTCCCTTTAACGGGGGGGGGGGGGGGGGGGGGAGGGGATGATGTGACAACCCGTTATTTTCATTATTGAAAAAGTCAAACTAAAGTCAAACTTCTTATTTTGATCTATCTTATTAAGTTAGATTTAAATTCTATATGTGTTAAAAACCTTTAATTGGAAGTGTTTCTTAAAATGGTAGTGAATTGCTAAATCTGAGAACCCTCGCATAGCCTAAGACTTCGGACCATAAACGGTTTGCAGCCAAAAACTCCCTTGGACCGTAAACTTCGGTTTTATCCCTTCGGTGCAAGAACCAATGCATGTGTCCCATCAGAATTCCGGTCCTATACATATGGGGGAACCGAAAACAACACATCACTTCTATCATTTGTAGCCAAAAACACCCCTTTTACTCTCAAGAACACTAACCAAAAACCCTCATTCTCTCTCAACTGTCATCCAAAATCCCTTTGAATCTCCTTAGGATCTTTTCAAGATCATCAAGTGTTCTTCATTTCATTAATATCCTTGGCCGAAAACCCTTGAATCTTCTTGGTTACACCAAGAACACCATGATCTTCTTGGGCCGTAAACTCAAGGGTTGGCGGTAAACTCAAGACAGCCTTCCGAAATTGCTTCTAACACTCTTATTTGTAAGTAAAACTTACAAATTAGTACAATTCCTTATCATTCTTATGATTCTATTCAATAATTTTATACATATATATTACGTAAAATGCATTTTAGGACTTGTTTTCCTTGGAATCTATCTTGTGGAAAAAAATCATCCTATATCGAACATTCAAACGAATCACTCACATAAGGTGAGTTCATACCCCTATAATTTACCTTTTTAAATATTTTTTTTAGGGAATACAAGTACAACACAATTTAATTGTGTTAACATTTACATGTGTAAACAAACAAACAAAAGGATTTCTTATGCTCGAATACTGTCAAAATCTTTTTAAAACTCTTTAAAACTATTTTTAGATTTTTTTTTAAATCAAAATCATATTCATTTACATATTTATGTATAAGTATGCTTTAACGAACTTAGGACTATTGCTAAATACCATAACTCCTGTTCGTTGTTTGGTTGTGGGCTTAGGGTAGGATCACTAGTCCGACTGTCGGCTAAATCGTAATTATACTTGCTAAATATATACATGAATATTAAACCCCATTTTCAATGAACATACTTAACTCAGTTGCATATGTTGGGAAATCGAGTCTTTTCTCCAAATCAGTTACAATTCAAACAAACATAATAGTAAACTATAATAGGTATAGTTTAGAGGATCAATACATACTAATTTCTAGAATAGATAAACATTACATGAATCAGTACATACATACTAGTACTATTCATTTACAAGAACAAAAATGAACTTACATACTATATGTTAAAACCGTTATTGTGCACGATTTAAACAAATAAAAATATAAAATAGACTGCTTTATGGAACTAACAGGTAGTACAGGTAAGCAGGGTCGGAATTTCAAGGACATGTCCTAAAGTTAACACCCCTTTGCGTAAGGCATGAACTAATTCTTGATGAGTGCAATAAACATAAAGGGGGGGGGGGTTATTTATGAGAATTGAACTAATAAAATTGAAAATGACGAGAGAATAACCCTCAACACAGTATTTGACTATGCACTTGTTTAAACTGGTACTAAAGTTCATTAACAAGCGCTAATGACCTCTATTACAAAAATCATTTAATCAAAATAAGTTCTTTGAATTAAATCTAACTTTTTACTAAATTAACCAAACAAGCTCTTGATTAACAAAGAAAAGTTGCATTATACACAATGTAATTCCCAGTAAAGTTCAATACCTCTCATAAGCTCGGAGGCGTTAAAACTTGTTTGATCATTTCATATTAGAGTTAACCCTAAACTCAGAATTAATCTAATACTTGTCACTTTTTACTAATTGATTTGACAATTACAGATCTAAACAACCAGATGACTAGAATGATCACAAACAATTTAAGTGGCCAACAAAAATTGAAATCAAAATCAATCACTCAATTTAACACAAAATTGATCAAACTAAACAGTAATCATAGTCAAACATAGTGCTTAATGATTAATCATACGAAAAGGTTACGTATTGCGAAACTGAAATCTGAGTTTTTAGCCTGACATGGCTAAAAACGGATTACAAAAATAGAAATAGGATCTAAATGGTAAAAATTACTAAACTATGAAAAGAAATTGAATCGTCTTCTTTAGATATGCGTTCTTCACTTGAAACCCTCTGAAAATCGCCTTAGAATCGCCAAGAATCGCCAATTAGGGTTACTGGATGAGTATGGGGCTGTATTTATATGTCTAGCTGTCAAAACACCATACCTGTAATCGCATAGGGCATACCTGCGATCACATGCATCACCCAAAATGTGTCACGGGCCTTTTTAATGAAGTACGTTGCCATTTTGATGCATTTTGACCAACCTGCGATCACAGGTTCCAAGGTTGCGATCGCATGTATCACTTTTCCTTAGGCTGATGAATTTTTGGCATGAAAAAACCATGAAGCAAACTCGCGACCTGACCTACGATTGCATAGAGCAAGGTGCGATTGCATACTGCAATTTTTCACCTCTTTTGATCATCGTTCCTCCTTCCAAGCAGTTCTTGATCAATTCTCGGCATCCTTCCCTGGTCTAGACTCCAGTTAAGCTCCAAAGCATCCACTAACGCAACCCAAACTCGCTCAATCATCCATGTGCTCCAAATGGCCCTGAAAAGTCATAACAAAAGTGAGCAGTACGGGCATTCTACAAAATAATCATGAAACACGAAATATGTAACACTCGTGTTTCTAGCCTAGGCATTTATATTGAGGTGATAGTCTAGGTTAACCATTGTAACTCATTTTGAAGACATGAAAAGGAAATATGTGAATATTATGTGTTTTATGTGTTTTATGCTTAATTACTAGGATTTAAATAATTAAGAATAAAAACGAGCGTCAAAAATAAATATTAGATAAAGCCGATATTTATTAAGAAAGTTGTAGTGGTCGTGACAAGGATTACAGATATAGATTTGAAGTTGAATGCCAAATAAATAGGATAAGGCCTGGGCCAAGACGCCTTATAAAGAATACCGAAATCCGAGTTATAACGAAGAAGTTATGACCTGTCGAAGCTTCGCGACAAAACCGGCACGGTGCCGAGTGTCGTAAAAAGTGAGTTTTTGATAAACTACTTTTTAGCCTTAGTGGTCTAAACGAAAGTCGTAGTGCTCGTTAAACCGAGAGTATGTATAAAAAGAACGCCCAAATCTGACTTCGTATGAGAAAGTTATGATTTTTCGAAGATTCAGCTTAGCAGTAGACAGTTAAAAACTCGAATTTTAGATCAAGTGATTTTTAGCCGACACAAACTAAATGAGAATCGAAGGTCTCGTCATTAGCTATACAACGGTAAAAAGTCTGATGAAAACGGACGTCGGATAAAGAAGTTATGAATTTTTAACGGATTTCCTGTCCCGGTCTGTTAAAAATAATAATATAAAAATTAAAGACAAATTAGCTGACAAAGTCTAAATTAAAGTTGTAGAACGTAATTTTACCTACGCGTGCATATAAAGAACGTAAAAAACGGAGTTCGTATACGAATGTTATGGATTTTAGAAGTTGTTGCACAAAAACCGAGAAAATTCGCATAGTCACGTTTTTGCCACGTCACCCTCGCTCAAAACGCGCCACATGTCTGAAATCTGCTGAGTCATCCGAAGTCGTGGCACATCCGAGGAGCGACGTATGTGCAGCCTAGTCCGAGCCTCGCAATGTCGGCCACGTGTCCAACCTTCACACCAGCTGTCTCCCTTTCCTCTTGCTTCGGGTCCGAACCTCAGACCTACACTTTGGTCTAATCAACGATCAGCAGCGAGGCCTCGCGCGTGCAAGCCATCTGTTGCCCCCTTCGGATCTGCTGCCACCTGGTAGCTTCTCAGCCGTCCGATCAGAAGTCGCGCCCCTATAAATAGGAGGGTGCGAGACCTCTCGGGTATATTTTGGAAACTTGTCACTTTTAGCCCCTAAACCCATATTTCTTTCATCTTAACATCCCCCAAAGCCTCAGTATCGATTGTAAGCCCCAGAATATGCCACAAAGTGCCTGAGAAGCCCGAAAATTTATCTTTTCGGTTTCGAAGCCCAACCTTCGCAGAGCCCGGTTTCTCAATAAAACTCTCGGTTTTATTAGAAACGATTGATTTAAGCAACGAGTTGTTGCCCGATTATCATCAAATCAAGTGAGTGTGTAGTCACTTTCATCTTACACCTAGATATGAAGTATTTTCTATAAAATACGTGCTATGTGTAATTATATTAAGTGTTTATTAAAGGTGACTGTTGAACAGATGTTTTATACAAGTTTTAAACTATATATATGTATTTTATCTACAAATATGTTGGGTAGAACATGGGTAGACGAAATAGTTGATGTGTGTTAAAATCGTGAGAGGCCTCGATGTTATTGTTGTTGTTGTTGTTGTCATCTAGCGGAGTATAGATGACGACCACAGACCTTTCTAGACAGTCAAGTGGCACACTAGCAAGTTCGCAACTTGTAGGTGTTGATGAACTAAATGTTCATTGGCGTACTCCAATCCCCCTCATGGTTGCCTTTAGGACATGTATGGCTGAGGAGACCCCTTAGCAGTAGTGTCCATCCCGATGATATTCCTTAGGCTAGTTCCCTTGTGATAGGTGTTTAGGGACGTAAAGTGAGGACAACGGGAATGCGTAATCAGGGTTATTGTTGATTGGTGAACTTAATAAGTATATTATTATTGTGGGTTGAAAACCCTATATGCTCACCAGGCTCCCAAGCCTGACCCACTCAGTTTTTTTATGATTATAGGTAGTGGACCCCGAGAATAGTCGGAGGACAATGAGAGATTTTTGATTATAGGCCAGTAGTTCTAAATAACTGTTGAAAGGCTTATAATGTCTTGTTTATGCTTTTGATATGTATCAGAACATGACGTCCCGAGGTTTTGACATGAAATGAAACTATACATTTCTTAAAGAAAGGTTTTGATAAACTTTTATTATGTTTTTTTTTGGGGACCAATTTTGCAACATTTTTTAAACGAATTTCTCTGATTTTATTTAAAAAGCAAAAATATAAATCGGTCTTTTCTGGCTGAGAAATTAGGGGATGTCACAGTTGGTATCAGAGCATTAGTTTAAGAGAACTAAGAAATTGTAGGATTTCTAGACTTAAACTTAGAATGCTAAGTGATGATTGTGAGATGAGTGTCTACCATATTTAAGACATGAGCACTAGTTTATTTTAGGAAAGGTGCCTAAAACGCTTTTATGTGCTAAATGCTATATGTTTGCCATATATGCCATTATTTGTTCGGATCTATGGTTTGTTGCTGACCGGATCTGGAAACCTTATGTGTGTAGGATTCTAAGCATATGATTACGAGGTTAGAACTAACATGTAAACGTTTCGGAGTGATAAGGTAATTAAATATCTAACAAGGATAAAGACCTAAATTCGCTTTATTCAGTATATAGATTATAATGGCAAGAACTAGAAGTGGAGCGGGAAATGCAAACAGAAACCAACAACCTCAACCTCAAGTGGTGGAACAGGTGCCTATAGTAGGAGCTGCACCCGAACCCATCACCATGGATGGAGTACAAGCTGTGATTCAAACCATGATGGTTGAACAGAGGGGGGAATTGAGGCAAATGTTACTGAAAAACAGGGATGAACCTTCAGTTCCTGTTGAACAACGTGAATTGAATTCCGATCGATCTGAAGAAGGAAACAACAGTAGATCTGTTGGTCAAACTGATCCACTTGTGGTTGGGAGAAATAACCACAGAGATAGAGTGGGGAGAAATGGGTGCAAGTATAAAGACTTTATGACTTGCAAGCCATCAACCTTCACTGGAAAAGAAGATCCTATTGGAGTAATGGATTGGATCTCGGAAATGGAATTGGCTTTCATGACTTGTGGTTGCCAAGGCAAGTTACAAACCACATTTGTAGTACGTCAGTTCAGGGGTAGTGATGCTCGATGGTGGAGCACTCTGGGAAAACCCTAAGCCCTAATGAGCCAATGCAACAAACTTAGGCAGAGTTCTTGGTGTAGTTCAAGCGCAAGTACTAGTCGACCCAAAACGTGCTTGAGTTAGCAAAACCAATTTCTAACGTTGAAGAAGGGGAGTATGACCGTTGATGAATATACGAATAACTTCACAGACAAAATGGAGTTTTCTTTGCGTATTGTCCCAGATGAGCTGGCAAAAATTAACAGATACGCAAAGGGACTTCCATGGGAGTATGCGGTGACAGTACGTCAGACACTTACTTTGGACGCAGCTATCTGGGCTGCCAAGTCTGTTGAAGATATGATTAAAGGGAGAACCGCCAGCAAGGTTGAATTTGGCAAAAAGAGAAAGTTTGAAGGAACTTCAGGTTCCAATAAAAAGAACAAGTTCTCGAAGACTGGTTCGAGAAATTCGGAGGAGGAGCCGAAGCCAAGTGGTGTGACAAGTGTAAAAAGAAACATGTTGGGAAATGCAGCGTGGAAGTCACTTGTTACAAATGTGGAAAGCCAGGGCATTATGCCAATGAATGCACCTTCAGTAAGAATGTCTGTTTTGGGTGCAATGAAGAAGGACATATTTTGAGGGATTGCCCAAAGAAGAAGGATGCAGCAAAACCCAATCTTCCACCAAAGACGAAGGCGAAAGCCTTTCAGATGACACTCGAAGCTGCAAAAGAAGAAGTCGGTGTCGCATTAGGTACCTTTATCGTAAACGAATTGCCTGCCCAAATTTTGTGTTATTCTGGAGCCAATTACTCCTTTATTTCTCATGAATTTGCTAGAAAACTAGCTTTGCCTGTAGATAGACTAGTTAACGCTATAATAGTCAAGATTGCTAGTGGCAAGTTTGTACCTGTTAGCCATCGTATGAAAAAAATCCTCATTGACTTGGATGGGAATAAGTTCCACGAGGAATTATTGCCTATCAAGTTAAATGGATTCGACATAGTTCTAGGAATGGATTGGCTTAGCGTCAATTATGCTGAAATATTGTGTAGAAAGAAGATAGTAAAAGTAAACCCTCTAGGGAAAGAGTCGTTTATGGTGTATGGAGACAAACACAGAGTAAACTTTGGAATCATTTCCCTAATAAAAGCTAGAAAGTGTTTGGCCAAGGGATGTACATCATATCTAGCGTTCGTGATCGATGCTAATAAGGAAAAGAAGGAGGTGCAGAATATTCCGGTGGTGTGTGATTATCCGAAAGTCTTTCCTGAAGATCTTCCCGGATTGCCCTGTGATCTACAAGTAGAATTTCGTATCGACTTGTTACCAGGAACGACGCCGATAGCAAAAGCACCATATCGATTAGCACCAACAGAGATGAAAGAACTTATGACACAACTTCAGGAGTTATTGGACAAAGGTTTCATTCGACCTAGTTCATCGCCCTGGGGAGCCCCTGTGTTATTTGTAAAGAAGAAAGATGGGAGCATGAGAATGTGCATCGATTACAGGGAGCTGAATAAAGCAACAATAAAGAACAAGTACCCGTTGCCGAGGATCGATGACCTGTTCGACCAGTTGCAAGGTTCGAGCTATTTCTCGAAGATCGATCTTAGGTTAGGGTACCATCAACTAAAGGTGAGAGAGCAGGATATCGAAAAGACTGTATTCAGAACAAGATATGGACACTATGAATTTTTAGTTATGTCGTTCGGACTAACCAATGCCCCAGCAGCTTTCATGGATTTGATGAATACGGTTTGTAAACCATTCCTCGATAAATCTATGATAGTTTTCATAGATGACATTCTGATTTACTCGAAAAGCCAGGAGGAGCATGGCAAACACTTGAGAGAAGTGCTAGAAGTTCTAAAAAAGGAGAAGTTGTATGCAAAGTTCTCCAAATGTAAATTTTGGATTCCAGAAGTCCAATTTTTGGGTCATGTGGTTAACCAAGAAGGGATAATGGTTGACCCAGCGAAGATTGAAGCTTTGATGAAGTGGGAACAACCAAAAAGTCCTACGGAGATTCGAAGATTTTTAGGATTAATTGGATATTACCGAAGGTTTATCCAAGGCTTTACTTCGATTGCTACTCCATTAACAGCTTTGACCCACAAAGGAGCTACTTATGCTTGGAATGAGAAGCATAAGGAAGCCTTTGAGAAGTTGAAGAAGAGATTGTGTGAAGCACCGATTCTTTCTTTGCCTAAAGGAGTTGATGACTTCGCAGTTTATAGCGATGCATCTGGAGTTGGGTTAAGTTGTGTTCTGACCCAAAGGGATAAAGTGATCGCGTATGCATCGAGGCAATTGAAGGAACATGAAAAGAACTACCCCACTCATGATCTGGAGTTGGCAGCGGTAGTATTCACCTTAAAGATATGGAGGCACTATCTTTATGGTACTAAATGTAAACTTTTCACTGATCATAAGAGTCTCCAATATCTCTTTAATCAGGAGGAATTGAACATAAGGCAACGATGCTGGCTAGAGTTACTCAAGGACTACGACTGTGAGATACTTTACCACCCTGGTAAAGCAAATGTTGTTGCTGATGCTCTCAGTCGGAAGGTAAACCTTGAAAAGAAAAGGCCAAGAGCGTTGAGAATTGAAGTTGTCTCGACAATTATGGAAAGTATAAAGAAAGATGAAGAGGAAACTTTAGAGAAAAATGACCGAAAGGATGAACGTTTGGGCAAAACGTCAATATTCGGTACAAACAACCAAGGGTTGAAGGTATTCCAAGATAGGATTTGGGTACCTAAGACAGGAGGAGTAAGAGATGTCCTGATGGAAGAAGCTCACTAGACCATGTACTCGATTCATCCTGGCAGTACGAAAATGTATAGGGATCTAAAACCCTATTACTGGTGGCTGACGATGAAGCTCGATGTTGCTAAGTATGTGGCCGAGTGTGTAACTTGTGCTAGGGTTAAGGCACAACATCAGAAACCATATGGGAGTTTAGAACATTTGCATGTACCCATGGGTAAATGGGAAGATATTACCATGGATTTCATGACTAAACTGCCCAAAACAAGGAACGTTCACGACATGATTTGTGTGGTCGTTGATCGCTTCACTAAGAGTGCACATTTCATAGCAGCCAAAGAGAAATGGTATATGGATAAACTTGTGAATTTTTACGTGAAGGAAATTGTGAGGCTTCATGGTGTTCCGTTAACGATTGTATCCGATCGTGACAGCCGTTTTACCTCAAGGTTTTGGAGGAGTCTACAAGAGGAATTGGGTACCAAGTTGTGTTTGAGTACAGATTACCATCCGCAAACTGATGGTCAGAGCGAGCGAACAATTCAAACATTGGAGGATATGTTGAGAGCATGTACCCTGGAATTCCAAGGTAACTGGGATGAACACTTACCTCTAGTAGAATTTTCCTATAATAATAGTTTCCACTCAAGCATCAAGATGGCACCTTATCACGCTTTGTATGGAGAAAAGTGTCGAACGCCGTCATGTTGGCTGGAAGCTGGGGAAAAGCAGTTTATGGGACCTGAAATAGTCCATCAGACTGCTGAAAAGTTGAAAGTGATAAGGGAAAGGATGTTAGCTGCTCAAGATCGTCAAAAGAGCTATGCTGACAAGAAAAGACAATCGATAGCCTTCGAAGTTGGACATTCGGTTTTACTTAAAGTCTCGTCGTGGAAGGGACTTATAATATTTGGTAAAAGGGGAAAATTGAGTCCAAGGTTTATTGGACCATTTAAAGTTCTTCAGAGGATCGGGAATCAAGCTTATAAGCTAGAATTACTGGAAGAACTAGAGGGTATTCATAACACCTTTCATGTGTGTTATTTGATAAAGTTCACGGGAGATGTGCCCGACATAATTCCAATTTCTAAGTTAAGGTTGGATGAAAACAAGAGGTTGATCAAAGAACCTGAGGCAATCGTTGATCGTAAGACTATGAAGTTGCGACACAAGATGGTTGATTTAGTGCTTGTGCGCTGGAAACATCGAATGGACCAAATCTCACCTGGGAAACGGAGAGTGACATGTTGAGTCGCTACCCGCAGTTGTTTGTTGAGGTGTGATTCCGGGGACAGAATCATCCTAAGGGGGAGAGAATTGTAACAATCGCGTTTCTAGCCTAGGCATTTATATTGAGGTGATAGTCTAGGTTAACCTTTGTAACTCATTTTGAAGAAATGAAAAGGAATTATGTAAATATTATGTGTTTTATTTTTAATTACTAGGAGTTAATTAATTAAGAATAAAAATGAACGTCAAAAATAAATATTAGATAAATTCGATATCTATTAAGAAAGTTGTAGTGGTCGTGAAAAGGATTACGGATATATAAAGAATACCGAAATCCGAGTTATAACGAATAAGTTATGACATGTCGAAGTTTCGTGACAAAACCGGCACGGTGCCGAGTGTCATAAAAAGTGAGTTTTTGATATACTACTTTTTAGCCTTAGTGATCTAAATGAAAGTCATAGTGCTCGTTAAACCGAGAGTATGTATAAAAAGAACGCCCAAATCTGACTTCGTATGAGGAAGTAATGATTTTTCGAAGTTTCAGCTTAGCAGTAGACAGTTAAAAACTCGAATTTTAGATCGAGTGATTTTTAGCCGACACAACCTAAAGGAGAATCGAAGGTCTCGTCATTAGTTGTACAACGGTAAAAAGTATGACAAAAACGGACGTCTGATGAAGAAGTTATGAATTTTTAACGGATTTCCTGTCCCGGTCTGTTAAAAATAATAATATAAAAATTAAATCAAAATTAGCCGACGAAGTCTAAACAAAAGTTGTAGAGAGTAATTTTACCTACGCGTGCATATAAATAACATCAAAAACGGACTTTGTATGCGAAAGTTATGGATCTTAGAAGTTTTTGCACAAAAATCGAGAAAATTTGCGTAGTCACGTTTTTGCCACGTCACCCTCGCTCAAAACGCGCCACATGTCTGAAATCTGTTGAGTCATCCGTAGTCGTGGCACATCAGAGGAGTGAAGCATGTGCAGCCTAGTCCGAGCCTTGCAATGTCGGCCGCATGTCCGACTTTCGCAGCAGCTGTCTCCCTTTCCTCCTGTTTCGGGTCCGAACCTCGTACCTACACCTTAGTCCAATCAGCGATCAGCACTGAGGCCTCGCACGTGCGAGCCATGTGCTGCCCCCTTCGGATCTACTGCCACCTGGGAGCTTCTCAGCCGTCCGATCAGAAGCCTTGCCCCTATAAATATGAGGGTGCGAGACCTCCCGGGTATATTTTGGAAACTTGTCACTTTTAGCCCCTAAACCCATATTTCTTTCATCTTAACATCCCCCAAAGCCCCGGTATCGATTATAAGCCCCGGAATACGTCACAAAGTGCCCGAGAAGCTCGGAAAATATATCTTTTCGGCTTCGAAGACCGGTCGGACCAGTTCAACCATCAAACCGGTAAGACGACCGGTTCAATATCCGGTCCGGTTTTCAAAACATTGGTTTCGAAGCCCAACCTTCGCAGAGCCCGGTTTCTCCATAAAACTCCCGGTGTTATTAGAAACGATTGTTTTAAGCAACGAATTGCTGCCTGATTATCATCAAATCAAGTGAGTGTGTAGTCACTTTGATCTTACACCAAGATATGAAGTATTTTCTATAAAATACGTGCTATGTGTAATTATATTAAGTGTTTATTTGAGGTGACTGTTGAACAGATGTTTTATACAAGTTTTAAACTGTATATGTATTTTATCTACAAATATGTGTGACATCCCTAATTTCACGGCCAGAAAAGACCGATTTGTTTATGCTTTGTTTTTAAAATCAGAGTAATCGTTTAAAGAAAACTGTTGCGGAATTTGTTCCCAAAAACAAAAATATGATAACCATTTATCCAAACATTTCTCAAAGAGAATGTATTTTCATTAAATAATAAAACCTTGGGATGTCATGTTCGATACAGACCAAAAGCATAAACAATATAAAATAGACCTTACAATAGTTATTTATAACTACTAATCTATAATTCAAAATCTCTCGTCAAGTCCACTAGCTTATACCCTTGTGCCATTACCTGTAATGAAAAGAAAACTGAGTGGGTCAGGCTTGGGAGCCTGGTGAGCATATAGGGTTTTCAACCCACAATAATATAATTATTATATTTAATCAGCAAACAATCAACCTAATTACCTATCCCTATTATCTTCTTAAGGTTTTACCCTAAGAACCAACTATCCTTCATTCATTTATTCCTAAGGAATTGGCACGAAACCCATTGCTGCCAAAGTTTATTTATCAAGTACTAAATCCATAGCTATCAGGCGCTAACTCCATAGTCACCAAGGTTCACTTAACAAGCGCTAACTCCATAGTCGCCAAGGCTTACTCAATAAGCGCTAACTCCATAGTCGCCAAGGTTTACTCAACGTGCGCTAACTCCATAGTCGCCAAGGTTCATCAAATAGGCACGAAGTCACATCGTCGCCAAGGTTTATACAATAGGCGCTAACTCCATAGTCACCAACTATCCCATCTACCCAAGTTCTACCTAACATTTTCGTAGATATAAATACTTACACAGTTTAAATCATTTAACACTTGTATAAAACATCAATTCCACGCCCATCTCAAATAGACAAATAATATATAAACACATAGCACGTATTTCATAGCAAATACTTCAGATTTATGTGTTAGAAGAAAGTAACTACACACTCACTTGATTAGAAGATGATCGGACAGCACTACGGCTTGTAGAAGTAGTATTCTTCGGTAGATCTGGAAGATCTTCACAAAAACCGGGCTCCTCACGGGCAGAGCTTCGGCTCGGGAATTTCACTTCTCGGGATCTTCGGGGCCTCGGGACTTGCTTCGGGGCTCGGGGAATGATACCGGGGCTTCGGGATATTTCTTGCACGAAAAACGATGCAAAAACGCGAGAGAAAGAAGAGAAATGAGCAAATGAATCGGATGCACTCGACTCCCTTTTATAGGGTCTGGAACTTCGAATTACATTGGGCGTAATCTTAGGTTATGCTGGGCGTAACCTGGATAAGCCCGGTGACTCCCCCCTTGGATAATATCGAAAATTTATATTTAAATTTAACTTCGAAAATATTTAATAAACTTCAAAAATTCATATCTTCCTCATACGAACTCCGTTTTCGACGTTCTTTATATCCCCACGTAGGTGAGACTGCGCTCTACAACTTTTGTTTAGACTCTGTCGGCTAATTTTGAATTTATTTTTATTATTTATTTTTAGTAGGCGGGACGAGAAAACTCCGTTATAAAATCATAACTTCTTCATCCGATGTCCGTTTTCGCCTATCTTTTTATCGTTTTACTACAAATAATGAGATCTTCGATTCTCATTTAGATTGTTTCGGCTAAAACCGCTCGGTCTCAAATCGAGTATTCGGGCTGCATACCGCTAAGTCGAAACTTCGAAAAATCATAACTTCCTCATACGAAGTCAGATTTGGGCGTTCTTTTTTATACACGCTCATGGTTTACCAAACTATACGACTTTCGTTTAGATCGCTAAGGCTAAATATCACTCTAACGTAAATTCACTTTTTACGTCATTCAGCGTCGTGTCGGTTCTGTCGCGAAACTTCGACAGGTCATAACTTCTTCGTTATAACTTGGATTTCGGCGTCCTTTATATGTACGGAATCCTTGTAACATATACTACAACTTAGTTAAGATTATTCATCCTAAATAATATTCTATTAAAAAGTCATTTTTGACGCTTATCGTCTCTAAATTGACTAGCCCTGATCTACGGGCGTTACAATATGTTGGGTAGAACATGGGTAGACGAAATAGTTGATGTGTGTTAAAATGGTGAGAGGCCTCGATGTTATTGTTGTTGTTGTTGTTGTTGTAGTCATCTAGCGGAGTATAGATGACGACCACAAACCTTTCTAGACAGTCCAATGGCACACTAGCAAGTTCGCAACTTGTAGGTGTTGACGAACTAAATGTTCATTCGCATACTCTAATTCCCCCTCATGGTTGCCTTTAGGACATGTATGGATGAGGAGACCCCTTAGCAATAGTTGTTGGATACAGTGTCTAAGTCCATAACTATATTTGGTATGTACTTGACCCGACCCGGCATGGTCCATTTGGGTTGCACTTCACCCGAACAATTTATGGATAATCTTTTGAGAATAGTACAAGTTATGATTTATTAATATATTATAAGTTCTAATATATTAATATAAGATCATATTATTTAATTAGTATTGATCTATAATTAATCTAGGATTAATTTAGAGATCAAGGATATTACTAATTAAATATGGGCTTCTATATTTATATAGTGTGGGCTAATGCTTATTTGGAATGGGCTAGGCTTGCATGGAAGTCCATGGATACTCCATGGAGCTTTAACCCATGGTTCTCATGGAAATGAAGAGACATGGGTATTAGGGTTTACATGGATGTAACCCTAATCCACCACACTATATAAAGGAGGATTTGGTTCTTGAAATCAAGCTAGTGGACACTAGTTGAGGTGAGTAAAGCAAGAGGGCCAATTTCAAGATAGTAGTGACTGTTCTCTCAAAGTTCCAAGTTTCTGGTGATTTGTGATTTCCATTTGAGGCATCCACACTATTGGTGCTACGCTCTAAAACTCCAAGGAATCAACTACAACTACAGGGTAAGTATTTCTACTAGCTTATTTGTTTCATGTTCCCCATGCCATGCTAGTTAGGATATGAACCTTGGAAAAACAATTATTTGCATGTATCTTAGACAAACATAAATCCAAGGTTTATTAGGGTTGCATGTACACTTAGGAAGTGTTAGAATGCTCAAAACCCATCAGTGGTATCAGAGCCTAGGCTTGTTTGTTTGATACTTGATGCAAAATATTGGATAAGTCGAAAAACTTGTTGTCTGCTTGATGAACTCGCCGAGTCCATGGGGGTACTCGCCGAGTTCATGTGTATCTTCAACCTACTTGCCTATTAGGTTTATGCACTCGGCGAGTAGGAGCCAGAAAGTGCAGATTTTCGACTTTAGTTGCTGGAAATGGACTAGAAACATTACCCTAAACTGTTTTGGTACTTGAAAACTTGTTTTAGATGGTGTAAATGTCTTTGCTAATCCATTTACAACAACTTGTTATCAAAATTACAAAGTTTTATGTGTAATTTTTGATTCATGAAAGTGTTCATATTTATGTTCTTGATCTTATGATGTTTAGATGATCATAGGAATTATTTGTAACCTATGTGGTAGATTAATTCATGATCATTATGTGTTTTAATGGAGTCCATAACTTGTCCTCAAGTTATGGAAAAACCAAAAGTCACTTGAATTAAAACCATTAAAAGAACACAAGAGTTACAAAAATGAAGACTCTTCATTTTTATTACTCTATCAAACTCATAAGTTACAAGAAATGAAAAGTTTTGAAAGTTTATAAAACTTGCCCTCAAGTTTTGGAACAAGCAAAGTCATATTAAAAACTTTAGTTCCAAACCTTAGAATTTTAAAAGTTAAAATTCAATCCTTATACTTATAATATTATAAGTTAATATATATATATATATATATATATATATATATATATATATATATATATATATATATATATATATATATATATATATATATATATATAAGATTAAAGTCGTCTTACCGCTAGTACGCCTCATTCATGAAGCCGGTCTATAAGGTGGGTATAAGGTTGTTGCCTATAAAATGGCAACTTAATGGGTTTCCACTCTCACCCACCGCTTGCTTGACTGGTGGAGGGTCGTTAGCCGAACGGGTAAGACAAGGACTTATAAATTCTCATTAAGAGTATGATGAATATTATAAAGTAACTAAATGTTTTATTAAATTCCCAATCTTAGTTACTTTAGGAAAAATGTGAATAAGGTGCTAATCCATGAAATTACACTTTACACTTTGTCTAAGTCGTTAGTGGAGCGTGTGTGGTTAACCGGCACATTAACTTGGACTTAACAAGGTAGGTAAAGGGTGACTTAATATTTATCATAGTATCGATGGAGCGTGTGTGGTTAACCGGCACATCAATTGGGGGGTAATTTATTAAGGGTACCAAGTAATTTGCATGGTTACTTCACACCTCGTTTTGTGATCCTCGGCATCCCAGTCCCAAAAATTGGAGGGCACACTCGAGATTGAAACATGCCTTTGAAAAGTTCATTGAATCTCAAAAGAATCTAGGAGTTTCTAAAAAACAAATTAAATATTTTTAATATTTCGTTTTTGGTGTAAATTGGTGAATCATCATTCACCAACCTTTCAAATATGTTATTATTTAGATTACGACATACCTCTTCTAAGTATAATATATTGTGATTGGGTCCTAGCCTTAATATTACATTTGGGTGTTTTATTAAGGACTATCTCTATATCTAAACTAATTCTTTCTTTCTTCTCTTACAAGATGTCTGCAAACAACGCTGCTTCTGGCTCTAATCCTAGTGGCTCCTTTTCTCTTATGAACTTGTGTGGGAAAGTCACTTTTGATGGATCCAACTTTAATGAATGGATCAGAAACATCAGAATGATTACTCGCTATGAGGACAAGGAATATGTCCTCGATAAGGAGCTTAAGGAGATTGATGAGACAGTTGCTACTCCTCAAGAGATCGTTGAGTTTAGGGCACATGAAAGGGATGCCACCAAAGTGGCATGCATCATGATGGCCACTATGACCGCGGATCTCCAAAAATCCTATGAAGATTTCTACCCCTATGAGATGCACCAAGACTTGATGGAAAGATACCGTCAAAGTGCTCATCAAGAGAGGTATGAAATCATCTCCTCCATGATAACAACTCGCATGAAGGATGGTGAACCCATCACGGGCCACATGCAGAAAATGCAAAGATTTGTGGACCGTTTGCTGAAGCTAAATGTGAACTTCCCTGAGGAGCTTGCAATAGATATCATTTTTCACTGCTTACCTTCATGCTGTGATCAATTCCGCATGACATACCACATGAACAAGGAAGAGGTCACACTCAGCAAACTTCAAGGACTCTTAAAGACCGCGGAAAGTGGTCTTAAGGGTAAGGCGATTGTTACTCCTACTCCTACCAACACCGCTCCTGTCTTGGTAATCGGGAAAGGACGAGGGAAGAAGAGAAAGAGTTCTTGGAAGGGTACCAAGGTTAGGACCCTTGATGGCTCTTCTTCAAGTGGAACCAAGAAAGGTTTTATCACTCCTTCTTCTGACCCAAAAGAGGTTGAATGCTTCTATTGTCATGAAAAGGCACATTGGAAGCGGAACTGCCCAAAGTACCAGCAAGATGTGAAGGATGGGAAAGTTAAACCCAACCATGCAGGTATTTACACTATCTTATCTAATAACTCACCCCATTCTAATTCTTGGGTCCTTGATACCGGTTGTGGTATTCATATAGGTTCTGATTTACAGGGACTAAGAAGAAGTGAGAATGTGGAGCAAGGAAGAATAAACTTGATCATGGGAAACAGGAAAGCTTCACCTGTCACCAAGATTGGAGTTTATACTTTATCGCTAAGTAGTGGGTTTAGTTTAGATTTGAAGTGTTGTTATTCGCCAGAAATGGCAAAAAATATTATTTCCTTTCATGCATTGTATAAACTAGGTTTCACCTTTTCATTTGATAATGAAGTTGGTTCGATTAATCCTTTCTTTAATAATGTTCTTTATTTTAAAGCATTACCTTGTGATGGCGTGTATGAAACAGTATCTGTGGTTGATAACTTAGGAAATAATGTATTGTGTATTGATTCTGTTAATCATAATAACTTGGATAAAGCATCATTATGGCATTGTCGTCTTGGACATATAAGCAAGAAACGCATAGGCCAACTCCAAAAGGATGGAGTCTTGGAGTCATTTGACCTAAAGTCAGATGATAGTTACGAATCATGCTTACTTGGAAAAATGACAAAGTCACCCTTCACAGGCTCTTGTGAGAGGGGTAAAGGTTTGTTGGACCTTGTACACACAGATGTGTGTAGACCATTCAAACATGCCACAAGGGATGCTAATCGTTATTAGTTGACTTTTACTGATGATTACAATAGATATGGATATTTCTACTTAATCAAGCATAAGTCAGAGACTTTCGAAAGGAATTTAAACAGGAAGTCGAGAATCAATTGGGCAGGAACATTAAGATGCTTTGATCCGATCAAGGTGGTGTTTAGTTCAGAGTTCGTCGACTATCTTAGGGAATGTGGGATTGTCTCACAATTGACACCTCCCAAGACACCACAGTTGAATGGTGTAGCTGAGAGGCGTAATCGAACCTTGTTGGATATGGTTCGTTCCATGATGAGTCGAGCTTCGCTACCAATCTCATTTTGGGGGTATGCCTTAGAGACTGCCGCCCATATTCTTAATCTAGTCCCTACAAAGAAAGTTGCCAAAACTCCTCACGAGATGTGGACTGGTAAAGTACCCAACCTAGACCACATCAAGATTTGGGGTTGCGAGGCTTTTGTGAGGCGCGAGACTCATGACAATCTAGAACCCCGAAGCGAGAGGTGTATTTTCATCGGCTACCCACAAAGATCCTTTGGTTACCTCTTCTACAGACCTAGTGATAATGTGGTCTTTGTAGCAAGAAGAGGAGTCTTTCGAGAGAGAGAGTTTATAAGCCAAGGAGATAGTGGGAAGCAAATTGATCTTGAAGAAATTCAAGAGTCAAGTGGTGAAGGAACTTCAAACCCTAGCCCTCAACTTGAGGAGGAAACTCTTGTTGAGCCAATTGATGAGTCTGTACCTCTAAGACGTTCCATGAGAGTTAGGAATGCACCTGAGCATTACTATGGTTTCCATATTACTGTAGAAGGTGAGACACTTATTAGTGATGAGACACTAGTAGGTATGGATGAGCCTAACAGCTACGCGGAAGCCATGGCAGGCCCCGAGTCTGCGAAATGGAAAGAGGCTATGGATAGCGAGATACAATCCATGTATGACAATCAAGTTTGGAACTTGGTTGAGAATGTACCAGGTCGTAAGACTGTAGGGTGCAAATGGATCTTCAAGAAGAAGACCGACATGGATGGTAATGTACACACTTATAAGGCACGACTGGTTGCAAAGGGTTATTCTCAAACTCCGGGAGTTGATTATGATGAAACCTTTTCACCAGTGGCCAAGATAAAGTCTATTAGGGTTCTGTTAGCCATTTCTGTATTTCATGACTATGAAATATGGGAAATGGATGTCAAAACCGCTTTCCTTAATGGAAAGTTGGCTGAAGATGTTTAGATGGTTCAGCCAGAGGGTTTTGTCAGTACAGAGTACCCCAATAGAGTGTGTAAACTCGAGAAATCCATTTATGGATTGAAATAGGCAGCTCGCAAATGGAATCTTTGCTTTGATGAGAAAGTCAAGGAATTTGGATTTTCGAGGAGTGAAGATGAATCTTGTCTCTATATCAAGGCTAGTGGGAGCATAGTCAGCTTTTTGGTACTGTATGTGGATGATATACTACTCATAGGAAATGACATCCCAACCCTGCAAGAAGTAAAGTCCTGGCTTGGGAAGTGTTTCGCTATGAAGGACCTTGGTGAAGCTGCCTATATCCTAGGGATAAGGATTTTGAGAGACAGGAGTAAAAGACTAATTGGACTTAGTTAAAGCACCTATGTGGACAAAGTGTTGAAAAGATTCAACATGCATAACTCCAAGAAAGGTGAGTTACCCATTAAGAGTAACGCCAGATTGAGTAAGACACAAAGCCCTAGTACTGAGGCTGAGATAGCAGAAATGAGTCGACTACCTTATGCTTCAGTTGTAGGATCGATCATGTATGATATGACGTGTACTCAACCTGATGTAGCCTTTGCTTTGAGCATGGTTAGTAGGTATCAGGGGAACCCTGGCAAGGCACACTGGACTGCGGTAAAGAATATCCTCAAGTACCTGCGGAGGACTAAGGACAGGGTCCTTACCCTCGGTGGGAGTGATAGCTTGAGAGTTGTAGGGTATAGTGATGCTAGCTTTCAGAATGACAGGGATAATTTCCGCTCTCAGTCGGGCTGGGTCTTTACCCTAAACGGAGGGGCAATTACTTGGAAAAGTTCCAAGCAGGAGACAGTGGCTGATTCCACTTGTGAATCAGAGTATATAGCAGCAAGCGAGGCAGCAAAGGAGGCTATATGGCTAAAGAACTTCATCGGAGACCTTGGAGTTGTACCATTTATAAAGGAGCCAATGGAGATTTTCTGTGATAGCAATAGTGCGGTTGCCTTAGCCAAGGAACCAAGAGATCATGGGAGATCCAGACACATTGACATAAAATATCACTTCATCAGACATCGAATAGAAGAAGGAATCCTCGTGGCAAAGAGGGTATCATCGGATGAGAACCCAGCAGATCCCCTCACGAAGGGACTGAGTAGGGTTAAGCATCTCCAGCATGCTCAGAGCATAGGGCTGAAGGATGATATAAGCTTTAGTAGTTAGATAAATTATGAAATTTGTAATGTGTAATTGACATTAGATGATGAATAAAAGGTGTTTTATTTATGAGTAAAGTGTTGCTATCTCTTGTCAATCGTTTACAATATTTCTTTTGCATGTTTTGACTTCCAGAATAACTATGTTAGGTATATCATATTATTCGAATCTCCACAATCGGTCATACGTCGGAAGTAGGTATGAATCAAGACTGTCATGATTGGTTGCAGAGGTCTAAGGTGTTGGACATGGCTACAACAATCATGAGTGCTCATAAGTTATGAGCATTGGACACAACCCTCGCTCACTGGAATCACTTCATGGAATTTTATCTCGAGTGATCATGAGACGGTAATATCATATAAGTCTTCAAACCTAGAGATATGATTTGTTACTTACGAGTTGGTTATGCATTGATTATACGAAAACACATTGGTAACTCGATGTTATAAAACGTGCCTTTGTGTATAATTCAATGAGTGGTAGAACAAACATATGAGTCGAAGTTTATCTGTTCCTTCTTGGATTAGAAGCAATATCTGGGCCCCTCGATGATTTTGTTTTGACCTATGTACCGGGCCCGGTCAGAACTAAATTGATGTGTTCAGTTAAGTTCTATGTCAAACAAATCAGAAATCGGGAAACAAATGCTGGACAACAAGTAAGACCATGTTCCATGTATTTGTCCGGATGATATCTAGAACAGAGGATTATATGATCACTTATCTTAAATAGCACGTTCTAGTTCAACAGAGTTTAAAGAGCTACGATTGCTGATCGGTTCCTAAAGTCATACTTGCAACTATAGTTATTAGACTTATCCAAGTGGGAGACTGTTGGATATAGTGTCTAAGTCCATAACTATATTTGGTATGTACTTGACCCGGCCCGGCATGGTCCATTTGGGTTGCACTTCACCCAAACAATTTATGGATAATCTTTTGAGAATAGTACAAGTTATGATTTATTAATATATTATAAGTTCTAATATATTAATATAAGATCATATTATTTAATTAGTATTGATCTATAATTAATCTAGGATTAATTTAGAGATCAAGTATATTACTAATTAAATATGGGTTTCTATATTTATATAGTGTGGGCTAATGCTTATTTGGAATGGGCTAGGCTTGCATGGAAGTCCATGGATACTTCATGGAGCTTTAACCCATGGATCTCATGGAAATGAATAGATATGGGTATTAGGGTTTACACGGATGTAACCCTAATCCACCACACTATATAAAGGAGGCTTTGGTTCTTGAAATCAAGCTAGTGGACACTAGTTGAGGTGAGTAAAGCAAGAGGGCCGATTTCAAGATAGTGGTGACTATTCTCTCGAAGTTCCAAGTTTGTGGTGATTTATGATTTCCATTTGAGGCATCCACACTATTGGTGCTAGGCTCTAAAATTCCAAGGAATCAACTACAACTACAGGGTAAGTATTTCTACTAGCTTATTTGTTTCATGTTCCCCATGTCATGCTAGTTAGGATATGAACCTTGGAAAAACAATTATTTGCATGTATCTTAGACAAACATAGATCCAAGGTTTATTAGGGTTGCATGTACACTTAAGAAGTGTTAGAATGCTCAAAACCCATCAATAGTGTCCATCCCGATGATATTCCTTAGGCTAGGTCCCTTGTGATAGGTGTTTAGGGACGTAAAGTGAGGACAACGGGAATGGGTAATCAGAGTTATTGTTGATTGGTGAACTTAATAAGTATATTATTATTGTGGGTTGAAAACCCTATATGCTCACCAGACTCCCGAGCCTGACCCACTCAGTTTTTTTATGATTACAGGTAGTGGACCCCGAGCATAGTCAGAGGACGATGAGAGATTTTTGATTATAGGCCAGTAGTTGTAAATAACAAGGAATTTGTGCTAAAAGATGCATATAAAATGCATCCAACAAACCTCCCCAAGCTTAGACCTTACTTGTCCACGAGTAAGGAAAGGATAAATGTGGTAATGGAATAGAGGGCAAGGGTAGTAAAGGAATAAACTAGACACACCAACAACCAAAAGGAAAACCTAACTATAAGAATGACAGAAAATAAACAAAACAAGAAATAAAATATGCATGCCGAAAATAAAGAAAATGAATAATGAATGAAATAAAATATGCATGCCAAAAATAAAGAAAATAGGGTCATGTTATGTGGGTTCAGAGTTGCCGATAAAGATTCTTTTTAAACATCCAGAAGCAAATTATCCTAAAGTTGTTATTACTGCCCACAAAACGTTCCAATATGCTATTTTTTATTATCTAAGGTTGGGGTCTCGAATCACAGTGTCTTGGGTCCCGTAGTTATGACAGCTGATTCTACACTTCCAATAACAATCAGGTCGCTTCGGATTTTTTTCATTTTTAAATCTCAATATCCCACTTCATGGAGCTATCGTATGTAAAGAATGTCATCATCTCGTATATATAATTTTTTTTCGAGAAAACTATGAAGAAAATAAAATAAAAATTAAGGACATAAATGAAAAATCTTTTTGGATTTTTAAACTTTTTTATTTTTTTGGATGTGTTTTTTAAAAAAAACTCTTTAAAAAAGGATAGTAAATCCCCTCCCCAAGATTAAAATTAAGCATTGTCCTCAATGCTTAAGGAGGAGTGGAAGACGACTACTCTAGCGGGAATGGAAAGCGCCAGATGAAATTGTCATGGAAATCAGTAAAATCGTTGGGCAAACCTAAGACCCCGTCACGATAGTCGATAACCTGAGAGCTATTAAGCTGATAATCGAGGCAGAGACCAGTCATAGTTTGCTGAAGAGAAGCAATATCCTGACGGAGGTCAAGATAATGCTGGTAAATGAAAGGGGAGTTGGGTGAGGATCAGATGGCTGGGTGGGTGGGGGTTGATCCTGAAAGTCAGTCTTCATGGGATCGGGTTGGCTATAAGAGATAGGTGTGACATCTCTGTAGTCTGGGTGCATAGTGGACGAAGATGGTCGATCAGAATGTGAACGTGGGTCCAGTTGTGACCTACGTGGGCGAGCAGGTGGTGGAATGTTTCACGGAAGAACCCACACTGTCTTGCTAATGGGGTCAGCAGGGGCGATGACATCAGGACCATTGACCTTGAAATAAGTGGACCGACCATGCATCCAAACATACCCATCTGGGGCTGTACGTAGCATGTGCATTTCCCGAAGGTTCTGCAAGGTCAAACAAAAGGTGTCACCCGTAAAGAAGGTGTACCCTTAGACATGTTGCACCACGAGGGAGAGGGAAATGACAGTAATCAAACCACCACAAAGAATTGCACTGCCGGTGCGAAGGCCTATAACTCTGTGGAACCTTTTGATGATAATATCACCAAAATGCAGGCGGTGCGACCCGGTGATCATTCACCACAAAAGAAAAAGCTCGGCTTTGTCGGATTTTGTAGTCTCAAGCTGTGCATAAATAATATTGCATATAATTTTCAATGCAATTTTGAGAACAGGGTGCACAATACTGGTCTGGACGGATTGGGATGAATCGTAAAACTCCAAGCCGGTAATGGAGTACCAAAACT
This sequence comes from Lactuca sativa, assembly GCF_002870075.4. NCBI lineage: Eukaryota > Viridiplantae > Streptophyta > Magnoliopsida > Asterales > Asteraceae > Lactuca > Lactuca sativa. The sequence goes on from NC_056625.2 coordinate 211,056,294, forward strand.
CGTGTACGTCAAAAGCAGGGGCGGGCTGGGATAAACTGGTGATGGGGGTATGGAAGAAAGTACATAACTGGTCCACGTGAATAGTGTGAGGGGTGCTAAAAATGCGAAAAACAAAGTTTCCCTCATGGTTGACCTCACTCAGGGTAGCTAAAAACTCTCGGGTCAATAGGGGACAGGTGGCAAAATCCACATATAAAAGGCGCTCCCAGCCAATATTGGAAAAAAGGGCATGAACACCATAATAAATATGGAGTTCCTGCATTAATGTGTGGCTAGGGGCCAGACTTGTGGCAAAACCTTGCGGTCGAGAAGACGCTGGTAACAGTTGAGTGCGGCCTGTGAACCGAAATCCACAGTGACATCGTCCACTTGGACAATGTATGACGGGTCTAGAGCGTCACCATGTCTGCGTAAACGGGAGGGTCTAGCAGGCAATTTTCAATTCAAAAGTGGGACAAGGTAGGCACAATCTCCCGGTAAAAAAAATCAAGCAAAAATAATTATTGCTAACTACTTCCAAAGCGGATACGCAAGCCCTCACAAATATATAAGAAAAACAAAAATTTAGTTTTAGAACGAAAATACCTAACTGTGCGCTAAGCAACAATATATTTTTCATGCCTGAAAAATTTTTAATTTTTGAAATTTCGTCCGCATGAATCTCTTCTGAATTGCGTTGTGAGCAAACGTTTAAACTTTTCGTGGTCTGTGGATTGCTAACGGAGCGTAGATCTGAAAAAGAAACTCACAAAAATTCAAATTTCAAATGAACAAAATGAGATTTTTGGAGAATTTCAACCGTGAAAACATGATTTCGTTACCATAAAGATGTTGTAGCATTAAAACAGAAGAGATTGATACCTTATGTGCTTGATTTGGATGAAAAATGAGGGATTTGAGTGATTTTTGGTGAGAGACCTCGAAAACTAGTGGAATCCAGAGAGAAATTTTGGAGTTGTGGTGGTTAAAATGAAGCCTGCGACCCATATATATAGGAAAAGTCTTACCTGCGACCACAAAGGCAGGACCTGCGATCGCAGGTTTTTAAAAAAATGACCGTTTGGCTTATTATCGAGGCAGGTAACGGTAAAATGCAAAAATCTTATACATGTGATCGCATGTATAGAACCTGCGATCGCAGGCTGTGGAAAAGGCCTGATTTTGTTCTTTTAAGCGTCAAGAATATAATCGTGATAAAAATTTGATACATGCGACCACATAGGCTAAACCTGCGATCGCATGGACCCTTTTTTCGTCAAAACTTGTTCCAAAAATCCTCGACGACGTTCTGCGACCAAAAAAACATACCCTGTGATCGCATAGACAAGACTTGCGATCGCAGGTTCCACCAAAACTAAATATTTTCAAGTTTTTCAAATTCTCTTTGATCCTTTTTATATTAAAAACACGATTCAGTTAAAAAGAGATAACCTAAATAACTAAAAACGCACAAAAATAAAAAAAATAAAAATAAAAGGTTGCAAAAACGAAAAACCAAAACAAACGCCCGGGTTGCCTCCCGATAAGTTGCCCGTTTTTACTGTCGTTGGATTGACATTGTTACTTGGATTCCTCAATTGCGGTAACTCAGGACCTCAACGACCTCCACTTCTTCATTTGTAACTTGAAACCCTTCGTAAAATGGTTTGAGACGATGACCATTTACCTTAAAAAACTTTCTTGTTTGTTCACTCTTAATTTCTATGGCTCCATGATCACACACGTTAGTAACAACAAAAGGTCCCATCCAACGAGACCTCAATTTACCGGAAATAAGTTTGAAACGAGAATGATATAAGAGTACCTTTTGACCGGTAGTGAATACCTTTCGCGAGATCATCTTGTCGTGAAAAGCTTTTGTCTTCTCCTTGTAGATCGCTTCGTTCTCGTAAGCATCGTTCCAGATTTCTTCTAACTCTTGGATATCTAATCTTATTTTCTTACTAGCTTCATCCATGCTCATGTTCAACTTTTTGACAGCACAATATGTTCGATGCTCCAATTCAACCGGTAATTGACACGGTTTGCCAAAAACAATTCTATATGGGGACATATCGATAGAAGTTTTGTATGTTGTCCGGTGAGCCCATAACGCATCATCCAATCGAATACTCCAATCTTTCTTGACCGGATTGATGGTTTTCTCTATAATGCCCTTGATCTGTCTGTTTGAAGCTTCAGCTTGCCCGTTGGTTTGCGGGTGATATGCTATCGATACCCGATGTGTGACACCATATTTCTTGAGGACTGCTTCGAGGGTGCGGTTGCAGAAATGCGTACCCCGATCACTAATAATGGCTTTTGGTGTCCCAAACCTAGCAAATATATTTGTCTTGACAAAATCAACTACAACCTTAGCATCGTCTGTTCATGTAGCTTTTGCATCGACCCTTTTGGACACGTAATCCACAGCAAGTAAGATGTACACAAACCTGAAAGATGACGGAAACAGACCCATGAAATCTATACCCCAAACGTAAAATATTTCACATACTAAGATTGGAGTAAGTGGCATCTGATTACAAGATGTCAAAGACCCAGTCATTTGGCACCTTTCACAAGTTTTGCAAAAATAGAAAAGAGTCGCGAAAAATATGACGCCAATAAAGACCGTTGTCAGGACCTTATGAGCGGTTCGTTGTGGACCATAATGCCCTCCATAAGCTTTTGAATGACATAAATTCATAATTGACTTGACTTTATCTTGAGGCACACATCTTCTAATCACCTGATCAGCATAGTGTTTCCATAAATATGGCTCGTCCCAGACATATATTTTCGCCTCCTTCTATATTGTATCTTTCTGGGCTCTGGTGAGATCTGGAGGGAGTTCTCTGGAGACCAAGTAGTTCACTATATCAGCAAACTAATGAGGGTTCTGAACAGTGAATAGATGCTCTTCAGGAAATGTTTCGCGGATTGGTGTCAGGTCTTCAGGTGGAGTGAGTCGGCTCAAATGATCAACTACCAAATTTTCTCTCACGCTTTTGTCCCTGATCTCTATATCAAATTCCTGTAGCAGCAAAATCCATCTAATCAACCTTGCCTTTGAGTCTTTTTTGGCAAGAAGGTACCAAATAGTTGCGTGATCTGAAAAGATTATAACTTTCGTGCCCAACAAATATTGTCTGAAATTTTCCAATGCAAAAACAACTGACAACAACTCTTTTTCTATGGTGGAGTAATTTGCTTGGGCGTTGTCCAAATTTTTTGATGCATAATATATAACATGAGGAACCCAGTCTTTTCTCTGTCCTAGAACAGTGTCACACCCCCAAACCAAGGATGGCGGAAACGTCCGAGGGTGGAGGACTTCATGTATACTATCACAACAACGAGTATAATAGTGCTCAAAATAAATACAACCAATCATAAATATAATCAGAAAAGAATTACATGGTTTCAAGTATTACATATTTCAATGATTGATCACAACATGATATAAAAATAGTTGTTCAACGTCGTAGCGTTCCATCCTCAAAAGCTTGTGGTTACTTGGTTTCGTTGATTTCATGAGAATACAAGTAATTTTGAAAAGAGTGTCAACAATTAAGTTGGTGAGTTCATAAGCTTTTTAGATAAAGAGTTTGGAAACCGTTCTTTGTAACGTGTGGTGTGTTACCAAGAAAAATCCAATATTTTCCTTATAAAAGTTATGTGGTCCTAAATGTCGGGACCGAGAATGAACAAGTATTTGTCATACTTAAAGATATAAAAGTGGTTTTAAATTGGCGTAAAACCCTTTCTGATTTGAGAAAAATCCCGTAATGAATGGTGTGTAGTCTTAAATACCAAGGCTGAAAGTATACAATAATATCTGTAATTATTGATATAAAAAGTGATTTTAAATCGACATAAAACCCCTTTTGATTTATGAAAATCCCCGTAAACTTTATGTGTTGTTAACTCCCTATGTGAGCCGCTATAACCATACTATGACTAAATGAACCTGCCACGACGTTTCTCAGGCATCGAAAACTGTTATGACATTTGTCACCCGTATACCTGCAGGCCCTACTGTAGCTAGCAGTAAGGTGTGGGGTGTCAAACCCAATATAGATCTATACACAAATATCACGTTCTCCCTACAAGAGACTCTGGTTATAACTACCAGGAATTTTAAACCGTACTCTAGGAGTACTGAGATGAATATCTCACCATTTAAGTTAACAAGTTTACGTGTAGTGTGCGTGAGTGTAAAACCTTTTTCTATGGAAATAAAACCTTCCGAAATGTGTTTGTTGTGTTAATGGAAACATAAACCATACCAATTATAGTTTATCAAAACGTTTAAATGTAATAGTTATAACTTTGATTATTATGGTTAACTACTGTATTTGTGAAGGTAAAAGCCCTTTTTGTTTACCGATATGTATATACACTTTTGCTAAAGTGAAGCAACATGCAAGATAACAACTCATTAATTACCATACTTCTGACACCTTCGCTTCTGACAAGTTCGGTTCCTAAGAGGGTTCGGCTCCTTAAGAGGGTTCGGCTCTTTAAGAAGGGTTTCGGGTCCTTAAGCCTATTTTACTCGTTTTTTACCGCGTTTTAAGCCGTTTTTTACCTGGTTAAGGGTCGGGATGGCCCGAAAGACTATAAAAAGTTTAAGGAACTTTTGAGAGAGATTTGGGAGAGATTTGGGGGAGATTTCACATTCTTGGAGAGATTTCTCATACAAAGAGAGATTTGGGAGAGATTTCACATACTTAGAGAGATTTCTCATACAAAGAGAGATTTGGCAGAGATTCCACATACTTAGAGAGATTTGGGAGAGATTTCACTTTCTTGGAGAGATTTCTCATACAAAGAGAGATTTGGGAGAGATTTCAAAATAGAGAGAGATAGAGTGAAAACAATTGAGAGAGGTTTCGTGTGTGACATTTGTGAGTGTCCGGCTTCACAATGCAAGGTCCGTAAACCCCGTTAAGCCATGTTTAAGGATCTTACACACTCCCGATGAGTATGCAACATTGTTTTATCGGTTTGGTTCGTTACTTACCACAGTTTTAGGTTAAGGAAATCTAGATGTACGTACGTTTCAATTTATGATTTCTCATTAGAATAGCGAGTTGTATAGTATTTACCTAACATAAGCCCTAGTACACAAGGGTTATTTGAGTTGACCGGTTTGACTTGTTGACTTTATTTGACTTTGACTTGACCAGAAATTGACAGTTGTCACAAACAGCTCCAACAGCAGTGTTATTCGCGTCACACATTATATTGAATCGTAAACTCCAATCTAGGGGCTGAATGATGGGGGCAGAAGTAAGAAGATTTTTTAGCACATCAAAATCCTTCTTGCAATCTTCATTAAAGTCAAATTTAGCGTCTTTTTGCAGTAAGTGGCACATGAGAACTGATATCTTTGAAAAATCTTTTATAAACCTCCTGTAAAACCTTACATGACCAAGAAAGGAACACACTTCTTGAACATTCTTCGGGTACGGTAAGCTTTTTATAACATCTATTTTTGCTTTATCGACTTCCAAACCTCTTTTTGAAACAATATGTCCAAGAATCAAAACTTGGTCAACCATAAAGTGACATTTTTTGAAATTTAAGACCATGTCTGTTTCAATACATCTTTGTAAAATTTTTGTGAGGTTTTTCAAACAAATATCAAAGGAGTCTCCATAGACGGTAAAATCATCCATGAAGACTTCTATGTTTTCGACATACTTAGAAAAGATACTAACCATACACCTTTGAAAGGTTGCGGGTGTGTTGCAGAGTCCAAAGGGCATACGCCTATACGCGAATGTCCTGAATGGGCAGGTGAAGGTCGTTTTTTCCTGGTCTTCTGGAGCAACTGGAATCTGATGGAAACCTAAAAATCCAAGCAGTTGTAGTGGGATTTCCCAGCAAGCCTCTCTAGCATCTAATCTATAAATGGGAGAGGAAAATGATCTTTCCAGGTGGCTGCGTTTAATTTTCTGTAATCAATACAAACGCACCATCCGTTCTAAACCCGATTTGGAACCAACTCTCCTTCTTTGTTCTCTACCACTATCACTCCAGCCTTTTAGGTACAACTTGAACAGGGCTGACCCACATGCTGTCATAAATTGGGTATATCATCCCAGCATCCAGTAACTTCATAACTTCTTTTTTAACCACCTCCATCATTGGTGGGTTTAATTCGTTGGGTTTCACGTGATGGCTTATAATCTTCTTCCATCAAAATTTTATGCATGCAGAGAGATGGGCTGAGTCCTTTGATGTCTGTAATAGTCCACCTAATTGCGCTTTGATACTCCTTCAAAATTCTAATTAGCTCTAACTCTTCTTTTTTTGACAAATTGTTGGATACGATAATTGGTAATGTTTCTTTTTCTCCAATATATGCATATTTCAGGTGGTCTGGAAGTGTCTTCAGCTCCAAGATGGGGGCTTGCTCTACCGAAGGAAAAAGCTTGGAGTTAGAAGCTGGTAATTTAAGAGTTTGGGTACTATACCTCAACTTTCTCTGCTGGTCCATATGAGCTGCAATCTCTTGAACTTCTCTATCAACCACATAATTTTCTGATAGAACTTGAGCTACATTAATAGACAAATTTATGTGGAGCACTAATGCTAGTGACTCACGGTTAGCAATCTCAAAATATTTTGTGGATAATGGTTCAATTACATCAATGAAATTAAGGGCTGAAACATCATCAAGATAACATATGACATCATAAATATTGAAGTTGATAACTTCATCGTCATATTCCATTGAAAGGGTACCATCATAAACATCTATTTTGGTTCTAGCAATTTTTAAAAATGGTCTCCCCAAAAGAATGGAACCTGAATTTGGTGAGTCGTCATCTCCCATATCAAAAACATAGAAATCAGCTGGGATTATAAGTTCATTCACTTGAACCAAAACGTCTTCCAACACGCCTTTTGGATGCACTAGAGAACGATAAGCTAACTGAATGATGACTACTGTTCTTTTTAATGTCCCTAACCCGGTAGTTTTAAAAAGTGAATATGGCAAAACATTTGTAGAAGCTCCTAATTCCAACATAGCTCGTCGCACTGAAAGGTTCCCCAACTTACAAGGAACAGTAAATACTCCTGGATCCTTACACTTTGGGGGTAGCCTTTTCTGTAAAACAGCTAAAACATTCTCGCTTACTTTAACTGTTTCGTTTCCTTTTAATTTTCTTTTTGAAGTACATAACTCTTTTAACAATTTAGCATATCGGGGTAGTTGTTTAATTGCATCAAGAAGGGGAATATTTACCTCAAACTTTCTGAAGAATACCATAATCTCTTTGTCTTCTTTTTCTTTTTTCGTGTTTTTTAGTCTTGAGGGAAAGGGAGGAGCGGTAATTTTCACTTCAGCTTCAGCAGGTCCATCTTTTTTCTACACCTCTTCAGTTGCCTCAAATTCTTGCTCAACCATGATCTCTTCTTCCTCGTCTTTTTGAACTGGTCCTTTGTAGTTTTTACCACTTCTAAGGGTGACAGCACAAGCATTGTGCTTCATGTTTTTCTCAGTCTGAGATGGGAATTTTCCTTGTGTTTGTATTTCCAATTTGCTCATGGAGTTCACGAGTTGTGATACCTGCTGCTCCAGATTTTTGATGCTAGACTTTGTTTCATTCTGGAAAGCTTGGGTACTAGTTGCAAGACTTTTAACTATGTCTTCCAAAGACATGCTGGAACTACTAGCTTGTGACTGAACAGGTGGTTGCTGAAAATTGCTCTGGTGTTGATTTTGCTGAAAAGGTTGCTGAAACCCGGGTGTAGCTTGATATTGGTTTCTTTGCTGAAAGTTCTATTGAGGTCTTGGCTAGAAATTGCTATTTTGAGGCCCTCCACAAGCTTGGTTGTTGCGATGTTGATCAAATGGCCATTGCTGAAATCCTCCCATAGCTTGCACAAATTCATTATCTTCTTGAAGTATTAGGCACATATCGGTTGGGTGCCTGGTTTTGCAGTAGATCCCGCAAGGTTTGACTTTTGTCTCTACACCTTTTTCTTTTGTCAACAAACGGACAACTTTAGTCAATTCTAAAATCTGAGATTCCAAATGGGCATTGCTCATCTGCTTGACTCCTCTTGCATGGTCTGGGTACCACTCTTCCTCAGTTGCTGAATGTTTTGACTCATTGGCCAGCTTCTCTATTAATACCCTGATCTCTGTTGGATCCTAACAAGGAACAGTAAATACTCCTTGATCCTTACACTTTGGGGGTAGCCTTTTCTATAAAACAGCTTAAACATTCTCGCTTACTTTAACTGTTTCGTTTCCTTTTAATTTTCTTTTTGAAGTACATAAGTCTTTTAAAATTTTAGCATATCAGGGTAGTTGTTTAATTGCATCAAGAAGGGGAATATTTACCTCAACCTTTTTGAAGAAATCCATAATATCTTTTTCTTTTTTTTCTTTTTTTTCTTTTTTTTCAATCTTGAGGGAAAATGAGGAGGGTTAATTTTCACTTCAGCTTCAGCAGGTCCATCTTTTTTCTGCACCTCTTCAGTGGCCTCAAATTCTTGCTCAACCATGATCTCTTCTTTCTCATCTTCTTGCTGACCTGGTCCTTTGTAATCTTTACCACTTCTGGGAGTAACAACACAAGCATTGTGCTTCGGGTTTTTCTCAGTATGAGATGGGAATTTTCCTTGAGTTTGTGCTTCTAATTTGCTCATGGAGTTCATGAGTTCCGATACCTGTTGTTCCAGATTTTTGATGTTGGACTTTGTTTCATTCTGGAAAGCTTGGGTACTTGTAGAAAGACTTTTAACTATGTCTTCCAAAGACATGATGGAACTACTAGCTTGTGACTGAACATGTGGTTGCTGAAAGTTGCTTTAGTGTTGATTTTACTGAAAAGGTTGTTGAAACCCAGGTGGAGCTTGATATTGGTTTCTTTGCTCAAAGTTCTGTTGGGGTCTTGGCTAGAAATTGTTATTTTGAGGCCCTCTCCAAGCTTGGTTATTGCGATGTTGATCAAATGGCCTTTGCTGAAATCCTCCCATAGCTTGCACAAATTCGTTATCTTCTTGAAGTAGTGGGCACATATCAGTTGGGTGCCCGGTTTTGCAGCAGATCCCATAAGGTTTGACCTTTGGCTCAATACCTTTTTCTTTTGTGAACAAAAGGACAGAGTTAGTCAATTCTGAAATCTGGGTTTTCAGGTGTGCATTACTCATCTCCTTAACTCCTCTTAGATGGTCTAGGTATCACTCTTCCTTAGTTGTTGAATGTTTTGATTCATTGGCCAGCTTCTCTATTAATGCCCTGATCTCTGTTTGTGTCATGTCTGAAAGTGACCCTCCACTTGATGCATTTATAAGTCGCCTCTCCATAGGTATCAGTCCTTTGTAGAAACACTGATATAACTAATAATCACTAATGTCATGTTGCGGGCACCGGACTAGCAGCTTCTTGAATCGCTCCCAATAAGTGTGGAGAGCTTCTCTTTTGCCTTGCTTTACACCTAGAATTTCTCTACGCAGATTTGACACTTTCACCTCTGGAAAATATTTTTCTAGAAAGAGTTTGGCGAGTTCATTCCAGCTTGTTATTGAACCAGACGGGAGGTCATATAGCCACTCCTTTGCTGCATCTTGAACTGAGAAGGGGAATGCCCTTAATTTGATCTGGTCTTCAGTAACGGTATGGGGCTTCATTCTAGAACAGACGACATGGAATTTCTTGAGAAATTTATGAAGATATTCATTCTCAAGGCCTCAGAACGGGGGCAACATATGAATTAAGTCGGATTTGAGCTTAAAGTTCTCAGCTTCTAGAAAGGTGATACACAGAGGTTGTTGAGTAACCTCTTGTGTTGCCCACTCGTAGAGAGTTTTTTCAAATTCGTCTCCGTTTTCGCTCATAATGAATTCTGATTCGGTTTCAGAAGAATCTTTGATTTCAGGTTTGTTTGAATATGATGATGAGTATGTTTTGAATGAGTTGTTAATGGGTGAAGTACGTGGTGCTTTTGGAAAGGGTTAAAATGAGGCTTCAGATTTGTTCCACAAGGGAATGCCTTGTGGTGTGGGTATTTTTTAATGTGAGGGGGGAGGAGGTTGAGGTTCCTACTTGTTGCTTCCGGAGTTTTGCCTCCTTCTTTAGCTTCCTAGCAGTCTTCTCAATCTCTGGATCAAAAATTAGATCACCTGTACGTGAAGATCTTGGCATAAAACTATTAGTGTTTACCATGTCCCCGGCAACGATGCCAATTTGTTAAAACCGTTGTTGTGCATGATCTAAACAAATAAAAAGATAAAATAGACTGCTTTATTGCACTAATAGGTAGTACAGGTAAGCAGGGTCAGATCCTCAGGGACACGTCCTAAAGTTAACACACCTTTGTGTAAGGCGTGAACTAATTATTGATGAGTGCAATAAACATAAAGGATGGGATTATTTATGAGAATTGAACTAATAAAATCGAAAATGACGAGAGAATAAGTAAATTTAAATAGATAAAAATTCAAATAAGAGAAAGTAATTCCAGTTTCATGGTGACACCCTGATCATATAATTAACCCTCAACACAGTACTTGACTATGCACTTGTTTAAACTGGTACTAAAGTTTATTAACAAGATCTAATGACCTCTATTACAAAAATATTTAATCAAAATAATTTCTTTGAATTAAATCTAACTTTTTACTAAATTAACCAAACAAGCTCTTGATTAACAAAGAAAAGTTGAATTAAATCTAACTTTCTTTGAATTAAAATAATTCCCAGTAAAGTTCATTACCTCTCATAAGCTTGGAGGCGTTAAAACTTGTTTGATCATTTCGTATTAGAGTTAAACCTAAACTCAAAATTAATCTAATACTTTTCACTTTTTACTAATTGATCTAGACAATTACGGATCTAAACAACCAGATGACTAGAATGATTCACAAACAATTTAAGTGCCCAACAGAAATTGAAATGAAAATTAAACACTCAATTTCACATAGAATTGATCAAACTAAACAATAATCATAGTAAAACATAGTGCCTAATGATTAATCATACGAAAAGGTTACGTCTTACGAAACAGAAATCTGAGTTTTTAGCCTGACATGGCTAAAAACGGATTACAAACAGTAGAAATAGGATCTAAACGGTAAATCTGTCACACCCCAAAACCGGAACGGCGGAAACATTATGGGGCGGAGGATGTCATGTACAGTATCACAACAATGCATAATAGTAAACAAGCAACAACATCATCCATTGCATTAATAATATAATTTAATACAAGTGTGTTCTGTGTATAGTTTATAAGACACCAAAAATTAATAATCAAAATAAAGACGAGTCTTGAAAGCTCCGTCTTCTCAAAACCTGGTCATCAGTACGTGTCTACTGGTGACCTTAGAATACAAGTTATTTTGAAAGAGTGGATCAGCATTAAAGTTGGTGAGTTCATAATCATTTTAGTGTTAGTGTTTGTATGAAAGTGTTTAAAAATGTTTGATGTAAATGTTTGTAAGTGTTTGTAGTAAATGTTTGTATCTCCTAGAAAATCCTATATTTTCTACTAAAAAGTAGCCTTCTACCAAGGCCCGAATGTTCTGTATGTTGTTTGTTTGTAAAAGTGTGTAATTTTCCCAAGTATGACTATCATTACCAAAATATAGATTACATTTATGTTTATGTGAGAAGATCACAAAGTAAATGCAGTGGAAAAATAAAGATGTACTATAGTATTGTATATAAGTAACTACCAATGTACTAACTACCTTAAACCAGTTTGTTAATTAAGGTATAATGTGATATGATTGTAACCATACTTGACTGACTTGTAAAACACGATGATCAAAGACGTCAAAATGGTATGACATTCGTCACCCGTAGACCTGCAGGTCCCACTATAGCTAGCAGCAAGGTGTAGGGCGGTCAGTCCAGTATAGATCTATACACAAATTCATGCTCTCCCTCCAGGAAACTCTGGTTACAAAATGTGACACAGCAGTAGATTTCCATGTCATGAAGTAGTGACTCAAATTAATGTTATAGTATTCTAGTGTTTGTATAGTACGTTCTAGTGTATTATGTGTTCTCTTCGTTCTAGTGTATAGTATGTTCTCTTGTATAGTGTAGTGCATGTTCTCTTAGTTTCTCATCATAGTGTGTTCTTTCTGTTTCTCAAATAGTAACTTTGTATTGACTCATGAATGAACTGACTCTTGTATGTTTCATTATACTAGAAATAGTGAGTAGTAACTATACCTATTATAGTTTACTAGTAATGTTGTTTGACTGACTGATTATGTTTGTACACCTTTGCTACGCAAAGGTGCTGAACTGGTGTAAGAACTTTTTGATGGGTTTTAGCTATAAGAACATCCTATGTGCTCATACAAACCCTAATGCTTGGATCTAGGTTTCTCTATTGTACATCCAATTCATCCAAGACTATAAACCCTAGATCTAATACATGATCATCAATATAACATAAGAATTAGGGTTTAGATCATACCTTGATTATTATGTAGAAATAACAATCTCAAATCCTCCTTGTAATGACTTTAGAAAGCTTAGAGTCACAAATGTCACTCCTCTAATGGCTCACAAACACCAAGAGCAAGAGGATGAAGAAGAGAAGAGAAGGAGGTTACCGAAAACGTGTGGAAACCCTAACCAATTAGTTCACCACGTTTTTGGGGCTTAAGGGTTCCTTAAATAGTGAGGCTATTAGGGTTATCTAACAAGAAAACCCAAATTTGGATGCTTAGGCCCTAAGCAACCCATGGACTCCTTCCTTAAGGGCCCTAGGACGATTTCTAATGGGTTTCCCCATAGAATTCGTCCACCCCTTTAATATGGAGTCCATTACCTCTATATGCAACTTTTATACAATTAACAGTTCAAGTCCCTTAAGTTTAATTAATCTCTTTTAGCCACAAACTTAATTCTTATTAATTCTTGACTAATATTAATTAAACAATATGATTTCTTCTTTAATATATTATTCTCATAATATATTAATAAATCATATTTAATCCTTTCTCTCCATAATTCATCCTATCAAGTTGCTTTGGTGAAGGCAACCCAAAAGGACCATGCACCATCGAGTCAAGTACATACCAAAATAGTTATGGACTTAGACACTAATCCAACACTTTTATATCTATATATATACACACACACACACACACACACACACACATATATATATATATATATATAACTAAGATTCAAACGACACTCAGACAAATAACCGGATACCCCAAGTCCACAACGAAACAAGGAACAAGAAATAAAGTGAGTTATCAGTCCTAAGTCCTTTCAACCTTACTTATATAACTATATCTATATAGACATGATTTTGACAATATATATAAGTTTAAAAGAGTTTATTAAAGAGTTTAACATATAAAAGAGTTTTAACCATTTGAATGGTAACAGATGACTTGATGTCAGTTTATAAAATGTTTTAAAGAGTTTTTTTGATAAAACAGTTTGAAGTATAAGAAAATTTTCTTGTTTGATAGTTATAAATCACATGTGATTGATATAACAACTATAATGTTATCAACTTGTATCACCCCCCCCCCCCCCCCAATAAAAGCATTTAAAATCATTTAAAAGGTAGATTAAGGGGTATGAACTCACTTGTAGTGAGTGATGCGAAAGTAAGATTGGTTGTAGGATGCTAAGTGCTAAGTGAAAACTCGGGCACAAACGGATCCTAATAAGCATATAATGACACATATATGGATATCATTAGTGTATATAACAACTAATCATGATAGGGAACCACTTTAGGGACTAGGAAACACTTGTATTGAAGTGTTGCAATCACATATGATTGAATTAAGGGGGTTTACGGCCATGGTGTTTATGGTGAAGGGAGTTTACGGCTAACACATGAAAAGGCTTATGTTTACGACCAAAGATGTTTACGGCCAATGAAGATCTTGATGAGGGTTTACGGACAAGGGAGATGCTCATGGCTGTAAACTCTCTTTGTTCTTGGGAAATGGTTATTTTTAAGGGTGTATCTTAAGAGCTTCTATAGGATAACTAGTACATGGAAAGATACTTACGTTTTGAAGCTTGGAGAAGGTGTTCACGGTCCAAGAACTAGTAGGTGTTCTTGGTGTTCTTGGTGTAAGTGAAGAAGATTTGAAGATCTACCTAAAAGAGATGAAATCATAGGGTTTCACTAGATTTAAGCAAGGTATCAACAACAAATGGAAGAAATACTTACTTATTTGAAAATCAATATGAAAACTCTTGATGATACTTGAGAGAGAATCGAGTTTCTTGAGTTGGAAGTGTGAGAAGTGGTGAAAAATGAAGGAATATCATATATATGGGATGAGTTTACGGCCAGCCAAGAGATTACGACCGTAATCTCTAGTTTAGAGATGTAAACTCCAAGTATTGGAGTTTTTCGGCTTGAATGCTGCACCATGAACTCTAGCAGATACTTCTTAACACTAATTCCTTGAACGTAATAGGCTTAGAACACTCAAAAAGACCCTAAACAATGCTAAAAGATACCAGAACCAAGTCTGACTTTGATTGAATTGAATAACTGTACAAGATAGAAATTTCGGGTTGTCACATCATCCCCCCGTTAGAGAGAATTTTGTCCCGAAATTAGAGTTTAATCAATTACAAATAGTTAAGCGAAAATATGAGGATATTTCAGTTTCATTTGATCCTCGCGCTCCCAAGTGAATTCAGGTCCTCGCTTGGCATTCCAACAAACCTTCACTATCGGGATACGGCTTTGCTTCGTTTGCTTGATGTCTCGGTCCATAACCTATACTGGTTCTTGCACGAAGTTGAGGCTCTCGTTGATCTCGATCTCGATCTCGTCGAGTGGGATTACAAGAGTCTTGTCGGACAGACACTTTTTCAAGTTCGAGACGTGGAAAGTAGAATGTACGTTACTAAGTTCGTGAGGTAGTTTGAGTTTGTAAGCTACAGTGCTAATTCTAGCGACAGTCTCGAAAGGCCCTACATATCCTGGATTTGGCTTTCCATGCTTTCCGAAGCGTATCAAGCCCTTCCAGGGTGAGACCTTCAATAGAACACGATCACCAACCTGTAATTCCAACGGTTTCCTTTTCTTTTCTGCGTAGCTTTTCTGTAGGTCTCTAGAGGATTTTAATCGTTCACGGATTTGAACGATCTTCTTTGTTGTCTCCCGAATGATTTCCGGGCCTGTGAGAGTGTTTTCAGGAACGCATCCTTTAGCTAACTGAGTGTCACCCACCTCAGCCCAGCACAGAGGGAATCTACACTTACGGCCATAGAGGGCTTCAAATGGAGCAGCCTTTATGCTCGTGTGATAACTATTGTTGTCGGAGAACTCGACAAGGGGTAAATGAATATCCCATGCCTTTCCAAAGTCAATCACACATGCTCGCAACATATCTTCCAAAGTTTGAATAGTCCTCTCACTTTTTCCATCGGTTTGCGGATGATAGGTTGTACTCATGTCCAACCTAGTTCCTAGGGAACTTTGTAGCGACTACCAGAACCTTGAAGTGAATCAACTATCTCTATCAGAGATAATGGATAAGCGAACACCATGTAGTCGTACGATCTCCCTAATGTAGGTTCTAGTGAGTTTCTTCATCTTGTCAGTCTCTTTGATAGGCACGAAGTATGCGGACTTGGTTAACCTGTCTATGATCTCCCATATGGTATCGAGATCACCCGTTGTCTTGGAAAATTTGGTTATGAAGTCCATCGTGATCCGCTCCCACTTCCATTCCGGTATCTCCGGTTGTTGTATTAAACCTGATGGTTTCTGGTATTCGACCTTAACCTTGGGACAAGTAACGCATTTACTCACGAAGGTAGCAATCTCAGATTTCATGTTAGGCCACCAGTATAGCTTTTTAAGATCCAGATACATCTTATCCGAACCTGGGTAAACGGAATATCGAGTGTTGTGTGCTTCGATCATGACCAAGTCTCTAAAACCACCATGTTTCGATGTCCAGATACGATCCATGAGATATAAGGCTCTGCCACCCTTGATTTCCAAGTTCTTATCCATCCCTCTCAGGGATTCACGCGCAACATTTTCAGGTTTTAAGGCTTCGAGCTGAGCCTCCTTAATTTGTGTGGACAGATGTGAATGGATAGTCATAGTCAGTGATTTGACTCTACGACCAGCGTATTCTTTCCGACTTAGGGCGTCAGCTACTATGTTGGCTTTACCGGGATGATAACGAATTTCTCATTCGTAGTTATTGAGTAGCTCAACCCACCTTTGTTGTCTCATATTGATCTCCTTCTGGTCGAAAATATGTTGAAGGCTTTTGTGGTCTATAAAGATAGTGCTTTTCGTACCATACAGGTAGTGTGTCTAGATCTTCAGAGCAAACACCACCGCTCCTAACTCAAGATCATGCGTGGTATAGTTGAGCTCGTGTGTCTTTAGCTGTCTTGAGGCATAGGCGATGACCTTACCTCGTTGCATGAGAACACAACCGAGTCCTTGGTTATATGCATCGCAATAAACCACAAAGTCTTCTATCCCATCGAGGAGGGATAGTATCGGTGCAGTGCAAAAGGCTCGTTTTAGCATTTGAAACGCCTTCCCTTGTTTCTCCTCCCAGTCAAAGGCCATGCCTTTCTAGGTCAATGTAGTAAGCGGTTTCGCGATCCTAGAGAAGTTCTGAATGAATCTACTTTAGTAGCCAGCGAGGCCTAGAAATTGGCGAATTTCTGTAGGTGTCTTGGGTGCTGACCAGTTCTCAATGGCCTTTATTTTGGAAGGGTCCACATGAATTCCATCTTCACTAACTACGTGACCCAAGAATTCGACTCTTCGAATCCAAAACTCGCATTTAGAGAACCTCGCGTAGAGCTTCTCTAATTGTAATGTTTCCAAGATCTGTCGTAGATGCTTACTATGCTCTTCCTTACTACGAGCGTAGATAAGTATGTCATCAATGAACACAATGACGAACTGATCCAAGTAAGGACGGCATAACTTATTCATTAAGTCCATGAATACTACGGGCGCATTAGTCAATCTTAATGGCATCACTACAAACTCGTAGTGTCCATTCGAGTTCGAAAGGATGTCTTTGGAACACCCTCCTCAAGAACTCATAACTGGTGATACTTGGATCTCAGATCTATCTTTGAAAAGTAATTCTCCCCTTGTAGTTGGTCGAACAAATCGTCTATGCGAGGCAGAGGCTAACGATTTTTGACGGTTAGTTTGTTTAGTTCTCTACAGTCGATGTACATACGAAACGATTCGTCTTTCTTCATCACGAACAAGACCAGTGCTCCCCAGGGTGAGAAGCTCAGTCTAATAAAGTTCTTGCTGAGCAGCTCGTTAAGTTGACCGGATAGTTCCTGCATCTCAGCTGGAGCTAGACGATAGGGCGATTTGGCTACTGGGGTAGCCCCTAGACTTAAGTCGATTTTGAACTCGACTTGACGTGAAAATCGCGTACCACTAGGATGTTCTTTATGTCCTTCGTCTCTTGGATCACATCGACAACATGAGCAAGGAATGCGCGACATTCCTTTCGCAAGTACTTCTGGGCTTGAATACTCAAGATGATACGAAGGTTCATGCCAGGTTTGTCGCCATAGACAACAAGAGTTTCGCTAGACGGCAGATTAAGGCGAACAACCTTTTCATAAAACATGATGTCGGCACGATGAAGACTCAACCAATCCATGCCGATAATGACGACAAAACTTTTAATTGAAACCGGCATGAGGTCGATTGAAAATGAATGGCTATCTAGAGTTAGAGTACATACTATGTATATACTGCTAGTGCTCTCAGTCTTCCCGTTAGCCATTTCTACAGTGAACGTGTTGAGAGAAAAACTTAAGACACACTTGAATAAACGTTAGAACAAGTATAGTTGCGGAATAGTTAATCTCAAAGGGTCATGAAAGCTCAGCAATAATTATACGTTAGAGTTAGATAGTTAGAAAGTAAGGTGCAGAAATGTAAGGAAATGTAAATGACAGCAGGTGATATATCAAGTATACACATAAGTTGATGCATAACATGGAATGCACTCAGACCAAGTTAGTAAGCGAGAACAAACTTAGTGATTAAGTCAAGAATGACTTGCTCCGAAGAGAAATCATATTCAGTTATGTTCTAGTGAACTTTGAGAGTACAGAGAGAATTAAGATGCGCAATTGAGAGATGTAATTGATAGTCTCAAAAAGATATATTAAGTGAGAAAGATTGAGCTCTATTTATAGACTCATAGATTACATTAGTCCTATCTGATAAGTGTAAGCATGCAAGGCATACTGGACAAAAGGGTGTATACTAAGACAAACATATAAAAGACTAATCTAACAAAGTAAGATAGTGACTGCGGATGATGATGATTGCGGATGCGGTAGTTGATCAATGATGACTGTGGGTCTTGAGAGTTGCGGTAGACGAAGTTTAAGAGGGTCACTTCCATGATTCAACAATTTCCCCTTATAACACCGTAAATTTTCAAAATAATTTTTCGTTTTCAAAATCACATAATGTATCACATCACAATTTCAAATCCATAATCAATAGTGTTTTCAAAACAAATCCCAAGATCTCTACACATAATAAACTCCATCGGTGTGTGTACGTGTCACGCCGTCGCCTTCCCACGGTCCTCGCTAGTACCTGAGACATCAACACAACAAGTGTAAGCATAAATGCTTAGTCAGTTCCCCAAAATACCACATACCGCAAATACGCCACTCAAGGCTAAACTCGACGCTCTGGTCAAGATGTCTTAGCGGGACCCTCCAGTCCCGTAGCTCGTCGGACCCTCTGGTCCAGTCATAGCTCATTTGGCCCTCTGGCCCGGTCTGAATCGTTGGACCCTCCGGTCCGGTCTACACAATCATACAACATACATATAACACATAGCACGTAATCTCATACATAGCACGTAATCTCATACATAGCACATAAGACCCTCCGGTCAACTCATAATAATACTCAAGGTAACGTATAGTGAGAAGACTCACCTGGCACGAAGAATCAACCTCCAATCATCCTGCTTGCCAAACACCGACCTCTAACTCTGTGTCAAATCCCACAATTAACCCAATCAGGAACTAAGTCCAATTTCTCAATTACCAGGTCTAAAGATAGACCATCTACCAGTCCATTACGGTCCTAACCCATTGGGCCCACCAAGGCCTAATAATAAATGGGCTTTCCCCAAGGCCCAACCTCACCCTACAAGACAAGCCCAACATGAGGCCCAAGACATCAATTTAAATCTCTATTCACAGGCTCTACTAAGCAGGCCCAAGGATTCCGGCCCAACACTTAAAGCCCAAAAGATCACCTAGCCCAAAAGCCCACAGAGGGGTTACGCGGGGCGTACCTATCTTGGTACGCTCAGCGTACTTAAGCATGCACAAATCTGATCGGTGACCTCAGCCCAGTATGCGGGGCGTACTAGGATTATGCTGGGCATAGTCTCAGTTTTGCTTAAATCAATTTCTGGTTCTTAACCCGTTAAGACCTTAACTTATCTCTTGGATCTGGACTTCCTAACATCTCTTACTCCATAAAGTTATCGACTTTAAGCCTTTGCATGGCTGATGAGGTCACAACACATAAAAACTCTTACTTTCTTAACCCAAAATGCACATAACCCATGCATGGTTAGATTCACACGATTAAGATCTCATTTTTATGGTTCTTCATCACTAGATACACTTAAAAGGACAGGTTATTAAGCTTTGGAGTGCATCAACTCATAAAGTCTCAAGCTTGGGACCAAAAACCCTAAAATGGACCCTAAAATGCACAAAACAAAAAGAGAGGGAAAGCTTGGAGCTTTATACCTTCAAATGGTGCTCTAGCCCCAAGGAAGCTCAGATCCACAACTTGCTCTTCGACTTCACTCCCTTCCATGCTCCTTCTTAACTCTCAAAAGTCCACAAGAACACAAACAAGCTCATCATGGCCACCACAAGCTTCAAGAACGGATATTAGGGTTTGAGAGGGTTTAATAACTGAGGAAGGTGGCCAGAAATGAGACCATCTCTTTCTTTTTATAGGGACACTTCACTTAATTAGGGTTTTCTTCTATGCCTAGAACGCCCAGCGTACCCCCTGGTACGCCCAGCGTACTTGGTGGCTCTTGCTTAAGAAACACGTGCATCTGTACGCTAAGCGTACGCATACATACGCCCAGCGTACTTCGCTAGCAACTTCTTGACTTTAAGGACTTAACTTGTCAACCCTCCAAACTTTCATAGCTTCAAAGATAAAATTTTGATTCCACAATCCTCATACATATCGAAAGGTAATGAGATCCCTTACGTTTACAGCAACTCGCCTCAACCCGTAACCCTCTCGCGCCCGACTCATGGCCCACCAACACTAATCACAGACAATGTGAAACAGGATATTACAATTATCCCCCACTTGAATTAGATTTCGCCCTCGAAATTGCCCCTTAGCCATATATGAATTTATACTATCTCTGAAGGGTACCACCGAATGAATCTCATACCATACCGAGATCTTCTTCCATGGACAACTGAACCCACACAGAACTCCCAAAATCAAAACTAATCCAACCACTCTGACGCTGATACGCTCAATCCCAAAATCTGGAAACTCTAGTGGCCTGACCCGCCGCCAGACCGCCTACTCAAAGATCACCATGATATTCGCTCGTCGATTGTCAAACCCCGATAACTCACTGATCCTCTGATCCACCATCGCGACTGGTCTTTCGACACAATACAGACTCGCATCCACTTGGATATCCTCCAGTGGAACCATTGTCGACTCATCGACTATACACTTCCTCAGTTGTGACACGTGGAAGGTATCATGAATCAGATCCAACTCCGCAGGTAGCTCCAAGCAATATGCTACCCTGCCCATCCTCGCGATCACTCTAAACAGTCCGATATACCGGGGGCCCAACTTGCCCCTCTTCCTGAATCGAATCACTCCTTTCCAAGGAGATACCTTCAGGAGTACAAAATCACCGACCTGGAATTCGAGCTCAGATCGTCTCCTATCCGCATAACTCCTCTAGCGACTATGAACGGTCAACAACCTCTGTCTGACCTGTTGAATCTGCTCTGTTGTCTGAAGCACTATCTCTGCACTACCCATCAACCGTTGCCTACCTATCCCCAACGAATGGGGGTCCGACACTTCCTTCTGCACAACAACTCAAAGGGTGGCATACTAATGCTTGAGTGATGGCTGTTGTTGTAAGAAAACTCAGTCAAGGGCAAAAATGTGTCCCAACTCCTCATGAAATCTCTTCCAGAACCTGGAAGAGAAGCGCACATCTCGATCTAAAACAATCAGATCCGGTACTCCATGCCACGATACCACCTCTCTCTCGTACAATTCCGCCAGTCTCTCAGCAAAAAAAACTTTCCCTGAATTCCCTCTCGTATCAGCTCTCTTTGCCCAGTGATACATAATTCTCAAGGTTCTTTTTACTCCAATCGGATACTATACTCCCGATAGAATCATCACATGTTGCCCATGGCATTTCCCGTACCCGCGGACCGACCCTACCTAGGTCTAAGATATCGGGTGATAGCAATAATCCCTCCTCTTAGCATGGGATTCGTCTCAGAATTCTAGAATCTCACTTCATGTACCCACACACCATTAACGCCAAACTCAACTCAAGAGTTTGGTATGTACACACGTTGGAACCTCATGTCCCAGTGAAACGTTTATCCCATGTCTCAACCTGTGCCCAGTGCAAATACCACCTTTCCAATTCCCTTATGATGCGACAATCACCACTCAACTCAAATATAGTGATTCCCGTCAAGAACGGAGACCCCAGTCTCGCCCTTGTTTCAACCACCATACCCCTAAAAACTCAATACTAGAGCTACTCAAGTCCAAGATCCTCATGTATCGTGCTCTTAATAAAAGAGTATTCCCTCATAACCACCCCTCGCTGACTAGAGAATACTACGGCTCCTCGTAGCATCACAACATCCTTTGACTAGTGAGTACTACGGCTCCCCGTAGCATCACAACATCCTCTGACTAGTGAGTACCACGGCTCCCCGTAGCATCACAACATCCTCTGACTAGTGAGTACCACAGCTCTCCGTAGCATCACCACACCTCCTCTTGATGACAGTACCTGAAGGCTCTCACTGGAGTCATAGATACTCAATACACCACCTGCCGTCACAAACTCAAGACTTCTTAAAATTAATTCGGAAATCAAGGCATTATACTCAGATCCCTCGAAACACCATTACAAAACATTCCAAAGTCCTGCCTTAACCACTGTCTCCGATTTTCAGCATCTTGCAGGTACAACAATACATTCTCTCCGAATCTCGTAAATAATCCTTCATTTTACCCAACACGCAACCTCGTTGTATCCAAACACTCCATTGGAACACGGAGGAATCGCTAACGTTTCAGAACGCGTTGATGACCATCCGAAGTTCTTTCCTTTACTGCTCAAAACCCATACAAGAATACACATACCGACCCGGGAGTTGGCCACCCGATTATCTCCTAAATACCCTAAAAAGGGCATATAACAATCCATACATCGAACCATAAGTCCTCAGTTGCCAATACCCTCCCTACGAGCTTACCACCTTTAACATCCCTAACCACCACCAGATTCCTGACCAATAGCCACCTGCCGTGGAGACACACGTCCGTTCTCATAACGTACCTCATGCATAATGTCGCTCTGCACTTCGCCTTGACCACTAATAACCTTGGTCTCATGATTCCGAACCGCAGGTCTCTATATCCAGATTTCTAACCGCCCTTGCGCAAATCTCTGATCCCCTCTATAAAGTCCGATTCTCCCCCACTTAGGGTTCGAACCATCACCAATGGACGCACTAACAATTATCCCACAGACAGTTTCTACCAGAACATCACACCTACTCTTGGAAGGCACTACACGATGCCCCATGATCTCCCCACATAGGGATCAAGCAACCCCAAAATTCCCTGAATCTCCGATGAATTCCTCAAGAACTTCTCGTCACAACTGTCTCTAGTCCCTCCAAAATCTCATACCATCCACTACCGAACATCTCAATTGTCCAGTAATAATCCTGACTATCAAACTGGAAATTTTGAATCATCATACTCCTCATCCTCGTATTCCCAACCAACGTGTGAATCATCACAAGAACAGGGACTCCACTCCCATACTCAATACCCAACATAGACATAAGGGTCACCGCCCCGATATACTCTTCTGGATCACCCAGTGCTACAGTTAGCATGTGTCCTACTATACTCAAGTAGGGTGCATCCTGATCCTTGACCATCTTAGTCCCAACTAACAACCTGCTCATGGTATATCATTTCTCGCGGAAGACACACTGCCAAAAACTCTGGTGGAAGATCGCCATAAATGTCAACCTGCAGGGTTTACTCCTAACCCCAAAACTGAAGTCTCACACCTCTTATGTTTCCCACAGGAAGCGGAAATAGCACCACTCAGGTCACAGAAAGTGTCCCCTTTCTCTCAGCTGATTGCTCCTCTCAAGTCGTAATACTCCATAAAAACCATCTCTACTCATCCTTGAGTCTTGCGACTACATTTGACATCTTACCAAAAATATTTGGAATGCTCTCGACCTCCCTCTCAAGGGATGCCTCTTCTGACTTAATCATGGCCCTCGGGCCTGAAACCTCATCGCGCCCAATCTCCGCATACTCAATCATAAACGGATAATCGGAGAACCACAAGCGTCATTTACTACGAACCATGGTACTCAGCCCATGACGTCTATTCTCAATTTGCCACGACGCATGGTATTCGAACCATGACATCCCCCTCAATCTGCTATGATGCATGGTACCCGAACCATGACATCACTCCTCAATCTGCTCCGATGTATGGTACCCGAACCATGACATCACTTCTCAATCTGCTCCGATGTATGGTACTCGAACCACAACATCACTCCTCCATCTGCTACGGCGCATGGTACTCAAACCATGACACTACTCCTTGATCTCTTGTCCCCACTTGATTCCCTAGTACCCTAAGGATTCTTACTTGGACTACTCACTGGTCCGGTGTCTTCGGTAGTACAGGCCCTATACTACCGCTCACACCGCATCAGTATTCACCCCAAGTCCTCCGCCTAGGATCCCAGATCACAAGCACTCTGATCTCGCTATGCATAGTCTAATCTCCCGCAAACCTCTCGTAAGCTCCTCACTGCTACCTACTCACTCTAAAGCATCTCATAGCAGCAGAAATCTCCTAGGCTAAGGCATCACAAATCAGGACACTCTAGTCCTAATATGATTACCTAGCCTACTCTAACATGCATTTTATATCATATCATAACTCATAACACATAATGTAAGAGTATTTTGGGGATTCACCGTTCGGGCGCTGGCTGACCGTACACACCTTCCACTCTGTTTGCTTCCAAAACCTCTTTTTCTTTTTAGAAAATTTTAGTTTTATTTGAAAATTTCTCAAATCCTTGGTTTGAGTTCAAATACGCCCGAAGGTGCATCCGAATCCCTCAAACCAAGGCTCTGATACCAACTTGTAACACCGTAAATTTTCAAAATAATTTTTCGTTTTCAAAATCACATAATGTATCACATCACAATTTCAAATCCATAATCAATAGTGTTTTCAAAACAAATCCCAAGATCTCTACACATAATAAACTCCATCGGTGTGTGTGTACGTGTCACGCCGTCGCCTTCCCACGGTCCTCGCTAGTACCTGAGACATCAACACAACAACTGTAAGCATAAATGCTTAGTCAGTTCCCCAAAATACCACATACCGCAAATACGCTACTCAAGGATAAACTCGACCCTCTGGTCAAGATGTCTTAGCGGGACCCTCCAGTCCCGTAGCTCGTCGGACCCTCCGGTCCAGTCATAGCTCATTGGGCCCTCTGGCCCGGTCTGAATCGTTGCACCCTCCGGTCCGGTCTATACAATCATACAACGTACATATAACATATAGCACGTAATCTCATACATAGCACGTAATCTCATACATAGCACATAAGACCCTCTGGTCAACTCATAATACCACTCAAGGTAACGTATAGTGAGAAGACTCACCTGGCACGAAGAATCAACCTCCAATCATGTTGCTTGCCAAACACCGACCTCTAACTCTATGTCAAATCCCACAATTAACCCAATCAGGAACTAAGTCCAATTTCTCAATTACCAGGTCTAAAGATAGACCATCTACCAGTCCATTACGGTCCTAACCCATTGGGCCCACCAAGGCCCAATAATAAATGGGCTTTCCCCAAGGCCCAACCTCACCCTACAAGACAAGCCCAACATGAGGCCCAAGACATCAATTTAATTCTCTGTTCACAGGCTCTACTAAGCAGGCCCAAGGATTCCGGCCCAACACTTAAAGCCCAAAAGATCACCTAGCCCAAAAGCCCACAGAGGGGTTACGTGGAGCGTACCTCTCTTGGTATGCTTAGCATACTTAAGCATGCACAAATCTGATCGGGGACCTCAGCCCAGTACGCGGGGCGTATTAGGATTACGCTGGGCGTACTCTCAGTTTTGCTTAAATCAATTTCTGGTTCTTAACCCGTTAAGACCTTAACTTATCTCTTGGATCTGGACTTCCTAACATCTCTTACTCCATAAAGTTATCGACTTTAAGCCTTTGCATGGCTGATGAGGTCACAACACATAAAAACTCTTACTTTCTTAACCCAAAATGCTCATAACTCATGCATGGGTAGATTCATACGATTAAGATCTCATTTTTATGGTTCTTCATCACTAGATACACTTAAAAGGACAGGTTATTAAGCTTTGGAGTGCATCAACTCATAAAGTCTCAAGCTTGGGACCAAAAACCCTAAAATGGACCCTAAAATCCACAAAACAAAAAGAGAGGGAAAGCTTGGAGCTTTATACCTTCAAATGGTGCTCTAGCCCCAAGGAAGCTCAGATCCACAACTTTCTCTTCGACTTCACTCCCTTCCATGCTCCTTCTTAACTCTCAAAAGTCCACAAGAACACAAACAAGCTCATCATGGCCACCACAAGCTTCAAGAACGGATATTAGGGTTTGAGAGGGTTTAATAACTGAGGAAGGTGGCCAGAAATGAGACCATCTCTTTCTTTTTATAGGGACACTTCACTTAATTAGGGTTTTCTTCTGTGCCTAGTACGCCCAACGTACTAGGTGGCTCTTGCTTAAGAAATACGCGCATCTGTACGCTAAGCGTACGCATACGTACGCCCAGCGTACTTCGGTGCCAACTTCTTGACTTTAAGGACTTAACTTGTCAACCCTCCAAACTTTCATAGCTTCAAAGATAAAACTTTGATTCTACAATCCTCATACATATCAAAAGGTAATGAGATCCCTTACGTTTCCAGCAACTTGCCTCAACCCGAAACCTTCTCGCGCCCGACTCGTGGCCCAGCAACACTAGTCACGGACAATCTGAAACAGGATGTTACACCCCCTAAGTGACCTCTTCAACTTTCCTTCATTTATCAAGTTTAAGAAACTTGATGAGAATCCACCAAAATTTTCTAACACTTTCCAACCATGTGATCCTCCTTAGAATTTCAAACTTGACTTTAGCAGTTGTGTGTTTGGATTTTCCCACTGTGGTTCTGGAAACTTCGAGTTGCTTCCTTGTGACTCGATGCATTGTGGTCATAGGGATGAAATACTTGATTTCACTGTCCCTACGTTTGAAAATAATTCCAAGGTCATGATAGTTGGTTGCGCTAAGAGATCTTTCTTAAAATCCTTCGGTGAGAATTGGGGCAGGATCAAGTGGTGGTAGATCAAACTTCTTTGCAAGAGCCGGGTGAACATCAGCATCAATTTTGGTGAAGTCGCAGAGAGTTTCCTTGAGAAAAGTACTTGCTCTTTCCAGTGCTATCTTCATCTTTAGATATTTTTCAACTTTGTTCTGGAACACCTTAGCTATCAGGAAGACTTCTTCTAGATTCATGCATGGGAAGTTAGCTTGGGTGCGGACATAGTCCTGAATTCTTCTTGTAAGAGTATATTGGATGAAGTCAGCTTTCATGAATTTCTGGGGCTTGAAGTTCTTAACTGCGGATGGTCTATCATTAGACCAAGTTTTCTCTATGGAAGAAGCATGTTTGGCATAGAATCGATTGAGTCTTTCGAATTCCATGGGCAGTCTCTTCTGATCAGGTAGGCTGCAGTCAAAGGGCTCAAATACAGTGAAGTATTTAGCATTTGGGTAGATTGGAACACCCCAGTAACCGTCAGAAGGGGGTTCAGCATACGTAAGGTAACGTTTGTAATCATCGTCCAGCAGTCTTCGATGGGGATTGATCCATGAATTGACTAAGGATTCATCCATGGTGATGTCTAATCCGTTTTCTCTCCAGATGAGTTCAGCAAATTTGGCTGCTTTCCAATCAGCATTTTTCTATTTCGTCGCAGGAGAGTCATTGGAGTGTTCGGATGACATGTTGGATGCTAGATGCTTGAAGTAAGGAGGAGTCTCAGGTCGTTCAGGAGAAGGAACGATTTTCTGTTGCGGTGGTGTCTGATGAGTAGATGGTTGCGGTGAGGTCTGATGAGTAGATGGTTGCGGTGAGGGAATTTTTTCAGTTATGATGGGGGGCTCCTATGATGAGAGACGTTGTTTGAGTGATATTCTTCATCACTTCCCCCTCTTGAGGAATTCATTCTAGGAGCTTCCTCAAGCCATGACTTAAGACCATCGATTTTTGAACAGACATCGTTGAATTAGGCCTTAACTGCATCAGCCAGTTGCTGATTATCTGGGATGGCGGAGTTGAAGAGTAGTTGATGAATCTCCTTTGTAAGTTGAAGAATCTCGGGGCCATGAAAATTGGACGATAAGGATCGTTGAAGTCTGTTGAAGGTAGATTGAAGGACTGAGATAGTGGACTCATAGGCAGTGTGAGTTTCAGCTATCAACTTCTGTGAGTGAGTTGACTGGTCCGCAATGGCTGTTTGTAAATCTGCCTTGATTGCGGATACCTCAGAGATGAGGTGCTCTGCAGTAGCCATGAATTGCTTATGATCAGCCTATCGAGTGTTGTCTAGGGACCGAATCCCTATTTCCACTTTAAGAGAAATCCTCTCAGCAGCCAGGTTTTTACGGGTTTCTAGTCTTTCAATTCATTTGATTAAGGACTGCGGTCCTGGAATGTCTTCAGATTACAGTTAAGTGGACTTAACCGCAGCAAGAATTTGATCTACTTTGGCTTGTAGACTCATAAATTCTTTTCTGGACACAGCCATCTTCTTTTTCTCTTTAGGCTTGGAGGTTGAGTGTTAAGAGCCACTCGATTCGTCTTCATTAAACATCATCAGATCATCAGAAGGAGTAGATTGATTTACCACATTGATGTCATAGTCATCATATCCAAATGTTGGTTCGGAGCTGACTTCGATGGCTGTTCCTTCTTCTTGTGATTCTTGAATGTTGGAGGTTGAAGTGGGCTTTGATGGATCTTTATCAGCAGTCGCAGCTTGAGCCTTGCAGATTGTATCGGCCATTTCGTCCATCAGGTCTTGAACTTTGCAGATCGTAGAGACTGTGTTTGCATTGTTGATGGCGTCTGCCCAATATTTTGCTACGGATTGAATCTCCTGTTGTTTCTGTTGAAGCTGCTTTGTTTGACGAGCCTTTCTTGCTTGAAATACCCTTCGGAAAGCAGCATATTTCTTTGCTTCAGCTTCAGTGGTTGGTTGATACGTACTCCATGAGTCGTTGAGATCTATTTCGGTAATTCCTTCAAAACGCATCGAGGTGTCCCTCGGGTTCATGGATCCTTACACATTTGTGCTCACCATGCCTAAACCACCTGGAAAATGTGTAAGCAGAGTAGGATTTCCTAAGCTTCCTTGGTCTCCTTGACCCGTGGTCAAGTCTAGCCTAAGATCAGTTCTGGAATGGTGAAAAGAAGTGCTCTACATTTGGGATGGTGTTTGAAGTGTTTGGGTTACAAACAACAGGATGGATTTCAACTCCTCAGGAGAAAAGAAATGTAGATGGGAATCCCTGGAGACCTTAGGGTGGGAACCAATTCCATCCCCTTGGGAGTGAGCTGGGGGTGAGTCTCCACGTTGAGGTGAAACAGACACACCTTCTGTGTTTGAGTGGTATTGGATGGTGGTATTGAATGGGTGTGCGGCCACCCCAAGGACTACCGGAGCCATTTGAGAGGCTGCAGTATGAGTCCAGTCACGCATTTGGTTTGTGGATTGGGTTTTCCGTTTCTTGAGGATAGAAATGGGTTGTTCATCATCATCAGAATCACTGGAGGAAGATTGAGAATGATGTTCGGTTGATTCGTCATTTGATGGCACACTTTGTACAAGTTTCCTTTTCCTTGATGCTTCTGCTTTCTTGGGAGAAGCTTTCTTCCTTGTGGGAGTGGTACTTTCTTATATATGTTGTGGGGTCCCTTGTTGGCTTTAACCAATTGCTTAAGCCTTTTGGATAACGGCAGATGTGAGGTAGTAGTAGATGGAGTTATGATGCTTTCAGGTTGAGTGGGTGTGGTAGATGTTACAATTTGTTGAGTGGAAAGAGGTGGGGTACGAAGGTATGGGTCAATACCTTCTGTAGCCTCTATATGATCAGTGACATCCGCAGTTTCAAGTCGGACCGTAGTCAAGATGTGGACAGGTAAACGTCTAATAGGGCCAAAAATTGATTGATCTTTAGAAAGAGTGTACCTTTTGAGATCTTTGGTGACGAAGAAGTCAATATCATTTCCCATGTTGAGTTTTGCATCCGCATGAAGATCCGAGATGCAGAGGGACCAGAACCTTGCAAAAGTGAGCTCGGTTGGATTTACCTTGGGTCTTTCCTTAGGAATGTACTGCAAAAAATCATCCCATAAGATCTTACCGTAGTTGACATCGTGGCCAGTGAAAATGCTCCATACAAGCTCTAGAAGCTTGAGACCCATATTATCAATTCCTCCGGTTCTGCCTGATAGGCTGCGGATCACAAAATGGCAAATAAACTGCCATACCACAGGCAACTGATTTTCTTGAATTCGTCGATCCCTTTCAATTTCTTCTGGTATCCCATCTGATAGAGAGCAGAGACGATGTCTGTGACACTTGAAGTGAAGAATTTTGTTGAAGGATGCACAATAAGGTTGATGGCAGTAAGAAATTTCTCCTTGGTCAAAATAACAAGATAATCATTCACAAGATTCAGATGCACTTCTTGGAGATTGTTAAGAGGGTGATAGGTAGAGAAAGCACATTTGAAAAGCATCGACAGTGGAACAACATCAGTGAAGGTATCGAAATGACCAAATAGATGATGATTCTTCAAGAACTTGATCATTAGCTTGATTAGATCATTATAGAAAGACTGCACATCAAAAACCTCCCTAAGATTACTTAAGGTAATCGATGAAATTGCGTTCCTTGAAGCGGAGTCTGAACCTGTCGGTTGAGCAGAGGCAGAGGCCTTGGATTGTTTCTTTGAGATGTTTGATTTCACCATTTTTAAAAGTTTGAAGAACTTGCGGAAAAACCAGAGTGCAAGAAGATGAGGAAGAAGAAGATCGTCTTAGAGGGTTCAGAAAAGCGTAAAGCTTTTTGGGAGGAAAAGAAAGATTTTAAAGTGGCAGATTTGAAATTTAATTTGATTTACCCTAATTAAAGAATAAGAGTAAAAACGTTTGGTTTTTATTTTGATTAGGGAAATCAATCCCAGCCACTCATGTTTTATTGAAAGTTGTTTTTTTATTTTTATTCTTGATATTAAGAAAAACAGGGCATTAAATGATGTGTCAGACCCTGTTGCCCCATGTCTGAAGAACGTGTGGTAAGGCGGTCAATCCGTTGTATAAAGTAGAAGTTGAAATGGATTAGACGTTTTGGGGGTAGGAGAAAGGACAGTTTAAGGAAAAAAGATTTCTTAAAATATTTATTTTATGGAAAACTGTTTTTTGTCATCATACCCAAAATAGGTCAGAGACAGGTTTATTTAAAAGAATGAAACAGTGATGTGATGCAAAAAGAATGTTAAAATTTTTTTTGAGAATGTTTTTCTTATTTAATGAAGGATCATTAAATAGCACACCATGATTCAAGAATTAATGAAACAGTTGAGAAATCAATCAATGTGATTGCGGATTGAGACTTCATTGTGGATGGATCATTTGACATTGTGGATGGGCGGTTGGATGACTGCAGTAGAATAACTGAGGAGAACACTTGAACAAGGATTAGTAATAACAAACAATAAGGACCATCGAAGGATAAATATGATATATGGTTGCGGTACACAGGATATATCAAAACCATTTATCATAAGTAACTTCAGTTAGGACTGCAACAGAGACCAAGGATGGTCTGCGGTACCTATCAATTCAAAAAGAATTGTGGATCTGGATTCATCATTCCTAACATTTGTAAGAAACTGTTGAGTTTTGTAGAGTTAAGTGCCTTTGTGAATACATCAGCAATCTCTTCATGAGTATGGACAAAAATTAGTTCAATGTTACCTTTCAGGATATGGTCTTTGATGAAGTGATATC
Source organism: Lactuca sativa (assembly GCF_002870075.4). Lineage (NCBI taxonomy): Eukaryota > Viridiplantae > Streptophyta > Magnoliopsida > Asterales > Asteraceae > Lactuca > Lactuca sativa. Next base: position 211,087,751 of record NC_056625.2, read on the forward strand.
GTAGTTCAATATGCTTTGTCTTGGAGTGCTGAATTGGATTATGAGAAATAGCTATAGCACTTTCAGAGTCACAATAAATTGGTATCCGCAGCATTATGTATCCATAGTCCAATAGTTGGGTTTTCATCCATAATACTTATGAACAACAGTTGGCTGCGGCCACATATTCAGCTTCTGCGGTAGACTGTGATACACAATTTTGTTTTCTTGATGACCAACTGACGAGTCTTCCACCCAAAAATTGACATCCATCGGAGGTGCTTTTACGATCTAGTCTGCATCTGGCATGATCCGCATCAGTGAATGCTTGTAGGTTGAAGTCATTCCCTGCGGGTTACCATAAACCAAGAGTCTTGCTACCCTTTAAGTACCTTAGAATCTACTTGGCTGCGGTCATGTGTGACATTTTTGGGTCAGCCTGGTACCTTGCGCATACACCTGTTGCAAAGACGATATTTGTTCGGCTTGCGGTGAGGTACATCAATAAGCCAATAATACCTCTATAAGTCTTGTGATCAACTGATTCGCCTGAGGGATCAACATATATCTTATATCCGAAGGTCATGGGGACCTTTTCCGAAGAACAGTTGTCCATTGAATATTTCTTTAACAGTTCAGAGGTATATTTCTCCTGATGAATGAATATCCCTTGAGGGACTTGTTTCACTTAAAGTCCTAGAAAGAAGTTAATCTCTCTATTCATGCTCATTTGGAACTTGTTGGTCATGAGCTTAGCGAATTCATCCACCATTTTTTGATCAGTTGAACCAAAGATGATATCATCCTCATATATTTGTACAAGCATAAGATGATCACCAGTTGCTTTTCTAAATAAAGTGGGATCAATCACTCCTCTTTTGTATTCGGACGAGACAAGAAATTCAGAGAGAATCTCATACCATGCTCTTGGGGCTTGTTTTAAATCGTAGACTGCTTTTTCAAGCTTGTAGCAGTAGTCTGGGAATTCTAGACTTTTAAAGCCCATAGGTTGCTAGAGATAAACCTCCTCTTTTAACTCACCGTTGAGAAAAGCACTTTTCACATCCATTTGATGAACCTTGATGTTCTTGTGAGCTGCGTATGCTAAAAAGATTCGGATGGCTTCCATTCGTCCTACCAGAGCATACGTTTCATCATAGTCAATACCTTCAAGTTGACTACTTCCCTTGGCAACTAGCCTTGCCTTGTTTCTAACTACCGCACCAGATTCATCCAACTTATTCTTGTACACCCATCTAGTACCAACAATGGTGTGACCTTGCGGCTTCGGAACGAGCTACTTTGTTTCTTTTGAATTCTTCTAGCTCTTCTTGCATTGCGGATATCCAGTCTGGTTCTAGTAATGCTTCTTTGATCGTTCGAGGCTCGATCGAGGACAGAAACGTTGCATAGTGAAAATGATCAGATAAATCCTTGGATGATCGAGTCTGGATACCTGCGGATGGGTTGCCGATGATTTGACCTGGTGGGTGGTCTTTCGTCCATACATGTAGACGGGGTTGCAGATGATCAGCAGCTGCGGTAGAGGGAATATTTTCAATATTAGAAGACTATGCGGTTGGAGATGGCAGTACCCCCTGTACTTAAGAACATCCTGCTGAATTGTCTTGAATTGAGAAGGTGGGATCAGAGTTTTCTTGGGCAGATGGTGAAGGTTCCCCCTGGAGTACAGACGGGGGTTCCCCTTAAACCTATGAAGGTTCCCCCTGGATTGCGGATGGGAGTGAGATAATCCTTGAATCTGCTCTTGTGTCAATGTTCTCTATGTTTTCATCATCCGAGTCCGAACAAACGTTAGATGGTTAAAAATTTATGCGGATAATGATTGCAGCTGCATCTTCTAGTACTGGAACCTTGATGGTTGTTGTATGGTCTGGAGTTGAGTTTTCCTCCTCAACCGGAAAGGTAGAAGTATTTAGTGATACCTCATCGATCAGTGTAGGACCAGATACGTTAGCATGCTGCTGCTGAGCTTCCAGGGACACAAGAACTTTGGATAACTTGCCTGTTTCTATAGGGTCGAAGATATAGTCATGGTTTACTTCAATTAGATTTAGTGGACCCGAAGAGGCAGGAATATCACTTTCTAGGATTGTTGTGGTTTCGGTTGATGGAGCGGTGTTGCGGATGTGATAGTCATCAAATTTCACATCAAAGCTTTCAATTATCAGCCTCGTGCGTCTAATGAGAACTCTATAAGCAACCTTGTTAATGGAGTAGCCAAGGAAGATGCCTTCATCAGACTTTGGTGCGAATTTGTTGAGGTGGTCTCTGTTGTTGATTATGAAACATCTACACCCAAATGTATGGAAGAATCGAACATTTGGCTTGCGATTGTTAAGGCCCTCATACGGTGTTTTTCTGAGACGTTTGCACACAATGCATTGGTTTTGTACAAAACAAGTTGTGGCCACTGCTTCGGCCCAGAAGTAGAGAGGAGGGTGAGCAAAGTTGAGCATAGATCTGGCAGCTTCTACTAGAGTGCGGTTCCTTCGCTCTACTACTCCATGTTGTTGTGGTGTGTAGGGAGCTGAAAAGTTGTGATTAATGCCTTTGGAAACCAATAAACTATTTAGGAGATGGTTAGTAACCTCGGTTCCATTATCACTTCAGATACGTCGTACTGGTAACTTGATCTGAAGTTCAATTTCCTTGATGAAATTGATCAATATATGCGGAGTTTATGATTTGATTCGAAGAAAGAAGACCCATGTGAACCGTGTGATGTCGTCAACTATAACCAGTATGTATCTTTTTTGATGAAGACTGGCTACTGTAGATGGACCGCAGAGATAATGTGCAAGAGTTCCAATGGTTCAGAAATTGAGGAGTCAATCACCATGGAGTGACTTGCTTTGGATTGCTTTCCATATTCACATGCAATGTAGAGAGTGTCATTGTTGTACTTGAGGATTGGAAGACCTCTTACTAGTTCTCCGATGACCAAATTGTTGATGTATCTGAAATTGAGGTGAGCTAGCTTGCGGTGCCATAGCCAGCTGACTTCAGATACAGCTTTGGATAGGAAGCATAACTATGGTTTGCCTATGATCAGGGATACATCCATAGGATATGTAGTACCTTCGGAACGGGACTTGATCAGACACGTTCTCCTATCGCTTGTCATTACATAGCAAAATTGGTCATCAAATTCAACACGATGGCATGCCTTACATAGTTGACCAACACTGATGAGATTGTGTTTAAGGCTTTCTACACAAGCAACCTTTTGAATAAAGAAGTTTCCTGTAGTAAGAACACCATAACCTCAGATTATCCCATTCGCATTGTTGTCGAATGTGACGTTACCACCGTTGCAAATTGTCCTGAAATCCCGAAGGTATTTTAACCTTCATGTCATGTGCAAGGAGCAGGCATTGTCGATTAACCAATCTTCTTCTTGTTCCTCCTTGCACAAGGCCTGAGAATTACACGGTTAGTTTAGGCATCCAAACTAGTTTGGAGCCTGGGACAAAGGATGAGTTTCTGATTGATGCATGAATCGAGGTTGCAGGGACTAGTTTCAAGTCAACTTTTAAACCTAGTCCTGGGTGTTTGTGAGTTTTTGGAGTGTTGCATTTTTTTGAAAAGTTATGAGGTTTCTGAAAAGGATTAGATTTGACATGAGATAAACCATTTTCACAACTGCATTGACATTGACATGCTGAAATTTTGTCTTTTGTTTTGAAACTTTGTTTGGTCAGCGGTTTGAAAGATGAGGTTCACTTGTGACTGGTCCGAGGTTGGTAATATCTGACATTGGTGCTGTTGGAATTTGAAAAAGTTTGTTTCGAAAAAGATTTAGCACGTGTAGATTCTTTGGACCTTTTTCTAGGATTTGGTAAAATACCCTTCCACTTGTTGAAATTTTGATGTGATTTTAAAGGTGTTGGAGTAGGTAAGATACCCTTACATTTTGGATCATCTGAGGAATAGATTTGAAAAGCGTTGCTTCAAAAAGACCTTTCTTTCTTTTGGCTTGTGTCAGATGAGTTAGGAATAAACGTTGAAACTGTACATTCCTTTTTGCATGTTTTCTTGATGGGAGAGTTTTTTGAAAAATAGTGAGCAAAAACAAACTTTTCTGGACTCTTAGATTTTGGGAATCTGATATGTCTTTTATTTTTAGAAAAGGTTTTTCGATTTGTGCCTCGGGATCGAATTTCCTCTTTGAAAGCCTTTTTTGCTAATGTTTTTGGAGAACCGCAGTCATTAGTGTTCAGCTGCGGTTTCCTAGAAACCTTTGAAATTTTTTGAAAACGAGGGCTTGACTCATCCAAACTTGAAGATTCAGGGTTTTGAGAGCATTGACCTACTTCAAAGTTCTCTATGGGTAGTTCATGGTGAATTGGCTGAAGAATCATAGAGCCTTTTATTGTGGACCGTGGTAAGGATGATTTAGCTACCATTTGCATAAGTCTGAGTTGTGACTTCAGCGAGACTTTTATGAGAGTCATGACTACAGTGAGAGACACTGCGGTCTGATGGTAAAGATGGAAAGTCCTGTGAGACTTCGGGACTTTCTATGACAATTTCTTCATCAACAACTGATGAGGTTTGAGAATTTAAATTGATTGTGCCATAGATAGGAGTTTGATCACTTGTGTGACCCAAAACCTCAGGCACAATTTCCTCATTGACAAAGTTATTACTTAGATTATGAAGTCTACCGAAGTGGTTTCTGATATCTTCGGAAAAAGTCTTGTCATTGACTGGGAAATGAAATTCTCGGTCCGGAGGGACATACAGTCGATCTTTGTTAAACCGGGGTGAGGAGTCCTTTGCAGTAGGATATCCATTGGACTAACCCCAATTGTACATATTGTCCATAGTTCCATTATTTACCAAATTTTCAATAGCTTCACTTTCATTGAATAGTTTTCTATTAATAGATTTAGGCGTACAATCTCACTCTGATCTAAATCTCTTTGGTTCAAAGATATCTCTAGTTGTGTTTCACTCAACATTCTTGCATCTTTTTCTAACTCTAAATGTTTTTCTAACATGGCCATTTTGAGTCTTTTGTTGTCTAGTCGTCCTCTTACATGAAACATCTCTTGGGACACTATGTTCTTCTCATCTAAGGCTTTGTTGTAGTCTGTTAGGACGGCATCACATGTGTCATTAAGATTGTCTATAAAGGGTTGACAGTCATGCATGTTGTAGTTTAGAGTTTGAATCATGAGTTTTACCTGTTCGACAATGCTTAGTGTTCTATCTTTTCCCATGTAGCAGTAGTTCTTTTCCAGCTTTGTAGACCTATTATCATCAACAGTTGCTAGCATGCAGATTTTGCCTTTTCCTTTGATATTGCTGATGGCTTCTTCTTCATCTCCGGATAACTAAAATTGATGGTCTCTTTTGATATGAGCTACGTATGCCCAAGCTTTTTCCTTTTCCTCTAATTCTTGAGCCATTCTAAGGTAGAATGTTCTGTCTTTCACCACATTTGCTTTGCAATCTTTTGCAAAATGATTCTCTTTGTTGCACTTGTGACATATCACAACATCACTTTTGTCTTCTGAGGGAGTACCGGAGTCAGTGGTTTGAGTGGACTGCGGTGCCTCCTTTGGTTGAGCATTTTGAGATTGTGGTGGTTGATGAGAACTTTTGGAGTAACGAGAGTGATTATTTTTGATGGGTTTTGGTCAAAAGAACATCCTATGTGCTCAAACAAACCCTAATGCTTGGATCTAGGTTTCTCTATTGTACATGCAATTTATCCAAGACTATAAACCCTAAGTCTAGCATATGATAATCAATATAAAATATAATTAGGGTTTAGATCATACCTTGATTGTTATGTAGCAATAACAATCTCAAATCCTCCTTGTATTGACTTTAGAAAGCTTAGAGTCACAAATGTCACTCCTCTAATGGTTCACAAACACCAAGAGCAAGAGGAAGAATAAGAGAAGAGAAGGAGGCTGCCCAAAACATGTGGAAACCCTAGAAGGAAGCTTGTCCACGTTTTTGGGGCATAAGGGCTCTATATATAGTGAGGCTACTAGGGTTATCTAACAAGGAAACCCTAATTTGGATACTTAAGCCCTAAGCAACCCATGGACTCCTTTCCTTAAAGGCATTGGACGATTTCTAATGGGTTTCCCCATAGAATTCGTCCAACCTTATAATATAAGGCAATCCATAGCTCAAATTGCAATTATCTTATAATTACATTTCCAGTCCCTTAAGTTTAATTAATCTCTTTTTGTCACAAAACTAATTACCAATTAATTCTTGACTAATATTAATTAAACAATATGATTTCTCCTTTAACATATTACTCTCATAATATATTAATAAATCATATTTAATCCTTTCTCTCCATAATTCATCCTATCAAGTTGCTTTGGTGAAGGCAACCCAAAAGGACTATGCACCATCGGGTTAAGTACATACCAAAATAGTTATGGACTTAGACACTAATCCAACAGTCTCCCACTTGGATAAGTCTAATAACTATTCTGCGTATAACTTCAGATCCTGATCTGCAATCGTAGCTTTCCAAAGCCGCTGTCAACTCTGATCATATCAGATACGCGTGTCCTTTAGATAAGGGATCATATATTCCTCCATTCTAGATATCGTAAGACATGATTTCTAATCATTCTCTCTATACTATTTCTCGACTTCCGATTTATGACGACTGACTAATTGAACAAATCAAGTTAGCCCTAGCCCGGCCGAGCATTTACGTTTTGTCATTAATAAATCATCGAGGGGCCCAAAGATATCGCTTTTATCCTACTTTGGATAAAAGGAACGGATAAACTTTGATTCAATGCTTGCTTGTACTTACTCACCGAATCACACACAACAATATGTTTTATAACACCAAGTTACTGGTGCGTTTACATATTATCAATGTGCAACTGATTTGCAAGATACAACTCACACATCTCGGTTTCAAAAATATAAGATGTTATCGTCTCACCAATCACTTGTGATACAATTCATGGAGTGATCCAAGTGAGCGTGGGTTTAATCCAATGCTCAAATCATATTCATAAGCACTCATGAACATTGCAGCAAACATTTTCTTATGTCTAATACTCTTTAGACAATCCACACACCAATTCACGACAGTCTTTATTCATACCTACTTCCAACATATGAACGACTGTGGCCCGTTCGAATAATTTGACCGTTCTTAAACAATTAAATTATTCAGGAAGTCAAAACATGCAAAGTGAAACACAAGGATAATACTAATCCCATATGGCCTCAAACCTTTGAGTATAAATAAAACACCTTTTAATTATCACCATATCAATTACTCATTATTTGTTGTTTCGGGTAATCAACTTTTTACTTGAACTATTACAACACTTGTCCCATGCTCTTAGCATGCACACAATGTTTACCTATGGTTCTTACTTTGTGAAATAGATCAAATGAACACATTTCCAATCATACTCATTTCACAACTCCCAATCCTTTTCACAAGTGAAAGAATATCAAATTCTTGCTACTTATGGAATATGCTAGATTCTAACATTTTATGCAATGATCCTTTCATAATGTCATAGCAAAAAAGTCACAATGACTATTGCCAATGATATTACAAAGTCCTCTATCGGAGATTGTTACAAGACAATTCCTTAGATGTGATGTCTCTCACTCAAAGTACATTCCTTTGAACATCCTTTTGCATAAAAGTTTCTAAGCTAGACATAGATTTTCAATATTTAATTCCCAATATGGACACGTTTCCATATTTACCATATGACAACTCATTCTTAATAGAATCTTATCTATTTATAATAATGTTGATATGGTCCATCCAATACTATACTTCCAACTACTCACAAGCGACCAATCCTCGCCGAACTTTGGATTGTCCTTTGATAGTTGTTTAATTATCTTAGTCAAAACCGATTCTTGTCCTTTTCCCTCTAAATGCACTAGATATTTGGAAAATTTTAGAATGGTCAAATATTATAGCATTTGCAATCGATCCTATATCTGAAGCGTATTGGACACGATGCATAATGTCTTACATGAAGATTTAATATGTTATTAATCTTCTGCCATAATATTCTATGTGCTACATTCTCAACATTCAAACTATGAAGAGGAATGTTGTAATCATAATCGAAATTTGAGAACACACTATATATCCTTGACTAAAATTATTAACATTCCACAACTTAAGCCTTTAGATTTGAAATGAAGCATAATATTCTCTCCCTTAATTATAGCAAAACAACTTTACAACCCTTACGACTTTGCAAGGTATAACTCTTGTTTTTATATAATTAATATTGCTAACTTGCAATACTTTCCATAATAATCATACAATCATAACATTTATGCTCCCACTTACATGATGATTATTATAAACATAACACTTATGCTCCCACTAGCTTTGACATGTATTCAGAAACAGGTTAACTTTCAGAAAAACAATACCTATTGAATTTATTAAGTTCATGTTTCTAATACCTAATGCTTTGATAATCCTTTATCTAAGCTTATACACCTTTACTTTAGATAGCTCATATGTGTGTCTAAACAATTAAGACTAATTGCCAAACCTCACAATTCAAATCATGGAAAGGGATACCGTAACCATAATCGAATTCGAGAATACAATTTTTTTTACAATCACTATCCTTTTAAAATCTTTCTTAGTGAAAGCATTTCCTCACAGTCATTTTCATGAAGGAGAGAACCTTATGACACTTAGATTCATTGAACATTTCAATGGCATGTTTAAATCTCGATATGCCCCTCTAGTTTGTGACTGGGATGTCGAGGATCACAAAGCGGGTGTGAATAACCATGAAAACTTACATGGTGCCCTCACATGTTACATTCACCTATTCGATGTGCCGGTAAACCACACACGCTCCACCGAACTATGACAAACATTGAGTCACCCTTTGCTACCTTTGCTTAGAACCATTTAGTGTGTCAGTTAACCACACACGCTCCACTAACGTCTTCACAAGGGCACAAAGTGTAATTTCATGGAATTGCATCAATTCACTTTCGCCTAAGTAACTAAGATTGGGAATTTGTAAAACATTTAGTTACTTTTGTACTTCATCATTCTTATAATGGAAGGTTTTGTCCTATCCTACCCGTTCGGCTAACGACCCTCCACTAGTCAAGAGTGCGGTGGGTAAGAGTGGATACACATTCAATCGCCATTTTATATGCAATTTCCTTAAACACCCCTTATAGACCAGCTTTGTGAATGAGGTCTACTAACGGTAAGACTGACTTTTACTCATACATATATATAATGTTAGACTTTTAATGTTATATATAGTATAGGGTGTATTTTACACTTTTAAAATACTAGGTGGTCATATTTAACAATTATACTTTTAATTCAATTAAATTGTAAACCAAAACTTTATGGATTTATTAAACCTCTTTTAATTATACACCTTAATTAATTAATAAATCCATAAGGGTGTGATTTGAACTTTTCAAAACAATACTAGCGTTTTAGAATTTAACATTCCTAATTAAACCTTTTAATCAACTTTTATATTCCAAAACTTGAGGGCAAGTTTTGAAACTTTTCAAAAATATATAGGTTTAGAATTTAAATATACATCAAAATTAAACTTTTAATCAAAATTTAAATTCCAAAACTTGAGGGCAAGTTTTGAAACCTTTTTCAAAACATTAGGGTTTCAACTATTTAAATTTCAAAACCAAACATTTGAGTTCAAATTTAAACTATAAAACCTAAAAGGGAAATTTGAAACTTTTCATAACACAAGGATCAAATAACAAATAATATAAATTAAACAATTAATTTCATTATTATCTATATTTGACCTAATTTCAATTTCTTGCAAAATAAGTTACCCAATTAATACAAATAATCAACTTTAATCATATAAGGAAGTTATTATCTAATTAATTGGTAATTATCTTGTGTTTTGGCAAGGATATTCATTAAGAAACAATAAAATTCGTATTTTATAGGTTTAAAATGAATATGGTAATAATCCTTAAGCAAAATAGCAACAAAATCCGAAGTTTCCTCTGTCTGACGCTCCGACTCGCCGAGTCACACTCTGGAACTCGTCGAGTAGGGCTGACTCGACGAGTCCAGGTAGTGACTCGCCAAGTCAGGTCGAACAGAAGGCCAAAAAACGATTTTCAGCAACATAAAGCATCAATACAATAGAAACCAATCTAGGCTCTGATACCACTGATGGGTTTTGGTCAAAAGAACATCCTATGTGCTCATACAAACCCTAATGTTTAGATCTAGGTTTCTCTATTGTACATGCAATTTATCCAAGACTATAAACCCTAAGTCTAGCATATGATAATCAATATAACATATAATTAGGGTTTAGATCATACCTTGATTGTTATGTAGCAATAACAAGCTCAAATCCTCCTTGTATTGACTTTAGAAAGCTTAGAGTCACAAATGTCACTCCTCTAATGGTTCACAAACACCAAGAGCAAGAGGATGAATAAGAGAAGAGAAGGAGGCTGCCCAAAACGTGTGGAAACCCTAGAAGGAAGCTTGTCCACGTTTTTGGGGCATAAGGGCTCTATATATAGTGAGGCTATTAGGGTTATCTAACAAGGAAACCCTAATTTGGATGCTTAAGCCCTAAGCAACCCATGGACTCCTTTCCTTAAAGGCCTTGGACGATTTCTAATGGGTTTCCCCATAGAATTCGTCCAACCTTATAATATAAGGCAATCCATAGCTCAAATTGCAATTATCTTATAATTACAATTCCAGTCCCTTAAGTTTAATTAATCTCTTTTTGTCACAAAACTAATTACCAATTAATTCTTGACTAATACTAATTAAACAATATGATTTCTCCTTTAATATATTATTCTCATAATATATTAATAAATCATATTTAATCCTTTCTCTCCATAATTCATCCTATCAAGTTGCTTTGGTGGAGGCAACCCAAAAGGACTATGCACAATCGGGTCAAGTATATACGAAAATAGTTATGGACTTAGACACTAATCCAACAATTTTGTGGGTTGAAGTTACGATTGAATGGAGGTTTGTTGAATTGTTGATTTTTACGAAAAGAGGGAGGTGGTAGCCGGTTGAACTGTTTACTAATAAGAGTGATAGCCTTCTAAAACTCTTCTTCATCATCATACTATGATTCAGCTTCGTACGACTGCGGTGTAGTGTCATACGAGGCAATAGGGGTCGAAAACGACTGCTAGTCAAATTAGAGGCAATAGGGGTCGAAAACGACTTTTCGACAAAAGATTATTTAGAATAAATAATCTTAACCAAGTTGTATAGTATGTTACAAGGTTTTCGTACATATAAAGAACGCCGAAAACCGAGTTATAACGAAGAAGTTATGACTCGTTGAAGTTTCGCGACGGAACCGGCACGATACCGGGAAGCATAAATAGTGAATTTACGATAGAGCGAGATTTAGCCTTAGCGATCTAAACGAAAGTCGTAGAATATGTTAAACTAAGAACATCGATAAAAAGAACGCCCAAATCTGACTTCGTATGAGGAAGTTATGATTTTTCTAAGATTTAGCATAGCAGTGCACAGCCCGAAATCTGAATTTTAGATCGATTGATTTTTAGCCGACGGGATCTAAATGAAAGTTGTAGTACTCATAAATACCAACGCGTGGATATAAAGAACGTCGATAATAGATCTCGTATGCAAAAGCTATGGACGAAGCTTAGTCCCTACTTTTCGAGCGCGGCGAATTCGATACAGTTTTGTAAATACGAGATAGAATGAGAATTAGCCAATGAGGTCTAAATGAGACTTGAAGATCTCATTAATAGGAACTCAACGGTAAAAAGACAGACAAAAACGAAACTCTTATGCGAAAGTTATGGACGAATCTTAGTCTCTACTTTTCGAGCGAGGCGAATTCGATACAGTTTTGTAAATCCAAGATAGAATGAGAATTAGCTAACGAGGTCTAAATGAAAGTTGAAGATCTCATTAATAGGAACTCAACAGTAAAAAGACAGACAAAAACGGAACTCGTATGCAAAAGTTATGGACGAAGCTTAGTCTCTACTTTTCGAGCGCGGGGAATTCGATACAGTTTTGTAAATCCGAGATAGAATGAGAATTAGCTAACGAGGTCTAAATGAAAGTTGAAGATCTCATTAATAGGAACTCAACAGTAAAAAGACAGACAAAAACGGAGCTCGTATGCAAAAGTTACGGACGAAGCTTGGAGACTACTTTACTATACACTTCCTATAAATACAAGGGTGAACTCCTCATATTTTCTTCACACCATAAGCCTTTCTTTCTCTCTCTAACTTCTCTCTAGCCTCCCTAAACCCCTCCCAAGTCTACGGAACCTCCCTAGCATGAGAAGAAAGCCCCGGAGCGCCCGACGACTCCGAGAAGAAAAGCTTTCGGCTTGGAAACGCTGCTCCAGCGAAGCCTAGTTTTTAATAAAAACTCGCTGTAAGTGAGCTACGCCTATACTATATTTAATATAGATTTTATTTAATTATAGTAACATTATTAGGACCTTAGAATAATCATTTGGGCTATTATTATGAGTTATATTGAGTGTTACTTAACGCTTATATAATAGTAATAATAGCTAGACTATTAATTAGTCGTGGTTAACGTTAAAAATTAAACCCTAGTGGTATTGATACTAGGTTTTGTCGAGGAAAATTGTTTTGAGATAACGAAGTGCTGTCTGAGTTTGGAATCACCACCTAATCAGGTGAGTGCATGGTCTCTTTCATCTTACACATAGATATGAAGTATTTTAATATAAATTACGTGTTATGTGTGCATATTGTCTGAATACTTGTTGTCTATGTTGGTGAAAGATTTTTATACATGTTTTAAATGATGTAAACTGTATAAAGTATTTTATATCTACAAAATATGTTGGGTAAAACATGGGTAGATGAATGATGATGGATAAAAGCTGAAATAGAGGAACATTAGTAGTACGGACCTAGTGCCCTATAGGTATACATTGGCAGCAGTGGACCTAGTACCCTATAGATAAGCACTGGCAGTTGCGCCACAACCCGTAGATGATTTAGATCTACGGTAAACGTCCTAGCAGCTGCGCTCTAAGGATAGTATCGGCAGCTGGGCCTAATAGGGAGCCTTATGACCATGACAGTAGTGTTTAAAGGTCAATACCGGCAGAAGCGCCTCATAGAAAATGTCCTAATTCTGGCAGCTGAGCCTAAGTGACAATATTAGCAGCTTCGCTTGACCAATGTGTCATTGGCAACAATGGACTTCATGTTGTTTCCTTAGGATGATCCTTAGGAATGAATGAATGAGAAATAGTTGATTCTTAGGGTAGATCCTTAAGAATAAAGAAGATAATGGGGATGGGTAATTGGGTTGATTGTTTGATTGTTTAAACATAATAATTATATTATTGTGGGTTGAAAACCCTATGTACTCACCAGGTTTCCCAACCTGACCCACTCAGTTTATTTATATCACAGGTGTTGATATGAAGTGACATTACACTGAGAGATTTAAAGAGATGTAGATCACTAGTGTAAATAATTGTAAGTTCTGTTTATGCTTATGTTTCTGTATTAACGATGACATCCCAAACGTTTTAAAATGAAATAAATATGTTTCTTCGAAAACGTTTTAGTAACGTATTTACCATGTTTTTCTGAGAACAAATTCCGCAACATTTTTATAAAATGAAGTACTCTGATTTTTATAAAGCATAAACAACATTGGTCTTTTCTGGTCGTGAAAATGAGGATGTCACAGTTGGTATCAGAGCATTAGTTTAAACGAACTAGGAATATGGATTTATTTCTAGACTTAAACTTAGAATGATAAGCGATGATTGTGAGGTGTGAGCACTAGATTATTTTAGGAATTGTGCCTAAAATGCTTTTATGTGCTAAATGCTTGTGCCTGATATGCTGTTATTTGTTCGGATCTATGGTCTGTTGCTGACCGGATCTGGAAACCTTATGTGTTTAGGATTCTAAGCGTTTAACTACGATATTAGAACTAGCATATAAACGTTTCGGAGTGATAAGAATGATTTAAACGTCAATCCTAAGTAAAGGTCTAGATTCACCTTATTCGGTGTATAGATCAAGATGGAAAGAACCCATAGCGGAAACGTGAATGCAAATAGGAACCGAGATCAACCCCCAGTGATTGAGCAAATACCGGTGATGGAAGCCACTGTTGAGCCAGTCACGATGGCCGGAGTGCAAGCGATGATCCAAGTGATGTTGGATCGTCAAATGGAGGAAACTAGACGTTTTCTCCAGCAAAATCGAGAGGAAGCCACTAATCAAATCGAACAGCCCGAGTTGAACGAAGGGCAGACTGAGGAAGGAGACTACAGTGGAACTATTGGTCAAGTCAACCCACCAATAGTTCAACAAAACAACCAAGATGACGAAGTCGTGAGGAATGGATGCAAGTACAAGGATTTTCTGACTTGCAAGCCATCGACTTTCACTAGAAAGGAGGATCCGATCGGGGTCATGGATTGGATCTCGGAGATGGAGTTAGCTTTCATGACATGCGGTTGCAGAGGGAAGCTACAGACCACGTTTGCAGTGCGTCAGTTTCGAGGAGGCGTTGTACGTTGGTGGAATACCTTGGGGAAGACTTTAAGCCCCAACAAGCCCCTGCAACTGACATGGGCAGAATTCTGGTACAATTCAAACGAAAGTACTGCTCAGCTCAAAACCTGCTCGAGCTAGAGAACCAGTTTCTAACCCTGAAGAAGGGAAGCATGTCAATTGATGAATATACCAACAACTTCACAGAGAAGATGGAGTTTGCCTTGCGCCTTGTTCCGGATGAGCTGACGAAAATCGACAAGTACGCAAAGGGACTTCCATGGGAGTATGTGGTGCCAGTGCGTCATGCACCTACTTTGGAGGCAGCTATCTGGGCTGCCAAGTCTGTGGAAGATATGATTAAGGGAAGAGCTGCCAACAAGATTGAGGTTGGTGAAAAGAGGAAGTTTGAGGGCTCTGCGAAGCCCGATGAGAGAAGCAAATCAAGTACCAGGAAGTTTAGAGGAGGAGGGAGTGAAGAAAGATGGTGCGAGAAGTGCAAAAAGAAACACTCTGGAAAATGCAGTGAGGAAGTAACTTGTTTCAAGTGTGGGAAGCATGGGCATTATGCCAACGAGTGTAAATTCAATAAAAGGGTGTGTTACGAATGTAATGAGGAAGGGCACTTCAAGCAAGATTGCCCAAAGAGAGAGGGGGCTACAAAGCCAAATGTGCCGCCAAAGCCAAAGGCGAGAGCATTTCAAATGATCCTTGACGAAGCAGATGACAATGCGAGGATTCAGGAGTAACGGCTTGACATCCAAAGATCGAGTTATGAAGTAGCCATAGAATCGTATGATGTAGCCTGTTAGAGGCATAGTCTAGGGTGAACTTGAACACCTATGTAATAGTTTCAAGGAATAATAAAAACCTTCGTTTTGATATTTGATGTGTTAAGCTGTTATATGATTTTATTGTGTGGTGACTTGGAAAACTGCGGGACAATACATGAGACGAGTATGAGTAGGTGTGAATGGTAGTAGAGGCCTATACTACCGGAAGCACAGGACTCACACTTGGATCAGGGAAAGTCACAAGGTTACCAAGAAGCTAGTAATTGATTTCGTTTTATTCAAGTGTGTTGTTACCATCGTTTTGGTAATGACTAAGAAGATTGTTGATATTCCGACCCTAGTGGTCATATCGAATCGAGTCCGACTACAATGAGTATGTTGTGTGGTTCAGAGAACCAAGTTTCATGTAGCGTCTAACTTAAACCAAACGGTTGAAATCAAAGCGATCAATAGAAGTATCGCACTCGTTGTTAAAGAAGTTGGTGGCTAGAAATGCCTAATGTTAAAGTGTGATTATATCACATTAGAACATGAAGGAAGGCATAGTCTGTTTTAAAATTTAACTCTAAGAGACCTAAGTCTAAGTGTTGCAACATACGATGATAGGTCATTAGAATATGACACATCGATCTATAGTAGTAATAAAAGAACTTATCTCAAGTCCGTATCCAACAAGGATCGAGATTGTGACTTGAAGGTCATAATTTGGAGTCTAACCTGAGGTAGAGAGCAGGTGCGCGATCAAGTACTCTTACAGTCAATGAGTTTAAGAGATAGAATCGAAGGAATGTAGAAGTTATAATTATTACCTAGGATGAAGAGATGACGTATGGAGTCATTATACGACCCTGTTTCGTTGATGATTCCAGGACGTAATCATCCTAAGGGGGAGATAATTGTAACGCCCGCAAATCTGGGCTAGTCAAATTAGAGGCAATAGGGGTCGAAAACAACTTTTCAACAAAAGATTATTTAGAATAAATAATCTTAACCAAGTTTTAGAGTATGTTACAAGGTTTTCGTACATATAAAGAACGCCGAAAACCGAGTTATAACGAAGAAGTTATGACCCGTTGAAGTTTCGCGACGGAACCGACACGATACCGGGAAGCATAAATAGTGAATTTACGATAGAGCGAGATTTAGCCTTATCAATCTAAACGAAAGTCGTAGAATATGTTAAACTAAGAACATCGATAAAAAGAACGCCCAAATCTGACTTCGTATGAGGAAGTTATGATTTTTCTAAGATTTAGCATAGCAGTGCACAACCCGAAATCTGAATTTTAGATCGGTCGAATTTTAGCCAACGAGATCTAAATGAAAGTTGTAGTACTCGTAAATACGAACACGTGGATATAAAGAACGTCGATAATAGAGCTCGTATGCAAAAGTTATGGACGAAGCTTAGTCCCTACTTTTCGAGCGCGGCGAATTCGATACAGTTTTGTAAATACGAGATAGAATGAGAATTAGCCAATGAGGTCTAAATGAGACTTGAAGATATCATTAATAGGAACTCAACGGTAAAAAGATAGACAAAAACGGAACTCGTATGCGAAAATTATGGACGAAGCTTAGTCTCTACTTTTCGAGCGCGGCGAATTCGATACAGTTTTGTAAATCCGAGATAGAATGAGAATTAGCTAACGAGGTCTAAATGAAAGTTGAAGATCTCATTAATAGGAACTCAACAGTAAAAAGACAGACAAAAACGGAACTCGTATGCGAAAGTTATTGACGAAGCTTAGTCTATACTTTTCGAGCGCGGCGAATTCGATACAGTTTTGTAAATCCGAGATAGAATGAGAATTAGCTAACGAGGTCTAAATGAAAGTTGAAGATCTCATTAATAGGAACTCAACAGTAAAAAGACAGACAAAAACGGAGCTCGTATGCAAAAGTTACGGACGAAGCTTGGAGACTACTTTACTATACACTTCCTATAAATACAAGGGTGAACTCCTCATGTTTTCTTCACACCATAAGCCTTTCTTTCTCTCTCTAACTTCTCTCTAGCCTCCCTAAACCCCTCCCAAGTATACGGAACCTCCCTAGCACGAGAAGAAAGCCCCAGAGCGCCCGACGACTCTGAGAAGAAAAGCTTTCGGCTTGGAAACGCTGCTCCAGCGAAGCCCGGTTTTTAATAAAAACTCGCTGTAAGTGAGCTACGCCTATACTATATTTAATATAGATTTTATTTAATTATAGTAACATTATTAGGACCTTAAAATAATTATTTGGGCTATTATTATGAGTTATATTGAGTGTTATTTAACGCTTATATAATAGTAATAATAGCTAGACTATTAATTAGTCGTGGTTAACGTTAAAAACTAAACCCTAGTGGTATTGATACTAGGTTTTGTCGAGGAAAATTGTTTTGAGATAACGAAGTGCTGTCTGAGTTTGGAATCACCACCTAATCAGGTGAGTGCATGGTCTCTTTCATCTTACACATAGATATGAAGTATTTTAATATAAATTACGTGTTATGTGTGCATATTGTCTGAATACTTGTTGTCTATGTTGGTGAAAGATTATTATACATGTTTTAAATGATGTAAACTGTATAAAGTATTTTATATCTACAAAATATGTTAGGTAAAACATGGGTAGATGAATGATGATGGATAAAAGCTGAAATAGAGGAACATTAGTAGTACGGACCTAGTGCCCTATAGGTATACATTGGTAGCAGTGGACCTAGTACCCTATAGATGAGCACTGGCAGCTGTGCCACAACCCGTAGATGATTTAGATCTACGGTAAACGTCCTAGCAGTTGCGCTCTAAGGATAGTATCGGCAGCTGCGCCTTATAGGGAGCCTTATGACCATGACAGTAGTGTTTAAAGGTCAATACCGGCAGAAGCGCCTCATAGAAAATGTCCTAATTCTGGCAGCTGAGCCTAAGTGACAATATTAGCAGCTGCGCTTGACCAATGTGTCATTGGCAACAATGGACTTCATGTTGTTTCCTTAGGATGATCCTTAGGAATGAATGAATGAGAAATAGCTGATTCTTAGGGTAGATCCTTAAGAATAAAGAAGATAATGGGGATGGGTAATTGGGTTGATTGTTTGATTGTTTAAACATAATAATTATATTATTGTAGGTTGAAAACCCTATGTACTCACCAGGTTTCCCAACCTGACCCACTCAGTTTATTTATATCACAGGTGTTGATATGAAGTGACATTACACTGAGAGATTTAAAGAGATGTAGATCACTAGTGTAAATAATTGTAAGTTCTGTTTATGCTTATGTTTCTGTATTAACGAGGACATCCCAAACGTTTTAAAATGAAATAAATACATTTCTTCGAAAACGTTTTAATAACGTATTTACCATGTTTTTCTGGGAACAAATTCCGCAACATTTTTATAAAATGAAGTACTCTGATTTTTATAAAGCATAAACAACATCGGTCTTTTCTGGCCGTGAAAATGGGGATGTCACAGAGTAGGATTGATTATATGGAGCTTGTGCTATAAGAGCGAGTGGTCCTCCGAAGTCAGCACAGTCTTTGAGTACGGTGGATTCTCGTGCTTGCAGTTCCCCATAGAGCTTGTAGAGAGACAAGGAATGAATCTTTCTATCTCCTTGAACTATCATCTTAGCAGTAGTCCAATGTCTTCCCAAACCGTTTAGAAATTGAAGATTTGTTTCATGTTTACTGCGGATGGTGCCAGCATTTGATAATTTGGTGACTATCAGATTGAACCTTTTGAAGGAGTCTTCTAAACTTTCGCCAGTATGAGCTTGAAATTGTTGAATTCATTGAGTGCACTTGTGAGCTTCTTATCTTGAGCTTGTTCTGAGCCTTCGTACAAATTCTTGAGAACTTCCCAGATCTCTTTTGCTGATTTGCAGTTTATGATAATATCGAAGTTGTCAGGGGCAACTCCACAAGAGATTTCATAAAAAGCAACAACATCATTTTCCATTTTATCGAGATCATCTTTGGTGGGACGGTTCATGAATGGTTTTCCTCCTCCTAGTCTGGCTGTGGCGTCATCAGTTTGAAATAGTGTAAGAATAGGGACATCTGGTCCTTCTTCTACGGACCGCCATACATCTCTACCAAGTCTCCTTAAGTATCTTTCCATTCTCTGAGACCAGTGATGATATTCATTTGCCACCAATATTGGAGCTCGATTTGAACCACCAACACTATTGGAAACATTCAGAGATAATGCTTGTGCCATTTTTCCTTTTTTTGTTTTTTTTTAAGAAATGAGCTTCAGTGGTATATAAAGCCCTTTGAAAAGCAGAGTTTAGTTTTTCAAAAAGCAACCACTATGGCTCTGATACCAATTGTTGAGAGAAAAACTTGAGACACACTTAAATGAACATTAGAACAAGTATAGTTGCGGAATAGTTAATCTCAAAGGATCATGAAATCTCAACAATAATAATATGTTAGAGTTAGATAGTTAGAAAGTTAAGTGTGAAAATGTAAGGAAATGTAAATGACAACAGGTGATATATCAAGTATACACATAAATTGATTCATGACATGGAATGCATTCAGACCAAGTTAGTAAGCGAGATCAAACTTAGTGATTAAGTTAAGAATGACTTGCTCCGAAGAGAAATAATATTCAGTTATGTTCTAGTGAGCTTTGAGAGTAAGGAGAGAATTAAGATGCGTAATTGAGAGATGTAATTGATAGTCTCAAAAAGATATATTAAGTGAGAAAGATTTAGCTCTATTTATAGAGACTCACAGATTACGTTAGTCCTATCTGATAAGTGTAGGCATGCTAGGCATACTGGACAAAAGGGTGTATACTAAGACAAACAGATAAAAGACTAATCTAACAAAGTAAGATAGTGACCGCTGATGATGATGACTGCGGATGCAGTAGCTGATCATTGATGACTGTGGGTCTTGAGAGTTGCGGTAGACGAAGTTTAAGAGGGTCACTTCCATGATTCAACAGAATGGTTCTTTAAGTGCACGTGATTGATGTTTAAGCAAGTGAGTAAATTTTTGGCTCACGAACTCCTCTCCGCTCCACTATCAAATAGTATGCATGCATATGAGTTATCAAGGAGAAATATACTGGTGACCACTATAGGGTCGGAAACCGCTTCCTCGTGGCCTATAGCCAAAACTCTTCCCACTCCGCCAATGTTCCCTGCCCTCGGGCAGTTCCTTTTGTAGTGACCACCTCGCCACATCCGTAGCAAGCCTAACCCACACCAATGGGTAGTGTGCCCTTTCCTGTTGCAGTTAGTGCACTGCATTTCCCGGCAGGGTCCATTGTGATGGAAGTTGCACTTGTTGCAATTTGGCAGGCTCCCAGCATACTGCTTCATCGACGCAGTAGCAGTAGGTGTTATCGCAGCATGAACATCCACAACCTGCTGCTTTTTGGCAGCGTTCTATGCCACATTCTTCTTCTTATTATCCCAGAACTTCCGCTTGTTTTCAATGGCTTTGGAGGGTTCTGGGATGGCCAGGGTTGTTGTTGTAGTTGGGGTGAGGACTCCATGATCAATGACTCGTTGTGCCAATCGCTTGGCACTATCGAAGGTAGTGGGATTTGAAGCTAAGGCATTCCCCTGATATGGAGGCACCGTCCCCCAGATATACCTTTCTATTTTCGTTCCCTCAGTAGGAACCATTCCCAGACATAGTGCCACCAGATCACTGAATCTGGTAGTATAAGCCACGATGTCGGAGCCCTTCATGGTTAGGCTCCAGAGTTCCTGTTCGAGTTTTTGAACTTCGCCCCTCGGGCAGTATTCCTCGATCATGAGCTCCTTCAGAGCTTCCCAGCCCATAGCATTAGCCACTATTAGAGTTAGTGACTTGACATGGCTATTCCACCACGCCAGGGCTCTGTCCGCGAAAGTGCAGGTAGCAAATTTGACTTTGCTTCCTTCCAGACAGGAACATATCTCAAAGATCGATTCTGTTTTCTCAAACCATTGCGAGAGGGAAATGATTATGCTAGTCCCGTTGAAGGACCTGCACTTGCAGTTGGTGAAGTCCTTGTACGAGCACTCCCTAGAGCGCACCGGAGCATCACCTTGAGTGGAATGCACAGTTGTTCCACTTCTGCTAGTTCCACTAGCACTGAACTGAGCAAGGGCTATCATAACAGCCGCATTCATAGCAGCTTGAATTGCTGTCGGGTTGTATTGAGGAGGAGGTGGAGGTGGTTGCGTAGGAGTTATCGGAGGATTACGCCTCGTCACTCTTCGAGGAGGCATCGTTCAACTAAAAGTTTACAAATATGAAGATGATAGTAAGAATCAATTGAAAGTATAATGAGAGTGGTTCATGGACTAACTCTCTATAGTCCAACAAAACAAATGAGAGTACGATTGATATAGAGATCTAGTAGTAGAAGTATGAAAGTACTTAGATATGGATTTCCCATAAGATTTGATGACTGTCAATAATATTGGCATTAATGATGTAACAAGTTCGGGAAAATGACCTAGAAGTAGGTCTTACATCAAACCACAATAAGAAAATTTTGACAGCATAGAGACCTAGCAACAGTACTAGACAGGTAAGAATATTTACAGGGAAAAGTGCTACATAGAGCATAGATACGAAGGCTATTCCTTAACCCAAAAGAAAGGACGAGCAAAGTGTCTTCTACCGGCAACGGGTACCCCTTGGGCGAACCCTCAAGTCAGCCAGCTGACGCTCCACATCAAGGAGGTGTCGCTTACAAACCCTTTGGCGTACTCGGAGCTCTATGACTTCAGCCCGAGTTGTAGCCAGTTCCTGTTACAGAGCCTTGTTGTCTCCCTCAGCTCTCTCACGAGCATCTTCCAGATGACAGATGCGGACTATACTAACTCCCGCATTGGCATCAGCCTTCATGATTCGGTGGGTGGCTGTCCTGCCTTGCTTTTCATTACGAGCAACCCTACGGACCAGAATGGTCAGGACTCTGTCTGCTGAGCCTCCCTCGCTCAGGTTGTAGAAGCTTCGGTCTCCATTGCATGGCATAGGCTGACCCTGCTCCTGACTCCATGCTCCCAAGTATTCCGCCCAAAGAGGCGTCGGGCCTTGAAAAGACGGACGAGGGTTAGGATTCGGGATTAGAGCCACCAGAGGCACATCATTGACTTCTGGCTCGAAGTCAGAATCCTCCGGAAAGTTCTCTGCGGAGTCATCATCCAAAGGGATTGGATGATTCTCTTCTGGTTCGTCATCGAGCCAGCCATCATTGCCTTGGTTGGGGAAGTACGGGTCGCCAGGGAGATTGAATCCAACCATGATATCTAAGCGAGAAAAGGGATGAAAGAGATAGTTAATAGACATACTACTTAAGATAATTATAGGATGATCTTTATCAGTTACTTCAATACTTGCGTAGTGCATACCAGTTACATGAAATCAAAACAGGATAGTCCTTCGAATAAGTGACCCTAACTCGAAATCCACAACCAAACAAGGAACATGAAATAAAGCAAATATCATAGATTCTAAGTCTATGACACCTTAATCACATATAACCTTAGTGTATCCACCAAGCAACTATTGACCTACTAATAAAGACCTTTAGTTCTCAAATAAGTAATTATAGTAACACAAAATACTCCTATAGTATTTTAATTTTATGTTTTGTTCTAATGTTTTCATTGTAGTAGTGTTGGTAAGTTTTTAGACTTGTTGCAACACCACAACCATTCCTAGGCACATGCTAATCACATCTTGGAAAGATATAGTTGATCAGGCTATATCACTCCCAGATCTGATTATATGTCCCCAAGCCTACTTGTGTTGTCCAATAACCACAATACTTTTGTTCTGTCCTAGTGACACTGATTTTAGTATGAATGCAGGTATGTATACTTTGGTTAAATATTTTATTATTTAAAAGTATAAACTCATGGTCAGAGTATTTTAATCCCGATGTGTTTATAGTGTGTATATCTTTTATGGGGTGATATACTCAATTCACTATAAACATTGTTCTGATACCAATCTATCACACCCAAAACCGGAACGACGGAGACGTTCTGGGGCGAAGGACGTCATGTACAGTATCACAACAAGGCATAATAGTAAACAAGCAACAACATCATCCATTGCATTAATATATAATTTAATACAAGTGTGTTCTGTGTATAGTTTATAAGACACCAAAAATTAATAATCAAAATAAAGACGAGTCTTGAAAGCTCCGTCTTCTCAAAACCTGGTCATCAGTACCTGTCTACTGGTGACCTGAGAATACAAGTTATTTTGAAAGAGTGGATCAACATTAAAGTTGGTGAGTTCATAAGCATTTTAGTGTTAGTGTTTGTATGAAAGTGTTTAAAAATGTTTGATGTAAATGTTTGTAAGTGTTTGTAGTAAATGTTTGTATCTCCTAGAAAATCCTATATTTTCTACTAAAAAGTAGCCTTCTACCAAGGCCCGAATGTTCTGTATGTTGTTTGTTTGTAAAAGTGTGTAATTTTCCCAAGTATGACTATCATTACCAAAATATAGATTACATTTCCGTTTATGTGAGAAGATCACAAAGTAAATGCAATGGAAAAATAAAGATGTACTATAGTATTGTATATAAGTAACTACCAACGTACTAACTACCTTAAACCAGTTTGTTAATTAAGGTATAATGTGATATGATTGTAACCATACTTGACTGACTAGTAAAACACGACGATCAAAGACGTCAAAATGGTATGACATTCGTCACCCGTAGACCTGCAGGTCCCACTGTAGCTAGCAGCAAGGTGTAGGACGGTCAGTCCAGTATAGATCTATACACAAATTCATGCTCTCCCTCCAGGAAACTCTGGTTACAAAATGTGACACAGCAGTAGATTGCCATGTCATGAAGTAGTGACTCAAATTAATGTTATAGTATTCTATTGTTTGTATAGTACGTTCTAGTGTATTATGTGTTCTCTCTGTTCTAGTGTATAGTATGTTCTCTTGTATAGTGTAGTGCATGTTCTCTTAGTTTCTCATCATAGTGTGTTCTTTCTGTTTCTCATAATAGTAACTTTGTATTGACTCATGAATGAACTGACTCTTGTATGTTTCATTGTAGTAGAAATAATGAGTAGTAAACCTCTAAACTATACTTATTATAGTTTACTAGTAATGTTTTTTGAATGACTGAGTATGTTTGTACACCTTTGCTATGCAAAGGTGCTGAACTGGTGCAAGAACTTTTATATCTATACATACATATATATATATATATATATACATAATATATAACTAAGATTCAAATGACACTCGGACAAATAACCGGATACCCTAAGTCCACAACCAAACAAGGAACAGGAAATAAAGTGAGTTATCAGTCCTAAGTCCTTTCAACCTTACTTATATAACTATATCTATATAGACATGATTTTGACAATATATATAAGTTTAAAAGAGTTTAATAAAGAGTTTAACATATAAAAGAGTTTTAACCATTTGAATGGTAACAGATGACTTGATGTCAGTTTATAAAGTGTTTTAAAGAGTTTGTTTGATAAAACAGTTTGAAGTATAAGAAAATCTGCTTGTTTGATAGTTATAAATCACATGTGATTGATATAACAACTATAATGTTATCAACTTGTATCACCCCCCCCCCCCCCCCATAAAAGCATTTAAAATAATTTAAAAGGTAGATTAAGGGATATGAACTCACCTGTAGTGAGTGATGCGAAAGTAAGATTGGTTGTAGGATGCTCAGTGCTAAGTGAAAACTCGGGCATAAGCGGATCCTAATAAGCATATAATGACACATATATGGATATAATTAGTGTATATAACAACTAATCATGATAGGGAACCACTTTAGGGACTAGGAAACACTTGTATTGAAGTGTTACAATCACATATGATTGCATTAAGGGGCTTTACGGCCACACAAAGGGTGTTTACGACCATGGTGTTTATGGCCAAGGGAGTTTACGGCTAACACATGAAAAGGCTTGTGTTTACGGCGAAAGATGTTTACGGACAATGAAGATCTTGATGAGGGTTTACGGCCAAGGGAGATGCTCATGGCTGTAAACTCTCATTGTTCTTGGGAAATGGTTGTTTTTAAGGGTGTATCTTAAGAGCTTCTATAAGATAACTAGTACATGGAAAGATACTTACGTTTTGAAGCTTGGAGGAGGTGTTCACGGTCTAAGAACTAGTAGGTGTTCTTGGTGTTCTTGGTGTAAGTGAAGAAGATTTGAAGATCTACCTAAAAGAGATGAAATCATGGATGAAATCATAGGGTTTCACTAGATTTAAGCAAGGTATCAACAACAAACGGAAGAAATACTTCCAAGCAGTTCTTGATCATTTCTTGGCATCCTTCCCTGGTCTAGACTCCAGTTAAGCTCCAAAGCATCCACTAACGCAACCCGAACTCGCACAATCATCCATGTGCTCCAAACAGCCTTGAAAAGTCATAACAAAAGTGAGCAATACAGACATTCTACAAAATAATCACGAAACAAGAAATACATAAAAATAATTGGGAGTTAGTTAGCTTTTTATAACGAAATAACAAGGAAATTGTGCTAAAAGATGCATATAAAATGCATCCAACACTATACGTGAACACGATAACTAAAATGTGAGATACTATTTCATGGCATAGTAATATTCTTGCTAAGTTGCGTTTTGTAACCAGAGTCTCTTGGAGTAAGAGCGTGAGTTTGTGTATAGATCTATATGAGATTGACCATCCCACACCTTGCTACTAGCTATAGTGGGACCTGCAGGTCTACCGGTGACAAATGTCATATCATTTTCAACGCCTGAAGAACGTCGTGTTTTATACTAGTCAATCAAGAATGGTTATAACCTTAATCACATTTTAACCTTAATTAACCAATTTGGTTGCAAGGCAGTTAATGCATCAGTAGTGTATTTTACACAATACTACTGTAAATCTTCATTTTCCATTACATTCATACAGTGATATGCTCACATGAGAAATGCATACTATTTTTCTAGTAAATATAGTTTCATACAGTGATATTCTCACATGAGAAATGCATACTATTTTTCTAGTAAAGATAGTTTACAAATATGGAAAACTTACATTTTATACTATTTCAAGTACAAACATACATTTTACACTATTACAAGAGAACAAACATACAAACAGTTGGGTCTTAGGTAAAAGACTTATTTTCATTTTTAGAAGAAAATATAGGATTTTCTAGGAAGTATACAAACATTTTAACTAAACAAATATAAACATTTTCATGAAACAAATGCAAACACTTGACACTAAAATATTTATGAACTCACCAACTTAAATGTTGATACTCTCTTTCAAAATAACTTGTATTATCAGGGAATCAGTAGACAGGTACACTGGATCGGGTTTTAAGAAGACGGAGCATGTTCAAGACTCGTATTTTATTTTTGTTATACATTTTTGGTGTCATAAAACTATTCAAAGAACACACATGTATTAACTATATTATTAATGCAATGGATGTTGTTGCTTGTTTTACTATTGTGCATTGTTATGATACTGTACATGACGTCCTCCGCCCCGAATGTTTCCACCATTCTGGTTTGGGGGTGTGATATATGTGCACCATAGGAGTGTTATAGTACACAAAACCCAACAGATATGTCATTGTATGACTTCTCGAACAGGGTCTGAGCTTAGTTTGCACCAACGATTGAGGTACAACAGTTGGTGCGAGAGTTTCTGGATCTCTGCTAGACTATTGAGACTGTGGCAGAGATCACTGTCAAGTTTTGGGAGAGGGCTTTATTGGTATCACAGTATGTAGCAGATGAGGTTATGAAGAAAGTGAGGTATCATGATATGTTGTGGGATGATATCATGGAGTTCGTGAGTATTTCGGGGTCCGAGACCCTAAATGATATGATCACTAAATCCCGAGAGCGGGAGATTGATTTGGAGCACACTGGGAAGAGGGGGTCGGATCAGGTGTAGACATTGGAGGGTCCCGTGAAGAGACCCAAGACTTCTGACCAGCGTTTGAGAGGGCAACAAGGCTGGAGTCAGTGCAGCACGTGTAGGAAAATGCAGGATGAAGTTTGTCATTCTAGGGGTTTGGGCTACTACAAGTGTGGCAGGGTTGGTCACGTCAGCAGGGATTGTCCTCAAGGGCTAGTCCGACATGTTTTCACTTCAATCAGGTGGGTCACAAGAAGGCCGACTGTCCGATGTTGAAGGGAGGAGTAGTGAGTGCGTCTGCTCCGACTACTTTGAGGAATACTGATGGACGAGTGGGTAGGGAAGGAGCCTTAACGTAGATGAGTCAGGCTTTGCAGTGACATACAAGGGAGTTCAGGACTCCAGCAGGCGATGTCGCGGGTATGCATCTTTTTCTTTCTTTTTGATTCATCTAAATTTTGATGTTTGGAATATTGCATCGGTTTGGGAAAGTGTATCTTTGGTTTATTTCTTTGCTTATGTTTGGGTTATATCTTTAAGTAATGTCATATGCCATTTTCATGCCATGAATTATTAGTGGTTAGTGAATGGTTGTTTCACTTATAGTGGGTGTGGAGTGTTCTGTGTTATCTTGGTTGTAGTCGGGATCAGTTCGGGGGCACTATGTAGAAGGTTTATGGCTGGGATCTAGTGGTTTTAGCAATTGTGCTTGGATTGGTTTTTGGAGGTATCGAGGGAAGTGGTTTGTTGCTGAGGCTTTAGTTGGTGCATTTGTCCTTTGAACTTCAAGATTTTAGTGGCACCTGGCACTTGTCTGTAAGACCCAGGGTTGTGGACCCCGACCTGGCAAGGAAGACCATAAGGCGGATCATGGCATAATGGCAAGACTATGTGCGTCACATAGCACCTTTATTGACTATGATATATGAATGATATGTATGGCTCGCGATTTTGTACGACATGTGTGGATCATTTGTTATGTATGGTATGTGGTATTTGGGAACTAAAAAAGCTTTGTGCTTAGGTTTTCAGTTTTTGTTTCAGGTACTCCAGTTTTCAAATGAAAGAGCTCATGACGATCGCAGCGCATACACCCGTGTTTTCCGCAATATGTGATATTTAGGATTGGACTCTGATAATTGTATTATTTGAAATGCTTTCAATATTTTAAACAAAGTTACAATTGTGTTTCGATTATAATAAAAATGAAATTTGTACCTTGGATTTTTTGGCCTGTTTCAAAAACTAATGCATTCTTACATACTTATATAACATAAAAAATAAAGATATTCATAAGAAAATCAACAAAAAAAAATTATATACAAATCATTCGTATTTTAACATAAATTATAAAAAATTCATAGCAAAATAGAGTCAATTCACAGTTTAATGTAGTTAATTCATATTTTTAAACATAAAAATCGCAATTTATTACTCAAAATTCATAGTTTAATATAGTCTATTCACAATTTAAATAGAAAATTTACAGCTTAATGCAACTAATTCAAAGTTTAAAACATAAAAATCATAGTTTAATACATAAAATTCACAACTTATTACGATAAACACAGTTTAATACAATAAATTCACAACTTAATACAATATATATATATATATATATATATATATATATATATATATATATATATATATATATATATATATATATATATATATATATATATATATATTCACATCATATTTTCAAATTAAAACAAACATTTATACGTTAATATATGGAGACATTTCTATGTATTAAATTGTGAATTTAACATATTAAGCCGTTAATAAAATTCACAACTTAATAAACAAAATTAACAGTTTTATAGAATACACTCACAACTCATTTACAAAATATAATCTCATATTTAAGTGTATTAAACAACTCATTGATTCACAGTTTATACATACATAAATTATCTCATATTTTATAAGCAAATATCAAAAGAAAAACATATATATATATGGATAATAAAAGATAATAACTTATTTGAAATCACAGTTTAAACAGAAAATTCATAGTTAAATGCAGTCAATTCATATTTTTAAACACAAAAATCAAAATTTATTACTCAAAATTTATAGTTTAATATAGTCAATTCACAATTTAAATAGAAAATTTATAGCTTAATGCAGTTAATTTAAAGTTTAAAACACAAAAATCATAGCTTAATACATAAAATTCACAACTTATTACAATAAATTCATAGTTTAGTACACAAAAAATATAAATCCATAGCTATATTATCAACTTAAAACTCTTAATACTATCAATTCATAGTTTAATAGACAAAATTCACAGTTTAATATAACAAATTCACAATTTAATACAAAAAATATATATTCACATCCATATTTTCAAATTAAAACTTACATTTATACGTTAATATATAGATGCATTTCTATGTATTAAATTGTGAATTTAGTATATTAAGCCATGAATAATACAAAAAATTAACAGTTTTATACAATACATTCACAACTTATTTACATTTATAATCTCATATTTCAGTGTATTAAACAGCTCATTCATTCACAGTTTAATACATACATACATTATCTTATATTTCAGAAGCAAACATCAAAAAGAAAAACATATACATGGATCATAAAAGAGGATAACTTATCTTAAATCAACGAAGAAGATGAATGAGAAATAGAACATATACTTGCTCTACCACCAGCAGCAACATCAACACTGCCAACTACCATACACTGCTATCAACAATCGCCACCACCAACCACCGGTGCCAATACCGCCAACATCCTTCCTTTAAAAATCAAATCTGGATAAAAAAATCATAATTAACAGTTTAATACAACATTTAAATACTAATTCACAGCTTAATTCAATATTCCAGACACTATTCATAACTTAATGCTTCAAAAAAGTACACATTCATAGCTTAGTAACTTACATATTTACAAATAAATACATAAAAAACACATATTTAAAGTTTAAAACATACCTAATTTTGTTGAAGCATTTCATCAAACACTTTGTGTACGCTACACATACAAGATCTATAATGACCATATAAATCAGATCTGAAGTAGATCTGATGCGGTGGTGGAACCATCGCTAGCCACTTCGAAATGTTTCATATACACCAAATCTATATGCCTGAATTGCAACAAACACACCAGATCTGATCACATCTAAGAAATTGGTATGTCTTTCACTTCAGATCTGAAAGGTTAATAGTGGTTGGTGAATTTTCTTACGGACTGAGGCGAGGAGGCGGTGATGCTGGAATAAATCTGATGAAATGGTGGAACCACCGTTGACCACCATGAAATGCTTCGTATACACCATATCCATGCTTGAAATTGCATAAACACATCATATGTGACCAGATCTAGGAAATCGGTACATCTTTGACTTCAGATCTGAAAGATTAAAAGCAGTTGGTGACTTTCTGGTGTCTTTGAGATGAAGAATACAAAACCAGGCGTGTGAACTGAAGAACAAGAAACCAGATCTCTCCATAACTCCTTCAATCTCGTCGGAGCTCGCAGATCTTAACGTCAATGGTGGCGGAAATCATAGATCCATACCAGAGCTTGCAAATCTAGAGGTCAGTAGTGGTGGAAACCGTAGATCCGAACCAGAGCTTTAGATCTAAACGAAGATACGATATATCTGATGGTTTTAGACGATGAGCAAAGGTGATGTTATAGTTTTCTGGAGGCGCCGATTGGAGGTGGTCGTAGATCTGGAGGCGCAAAAGAGTTTTTCGTCAAATTGTAGTCGAAAGTTTTTGACCGACGTTAGTGTTTCGGTCGGAGAAGTCACTGGCGGCTAGTAGAAGCTCATCAGAAGGAGACGACGATGGTGGTAGGTAGTTGATGTGACGTTTGACTTTAGATATGAGAGATTGGAGGTGGTGGTAGTGGTGAGTTTGGTCGACAGTATGAAGCAGTGATAAACAACGACTGTGGAAGGAGGTGACGGTTGTGGGTGTCTCCGGCAGGTTGCACTAGTAAGTGGCGGCGAAAAGTGGTGGCAGTAGGTGGTATATGTTGTGTTAGGTTTATAGTTCTTGAAGGTTCATAAGAAAGTTCGAAAAAGTTTCATAAAGTTTTTGAAATTTGAATGTATAATCTAATTTTTAGTTTAAAGGTTGTAATGTTAGGAATGTATCTAACAAAAATACCCTTAAAAAGGTTTTTAACCTTTAGTGGTTCTTAACTGGAACTAGAACGGAAACTGCTTAAGGTGGTTCGATTCCGAAAACAACGGTTTCGAAACGATTTCAGTTCCGAAAACGGATACCCAATTTCACTGCTCATCCCTAGTTAAGATAACCGTCATTTTTCTAAATTAAAAAAAAATTAATTACTATTAATAATTTAAGGATTGATTTAGTTAATTTCTCTAAAATAATGAATCTAGATTTGATTGTTATCTTAAATCCAACAATTTAGTTTTGTAGAATGTAGATTCACTTCTTTGAACTTTTGTTTACTCTGATTATCCGATTGACATTTACAAAGGGTGCGAAAATAAGTCACAAAAAACAAAAAACAAGCATCAAAGATCGTGACACAATTTCACTACGCCAAGCAAGCTAGCGAACATTCAGGGGGATTCATCACTCCATCCTTTCGTCAATGCCTTTCTTCCTACTCCCTCATTAAACTACTACCAACTCATCTCATCTCCATATCCATTTCCATTTCCATTTCGTCAACACATCTCTGAAAAAAATGGGAACAGAGAACCATAGATCGTCCGTTGAAATATCTGAACCCTTGCTTCACGAATCAAATCAGGAGAAACCCATCGAATTGGATCTAGAAACGATTCCGGAATGGAAAGATCAGATCACGTTAAGGGGTTTAGTTGTGAGTGCTTTACTGGGAACGCTTTTTTGTATCATCACACACAAGCTCAATCTCACCGTCGGAATCATCCCGTCTTTAAACGTCGCCGCCGGTTTGCTGGGGTTTTTCTTTGTCAAATCATGGACTACTTTCCTCGATAAGTTGGGGTTTTTTGTTAAGCCGTTCACGAAGCAGGAGAACACTGTAATTCAGACTTGCGTTGTTGCTTGCTATGGCCTTGCTTTCAGCGGTAATCCTTACTTAATTGCAGAGTTAATCGTTGTGTTTTTTGATGTCACAATGAGTGATTACCAATATTTGTATGGCTTTTACCATGTTGTGATACTGTTTGCTTGTTTAAATTATATGTTTAATGTGTATGTATGCAGGTGGATTTGGATCATATCTGCTTTCAATGGATGAGAGAACATACAATTTGATTGGTGCTGATTACCCTGGAAATCGGGCTGAAGATGTTAAGAACCCAGGATTATTATGGATGATGGGTTTCATTTTTGTTGTCAGTTTTCTTGGCCTTTTCAGTCTTGTACCACTTCGCAAGGTAATTATAAGCTGTTCTTTTTTGCTTTGATTTTGCATGTCAATTGTTAAGGTATAACAAGTTTTGTTTTAGTAAAATTTATTTGGGAAATTAACAGAAAACTTGAGAAAATGGAAGGAAAAAACTGAAATGGGTGTGAATTTGTAAAATATTAGGATTTAAGTTGTTAGTTTCGGTATTAAGTCAAAAAGAAATAACAAATAAATGAACATAAGGGGTGTTTCTTCTTTTCTTCATTTAGTCCTGTATGGGTAAAGTGGTTGAATGAGTAATGAAAACTAAATGACCATTTTACCCTTAGAGCATCTCTAATGGTAGCTTATTGAAAAGCTTTTTACTATTTCAATAAGCATTTCAGTAGTTTTTTTACCATTGGAGTGGATGACTTTTTTTAGAGCTTGTCAACATTGGTCCCTACATTTAATAACATTTCATTTCATATGTCGGTTTATTTAGATATCAGATCAGATTTCTTTTATTTCTTTGATTAGTCAATCTATTTTGATTATATAAAAAGTATATCAATATATTTTATAAAAAATTATATCAATCTAAAAGAAATTGTCAAAATTTTCAAAATAAAACAACTATCACATGTTATAAAAACATTATGGCCACATAATATCTTATCTTTTTTTTATTTTTATAACATTATGTTATAAAAACATTATGGAATTTCAGGTGATGGTAATGGATTATAAGCTTACATACCCCAGTGGAACAGCCACAGCAATGTTGATAAATAGTTTTCACACTACTACGGGTGCAGAGCTTGCAGGGTAATATGGTCTTTTATATTATATGCTATGCTGCTATTTTTTAATTGAATACTTGGGAAAAGAAAATCCAGACATAATGAAAAAAAATAACGTTATGATGATATCTTTCATTTCATACAGGAAACAGGTAAACTCTCTTGGAAAGTATTTGAGCATAAGTTTTGTGTGGAGTTTCTTTAAGTGGTTCTTCAGTGGTGTTGGGGATTCATGTGGTTTTGATAATTTTCCTAGTTTTGGGCTGCTGCTGTATAAGAACACGTAAGTTTTTTTTTATGCTTTGAAAATTTCCATGTAATAAGAATCTTACACATTAAAAGTCTATCATAAAAAGCAAAAAGTAACAACATACTTTCTTGACTATTTTATTATATCTGCTACAACATTCTGCTTTAAAAAAAACGGGTTAATCACATAAAAGACCTTATATTTTGTGTTTTTTCCGGATTAAACCTCAACTTTACTTTTTTCCTGAAAAAGACCTTATATTTTTTCCAAAAAAACCCTAAACTCTGTCTTTTTTACGAAAAACCCCTCAACCTTCTAACTGTTTCCAAAAAAACCCTCGAACTTTTTTCCGAAAAAATCCTCATCTTTTTTTTTTTCCAAGAAAAACCCTCAACCTTTTAACCGTTTTCGAAAAAAACCCTCAACTTTGTTAGTTTCTTCCGAAAAAACCTTCACATTTTACAACTTTTTTCGGAAAAAAACAACTAAAAGGACCAGATAGAAAAAAATGGAAAAATACAAGGTCTTTTTCAAGAAAAAAATAAAATTGAGGTTTAATCAAAATATAAGGTCTTTTATGAGATTAACCCTTAAAAAAATCGACCCAGTTATATCAATCCTACCCAAATACAAAGCAATTTTCACTGCTATAACTGCATAGAAAAAATTGGTATTGGGTTACAAATAGCAGCTCTGTGTGTGTGTGTGTGTCTATATATATATATATATATATATATATATATATATATATATATATATATATATATATATATATATTGATATTGGGTTTAACTTGTTGATGCAGATTTTACTTTGACTTTAGTCCTACTTATGTTGGATGTGGACTTATTTGCCCTCACATAGTCAACTGTTCGGTGCTTTTTGGAGCTATTGTCTCATGGGGATTTCTTTGGCCGTACATTACTACACGTGCAGGCGATTGGTATCCAGCTGATCTTGGCACCAATGACTTCAAAGGTCTCTACGGTTACAAGGTACATCTTTTTCTACCTATTTCATATATATATATATATATATATATATATATATATATATATATATATATATATATTATAGCATCCTACTTTCA
Organism: Lactuca sativa; assembly: GCF_002870075.4. Lineage (NCBI taxonomy): Eukaryota > Viridiplantae > Streptophyta > Magnoliopsida > Asterales > Asteraceae > Lactuca > Lactuca sativa. The sequence continues at coordinate 211,122,448 of NC_056625.2, forward strand.
ATTCTTTCTATTATAGCATTGTACTTTTGAAAAATCTATCGAGTTATACCAATATCATCTAAATATAAAACAATTTTCATGGCTATAATTTGGTTTTTAATTCAAGAAAATGAGAAAATAGCAATGTGTTTTCATTGATTTGTTTATAGAATCCTACTTTCATTTCATCCTCGTATTTTGAAAAATCTAGTCAATTATAGCAAAGATCATCCAAATATAAACAAGTTTCGTTGTAGTAATTCTTTAGATTTTTCAAGGTATAATGTGCTAATAAAAAATAGAGTGAATTACAAAATGGTCCCTGTGATATTATTCCCTTTTCTCTCCTTTGGTCAACTTGTGTAACCTTTTTCAGTTTTTGTCCTTATTGCACTGTTTGCTCTAGATTTCGTCTGTCTCAAGTCTCAAGTTAAATTACTCTTTTACCCTCATCCAGTTTTTTTTTTAATTGTTATAATATTATTTTATAATGTGGGCCCCACCTCCCCCACTTTGAAAAGAAAGACCAGAAGGAACCAAAACTAAGAAAAAGGACCAGAATTGTAAAAGTGTCAAAAAAAGGACCAGAAGCGGTAAATATTGACATCCAGAGGGACCATTTTTGTTACTTTGCCAAAAAATAATATATTTACAAGTACAATGTATAATTTGATAGCTATTTCAAAGTATAATGCATAAATAAGAAAAAAAAATGAAACTACAACGTTTTAATAAAAGAAAAAATAAAAGTAGGATGCGATTTAGCCCATGATAACACAGTCATCATCAACATTGTTGCCTTTGCAGGTATTTATAGCTATTTCCCTAATTCTTGGAGACGGTCTTTACAATCTAGTCAAGATAGTTGCTATTTCTGTTAAGGCAATCTGGAAAAACACCACCAAACCACAAGATCTCCCTACAACAAAACAGATCCTAGGTAACATTCAACTTCTATTTCCAATGTCATACAAACCTTTTCTTTTTATCATTCAAATGTATATATTTGGAAACTTGTGGAAAAAGCTCCATAACCTTATCAATAAGCTAAATACGTAAAATTTTTCTTTCTAGATTCCGAAAAAACCAAAGCACAACTAGAGGAACAAAAAAGAGACGCCGTGTTCCTAAAAGACAGTATCCCAACATGGTTGGCAGCCTCAGGCTACGTAGCCCTAGTCGCGATATCCATGGCCACAATGCCTTTAATCTTCCCACCTCTAAAATGGTACCTTGTCCTCGCCTCATACGTCATTGCCCCCGCCCTCGCCTTCTGCAACTCATACGGAACCGGTCTCACAGACTGGAGCCTCGCGTCTACGTACGGCAAAATCGGCCTTTTCATCATCGCGTCAATCGTTGGATCCGACGGCGGCGTCATCGCCGGATTAGCGGCGTGCGGCGTCATGATGTCGATTGTCGCCACAGCCGCCGACCTAATGCAAGACTTCAAAACCGGTTACCTAACTTTATCGTCCGCGAAATCGATGTTCGTGAGTCAGTTGGTTGGCACTGCAATGGGATGTGTGATCGCGCCGTTGACTTTTTGGATGTTTTGGAGCGCGTTTGAGATCGGGACACCCGATAGTCCGTATAAAGCGCCGTACGCGGTTATATATCGAGAAATGGCGATTCTTGGAGTTGAAGGGTTTTCGGAGCTTCCGAAACATTGTTTGGCGTTGTGTTGTGGGTTTTTTGTGGCGGCGTTGGTTTTGAATTTGGTTAGGGATTGGAGTCCGGCGAAGGTGGCGCAGTTTGTTCCGATTCCGATGGCGATGGCGGTGCCGTTTTATATCGGGGCGTATTTTGCGATTGATATGTTTGTTGGGACGGTGATTTTGTTTGTGTGGGAAAGAGTGAATAAGAAGGATGCGGAGGATTATGCCGGTGCGGTTGCTTCCGGGTTGATTTGTGGGGACGGGATTTGGACGATTCCGTCTGCGATTCTCTCGATTTTGAGGATTGATCCGCCGATTTGTATGTACTTTGGGCCTTCGGTGAGCTCTTGAGGGGAATTGTGTAACTTAGATTTGTAAATATAATCTTGGTTTCGGTTTTCATTCGGTATTTGATTATTGAAAACTAATTGTGTGTATTGTTTCATGATTTCGTTGTTGTGTTGGCGCATCGACAATTTATTTAACTGGTTTCTTTAATTTATAATTGATTAAGGAAGTTGAAGATGGTTATAGTTATTATTACAAGAATGATATTAATGTTTTTGAATAAAAGAAATTTAGGAGGTTTTAAATGGTTTATGTTTGGTGACTAGATTCTGTTGCAAGACAAGAATACTTGTGTAATAATGTGTGGCTTTTTGAGGTATAAAAGAAACCTATGTTGTTGACACTACTTTGTATAAAATACTGGAGGCTGTATTTTTGGACGCATGTTTTTGTTAATATATTTTATACAATGGATAATGACTTAGGAGGATAATAAAGTTTTTAGTTTGTCCATAGTAGGTCATTATTTTTTTTTTTTTTTATTATTTTTTTTGTGTATATTAGATCAATATGGTTGTTATTACTGTTTAGAAATAGTCATTTTTACTGGTTAAAATCAGTAAAAATGACTATTTCTAAACGGTAATAACAACCATATTGGTCTAATACGCACAAAAAAACCTTAGTGACCTAATACAGACAAACTGGAAACCTTATTACCCTCCTAAGTCATTACCGTTTAGAAATAGTCATTTTTACTGGTTTTAACCAGTAAAAATGACTATTTCTAAACGGTAATAACATATTGGTCTACTACGCACAAAAAACCCTTAGTGATCTAATATGGACAAACTGGAAACCTTATTACCCTCCTAAGTCATTAACCCTACTTATTTAGAAAACATGCTTACTAATCAATGTGACCGACTTGTTTGACTGAAAATAGTTGCTTCCATTTAAACTTATCTCGCAACCCTTTCAGAACTTCTAAGTCCAAAAACTCATATATGATTGATGATCTTCATTACACAAATATGCAACATTTTATTAATAATTGCTTTTTTGTCATTTAAATGTTTACATGAACACATCCATATATACAAATACAAGCTCACTTTGATACCTCTCATCAATGTCTACATTTGATAACGAATGAAAATATAAAACCAACAGAGACTTGCAGAGGATGCCTATTATCAATTATTTTATAAAAAAACAAAACCACAACATGAACTAAGAAACTGAAGTTGCAAAATTAATAAAAAATCAGCACATAAACAAACATATACAGACTATATACAACACATAAACGGAAGTTTATAAAACATGAAACTTAATGAAAGGAAAAATAAAAAAGTTAAAGGAGACTTTATAAAAAGAAAGATCACCCTTACTTGCCACAAATGGTTGAAGACATCAACAAGAAGATCATCTGACCATGGAATCCACATGTTGTCTGATCATGACTTCAGTAGATGAACTAGCGAAACGTAAGAATTGCAGTTGAACTCTATTAGCATTTGAAAATGGAATTAGGTTTCCAGAGAAGACGACGATGGGTTTAAAATTTTTTTGGACCATTTCTCGATTTGTGTGTGTCATCCTTGCGTAGGGGCCATACGAATCTTCTTTGTATCATTCCAATTTTATCGGATGTCCCCAAAGGGACGACTATAGATGAAGAGCTTCACCATATAGATGAGTAGCAGGTTATATCGGACGATGCGAGTTCTAAACGAACTAGTTTACTGTTGATGGTCATATATCCTCAATGTCTTTAAATTTAGGGTTAATGACTTAAGAGGGTAATTAGGTTTCCAGTTTCTCCGTATTAGGTCACTAAAGTTTTTTTTGTGCGTATTAGACCAATATGGTTGTTATTACCGTTTATAAATAGTCATTTTTACCGGTTAAAACCGGTAAAAGGACTATTTCTAAACGGTAATAACAACTATATTGGTCTAATACGCACAAAAAAACCTTAGTGACCTAATACGGACAAACTGAAAACCTAATTACCCTCTTAAATCATTATCCCTTTATACAAACTTCTTAGATATTGAAACTTGTGCTTATTCATTACATCTTTAATTTGAATTAAAGTTTAAAACTATAAGAAAAATGTTACACATTAGTTGTTTTTTTTGTTTTTTTATTTTTTATTTTTTTTATTTTTAAGAATGGCTGAGATTTTGTACAACGGCTAAAATACAGGATAAACAAGTATACAATCACCACAAATACAATTCAAAAAGCCATCATTTAACCATGAGCAACACCAAACTCGAATGAGGCCTCCACGGTAATGGCAACGGACTTTTAGATGTTATGAAGGCAAAAGTGAAGCGTTAACCAACACCAATTTGATAAGAAATATACGGTAATAGCAACAAACTTTGATATATATATATATATATATATATATATATATATATATATATATATATATATATATATATATATATATATATTGGAAAGGGAACTTCCCTAACGAGGGTTTTGGGTTAGCTTTCGCGCACCGACTAGCCCATATTGCAAACATAAGGCTAAATGCAGACGAATCTCCATGGCCACAAAGGTTAAGTAATGTCATGATTTGAACATGAGTCAATGAGTTACTCATGACATCTTCCACATGCCTTACCTAGTCACCACAACCCAAATAGTAACAGGATACAAAAAGTAAGAAACAAAGCAACAATGGGATACATGCAAAAGATATGCCACACAGAAAAGAATATGCCCATATCAAAGATACAAAAAAAAATCCATGTCACACAAAGAAGTTCCACAAATGTTAATAGATACCCCTTTGTTATAGGTCCAAATCCCATCATTGAATGTGATCTCACCCCTTAACATACACTTACTGAAAGTGGTGGTTAAAGTATATCAGAATCACATACACTAGCCTCAATTTTCCCATGTATATATAAGTACCCATAGAAAATGACAAGCATTTGTCCATTTTTTTTACACTGGATAATAAGGATTATTGCAAGATGTGCATTTTTATAGTTTAAACACACACACACACACACACACCATTAAAGTGCTTCTAAACCAACAATATTAGGTGTTGTCCTTCCTCCTTGAGGTCGAAAGTTCAAGTCTCGTCTGGGACATAGGTGGATTCACGAGTACATTAGATTTGCCGTTAAAAAAACATACTCACACCAAAACGTACTTGGAAAGACCTATACCATAATACATCGGTATTGTAACATCCTACATTTGTAACCTAAATTTTCTTTTTATAAACATAAATATAACATTCTTTTTCTATACATATAGAATACCATTGGTTAATGCCACAAAACCATTCATAAAAATAATATATCAAAAAACAACGAAAATTAAACCATAATCATCAGTGATGTACATGTCGTTAGTCAGCCTGGATGCTTTCTCTGATTAGAGGAACTACTTGAAAAACATTAATCAACAATTGGTGTCTTAGACCTGCTAAACATGGTGAAGAAACTCACCTCACACTGCCGAATCTCACAGATAAATCTTTGGCTGATGGCCCACTAAAATTCTTGAGCTATAAATCACAAAATAATTATCCGATCAATAATTGAATCCGAACTCATAATAAGAGTCTAACCTAAGGTAAAAGAGCTTTTTATCCTTTACTCAACTTTGCCTAAATCCTAGGCCCAATCGAATTTTCCAAAAGTCCAAAATTCCAAAATAATCATTCCAAGCCCAATTATTGCCCAATTTTTCAAATTAGGCCCAAATCTCTTTCGTGGAATTTCAACCAAAAGTCTGCTAAAATACCAACAACCATCACTAGAATTCTGATGGCCCAACAAGGCCCAAGACAAAAATGGCCCAAAACTGAGAATCCAATAACACCGAAGCCCACTGCTGAGTACGCAAGGCGTATTCGACCTGTACGCTAATCATACTCGCTTTAGGGCTTGTATGCTGCCCGTACTGGCTTGTACGCTCAACGTACTCGACTAGTTTGGCCAACCTTCTCATTCAACTCTTAAATAGTTAAGACTTCACTCCAAAACTTAGATCTGACTTCCTTGAGGTGGTTTATCACGTAAAGTTGCGAACTTTACGTGCATGCATGGCTTAATGAGGCTCTTAGAGCTTAAAAGAGCTTAATAAATGACTTAATTCATGCATGATACCACCAATATCACCAAACTTGCATTTTTATGGACAAGAGGACCCTAAAATGCTCAGATCTACAAATTTAGGCTTCTAAAACGACCCGAGCTCACAAGGACCAACCAAAAGGGACTAAATTGGCCATAAACAAGTCCAAAAGAAGATCCATAAGAGAACTTGTCACACCCCCAAACCAGAACGGCGGAATCGTTCGAGGGCGGATCACTTCATGTAGTATCGTAACAGTTGAATACATAGTAAAGAAAGTAAAACAACCATCATATATATATATATATATATATATATATATATATATATATATATATATATATATATATATAATTTAAAAGTTACATTGTTGAATGATACTTGTTCAAAACAAATTACAATATGATGACAAAATGAGTTTCAAACTAACGCCTTAGCATCACTTCTCCAAAAACTGAGGTTTACCTGTATTACTGAATCTTTGAGAAATACAAGTAATTTTGAAAGAGTGAGAACAATTAAGTTGGTGAGTGCGTTTATGTATAAAATTTGTAAGTTTGGTATAAAATCACTGAGTTTGCTTCTGGAAAATCCAATATTTTTCCATGAGTGTGTGGTAGTTTAAAAGTTCCAACACTGTAATGCATTAATAGTTTTCATGCCTAGAATAATAGATTTATGTATGTATAAAATCACCAAGACATTTGATAACCCCGTAAATCATTGTGTTTTTAATACTCCATGTGAGTTTTATAACCATGCTATTGACCTAGACTGCCTGTAACAACGTTGTTCAGGTGTTGGAATGTTATGACGTTTGTCAACCCAGACCTGCTGGTCTAACTGTAGCTAACAGTTTAGGTGCGAGATTGTCAATCCAGTATAGATCTATACACAAATATCACGCTCTCCCTACAAGAGATTATGATATATAATACAGGACTTTAACTGCGTACTTGAAAGTACGTGAAGTTGAATGTCTCACAAAACTTAGTATCAAGTAGATTTACGTATGAAAAGACCATTTGTTCTTGTACTATACCTATTATAGTTTTTCCATAAGTGTGTTTTGTTTGCATGGTAAACCCTAGCGTAGTGTCGACTTTGTATGTAAAGTATAACATTTGTAATAACATTATTGAACATTTATACTCAAAATATAAATAAAGTGTTTGATATTTATATAACAACATGTTTCATTTCAAAAGGACAAAGTGTTATCGTGATATGTTGCATGAGAATGTTTTCGTATGATAGTTATAAATCACATATGATTGATTATATAAAAAAATGTATAGCAAAATATTGATGATTTTCACACGAGAATAACTGTGTGTTTACTTGTATTCCCCCCCCCCCCCCCTTAAAAGTGTATGCAAGTATTTACAAAGCATTTGAAACGTAGTTGTAGGGGTATGAACTCACTTGATAGATTGAAGAAGGTGAGATGAAAACCGAGCAGAACTTCGACCGGAGAAAGTTGATTTCTCGGGATTCTTGGGAATCTCAGTGTCACACCCCAAAACCGGAACGACGGAAACGTTCTGGGGTGGATGACGTCATGTCAAGTATCACAACACATGCATTATAGTAATCAAAGTACAACAAAACATTGCATTAATAGTAATAGTTTTACATAGTTTACATAACAGGGTATCAAAGTAATACAGACAAATGTAATAAGAACAGCATGGTACTAAGCTATCTTCATCAACAACTCCGGGGATGTACCTGTCTAATGCTAACCTGAGAATACAAGTTATTTGAAAAGCGAGTATCAGCATTTTTACAAATGTTGGTGAGTTCATAAGTAATTAGTGATATTTTATTCAAATAACTTTATAATGTAGTAGTTTAAGAGTTTACAGTGTATTAGAGTTCTTTCCAGAAAATCCTATATTTTCTTTAATAAAAGCAGCCTTCTGCCAAGACTGGATGGAGTTATGTGGTAAAAAGTAGTTTTCCCTTAATCGCTTTCATTATCAAAATACTGAATTTGATTATTAAAGGAAGCAAGAGAAGTCAGGGAAATAACATATGCCTCAGCAGTGAGGACTGCTGACTAAGGCAAAGGAATCATAGACTCCAGGAGAGTATCGAACGAACGACACGCCTGGTTCCGTCTAACAAATGGAGACACAGACCCCAGAAGGTACCAAATGAAAGGTACAGCTGGTAAGGTCTAAAACAGTGAATACAGACCGCATACAGTATCAAATGAAAGATACATCTTGCAAGGTCAAAACAGAGAATACAGACCGCAGACAGTATCAAATGAAAGATACTTCTTGCAAGGTCAAAACAGAGATTACAGACTGTAGACAGTATCAAATGAAAGATACATCTTGCAAGGTCAAAACAGAGAATACAGACCGCAGACAGTATCAAATGAAAGATACATCTTGCAAAGTCAAAACAAAGATTACAGACCGCAGACAGTATCAAATGAAAGATACATCTTGTGTAACGTCCCAAAATTTACGTCCAAAAAATTTCGTTTTTAAAACATTACTTTAGAAAGTATCACTAGTTAAAAACACTGTTTGATCAAGCCATAACAAACAAAAACCAAGTCTAAAAGTCAATCATACAATCATCAATATATCAGAGTACGAATCCCAGAAAATCTCGTAAATGCGGAACCAGTGTGTGTATGTGATGTGCCGCTACCGCGCCAGCTCCTTCCCCTTCGAAAAAGAGGTACCTGAAACAACAACTGAAAAACATAAGCACAAAGCTTAGTGAGTTCCCCCACTGTACCACATACCACATAATCACATAACATACAAAAGTTGTCAGGCATATCTAGGTGCCTGACCTACCCCTTCGGTCCTCTCGACCGGATACTGACTGACTGAACTGATCGGGAACTGACTGACTGCTGCTGCTGCTGCTCTGGAAATCCTCCGGCTACAATTTCCACAACATACTCAATCAAACACTACTAACTGTCCTTTGGGTAAAATGACCATTTTACCCCTGGTCCAGTCCTAAGTCAAGGTCAGAGTCAACTTTCAGTTGACCAGACTCACCGAGTTGGCTTTCCAACTCGCCGAGTCCCTACTCAAATGTTTGCCCTGAAACCCGTTCCTACTCGTCGAGTTAGGCGACGACTCGACGAGTTCTCCTCCTTAACAGATACTCAAGTCCTTCATCCTACTCGCCGAGTTGTATGAACAACTCGTCGAGTTCATCTTCATCCGATGAACACTCATGCTTAGACTCGCCGAGTTGTATGAACAACTCGTCGAGTCTGTTCTTGATCTATGAAGATTGCCTTGGACTCGCCAAGTACCTCCATAGATGAGTTCGACTTCCGACTCGCTGAGTCACACCCCGTGACTCACTGCTCACTCGACACTACGAAAAGGGGACAAACCCGGAGACTCGCGAGCAGACTCGCCGAGTCACATGAACGACTCGCCGAGTCGTTGCCATGCACTCCTAAAATACACCGATTTGCTCGATTCCAATCCATGCCATTCACAGATCTGGACTTCTAGGACACGATTCACACGTAAAGTTTCCGACTTTACATGTAGATATTCACCAATATGGATTTTAGGGTTCAAAATGCCTCAAAAGGGTAGATCTAGGATGGACAAGCAACATGGGTCCATAAAGCTAACAGATCTGAGCTCCTAGAGCTCAATATTGTCCAGATCTAGAGGCCAATCAACTTATTACGACATATAAGGCACATACAAGCTTGGGGATATGCCCAAGAAAGAGTATAAATCCTTATAAACTGTCAATTGTTTGATAGTTAAACTTTAGACTGTAAATCCTTATAGATATACAAGGAACGAATTCTAGAAGCTAAAGGATAGCTAAATTCGTCCAAGGCTTATCTATGGAAAGGATTTGGATAGCCTTAAGAGAAGATTATCCAATTAGGGTTTAGGTTGTAACCCTTAAGGAGTCTACAAGTATAAATAGACCCTATGGCTGATGGAATTCGACACTTCACCTAAAGTAGAGAACCTCTGGTCGAATTCCATCCCCTCTCCTCTCTCCCAAATCATCCTTCTTGCTTTGGTGTTTGTAAGCCATTAGAGGAGTGACATTTGTGACTCTAGAAGCTCCAAGACAACAAGGCCAACAAGGAACTCAAAGGTATGGTTCTAGATCTGTTTCAATGTTATTATTTATTCTAAATAGTTATTAGAAGTCTTGGATTAATAGCATGTTTAATTAGAAAGCCTAGATCCGAGCATTAGGGTTTTGCATGCGCACATAGGAAAGTTCTTATGGCTAAAACCCATTAGTGGTATCAGAGCCTAGCTTGGTTTTCTTTAAATTGTTGCTTGATTAACTGAAACAAACCTGCAAAAATTCGATTTTTTGGTTTCTGAGTCATGGAATCGGCGAGTTCCAAAGTGGACTCGGCGAGTAGGCCTGACTCGGCGAGTCCCTTTGTGCACTCGGCGAGTCCAGGCGTCAGGAATGGCCAGATTCGGGATTTCTTTGTAATTATCTTATCTAAACTTTCCATAAACTAATTAGATCAATGGTAATTCGTTTTTCTGATAAATATAACTGCTATCTTGATCTAATTAAAGATATTTATCATATAATAAAATATTTAATTTCCTTATATGATAATTAATTAATTATTTTGATTATTTTGGTAATTATCTTAAAAGAAATCTTGAATAAATCAAATATAGATAATTAGGATATTAATTGTTAATTGGAATTATTTGTTATTTGATCCTCCATGTTTTAAATGTTTAAAACTTGTCCTCAAGTTTTGAAATTTATATTTGTGATTAAAAGTTTTAATTTAGACAACTTAAATTTCAAACCCTAGTTTTTAAAAGGTTTAAAATACAACCCTATACTAATATGATATTACTAGAATAATATATATATATATATATATATATATATATATATATATATATATATATATATATATATATATATATATATATATATATATATAACTAAATGCTAGTCTTACCATTAGTAGGCCTCATTCACGAAGCCGATCTATAAGGTGGGTATAAGGTTGCGGCCTATAAAATGGCGCTTAATGGGTGTACACTCACACCCACCGCTTGCTTGATTGGTGGAGGGTCGTTAGCCGAACAGGTAGGATAGGGCAACCTCATCCTCTCATTAAAAGTATAATAAGAAATATAAAGTAACTACACATATTTTAAAATTTCCCAATCTTAGTTACTTTAGGAAAAGTGAATTGATGCAATCCCATGAAATTACACTTTGCACCTTGCTAAGAAGTTATTGGAGCGTGTGTGGTTTACCGGCACACTAATTGGTTCTAAGCGAAGGTGGCAAAGGGTGATTCATTGTTTATCATAGTTCGATGGAGCGTGTGTGGTTTACCGGCACATCGAATAGGTGATCGTTACAATGAAGGCACCATGTGAATTTGCATGGTAATTCACACCCGCTTTGTGATCCTCGGTATCCCAGTCACAAACAAGAGGGGCATATCGAGATTTAAACATGCCATTGAATAGTTTCAATGAATCTCATCCGAACTTACGAATTCTCAATACACTTAGGACTAATAGTTTAAGTTTTGTGATGGAGAATTAGTGAATCGTCATTCACTTACCTTCAATTTATTTGCATGTTAGATTACGGCATCCCTTTTCTAGTATGTAAATGTTATTGTTGGATCCTAGCCCTAATTTTCTTATTGGGTGATAATTAGGGATTCTTATTCTAATCTATTTTTGTCCTTTCTATTTGTAGATGTCGAACGCTAACAACGCTGCTGCTAGTTCTTTCACGTTGATGAGCCTTTGCCAAAAGGTCACCTTCGATGGAACGAACTTTAGCGAATGGATAAGATACATTCGCACCATTGCTCGCTATGAGGATAAGGAGTATGTCCTCGATGAGAAGCTCAAGAAAATCAACCCCGAAATCGCTACTCCAGCCGAAATCACCGCTTTTGAGACTCATGAGCGAGATGCAACGAAGGTACATTGCATCATGATCACTACCATGAACTCCGAATTCCAAAAGTCCTACAAGGACATGTACCCGTACAAGATGCATCAAGACTTATTGGATCTACCACCAAAACGCGAGACAAGAGCGTTATGAGATTTTCACCAACATGATTTCCGCTAAGATGGGTCATGGAGAATCTCTTACCGTGCACCTGCAAAAGATGCAAAGGTATGTCGACCGCCTTCGCAAGTTAAATGTTGACTTTGGAGAAGACTTGGCGATCGACATGGTGCTTCACTCATTGCCTCCGATGTACAACCAATTTAGGATGACCTACCACATGAACAAAGAGGAGGTCACCCTAAGAAAACTCCAAGGTCTCTTGAGGGTCGCTCAGAGCAACTTCAAAGACAAGTCTGTTGCACCAACTCCCAATCCGCCTGCTGCTCCTGTCTTGGCTATTGGTCAAGGAAAGGGAAAGAAGAGGAAGGCTTCATCAAAGAACCATCGCAAGGTTAAAGCCCGAGATGGTGCCTCTTCTAGTGGGACCAAAGTTGATCCCGCTAAGCCCTACCCTAACCCGAAGGAGGCAGAGTGCCACCATTGCCACAAGATAGGACATTGGAAGAGAAGCTGCCCAGATTACCTGCAAGCAATCAAAGAAGGAAAGATCAAGCCATCTTTCGCAGGTATATACACAATCAAATCTAACGATTCTAATCATGCTATTTCTTGGGTTCTTGATACTGGTTGTGGTTATCACATTTGTTCTAATGCGCAGGGACTAAGAAGAAGTAGGGATGTGGAGCAAGGAAGGATCAATCTAATCATGGGGAACAGAAGATCATCGCCTGTGACCAAGATTGGGGTGTATTCTTTAGTGCTTAGGAATAATTTAGTTTTAGATTTGAACAATTGTTGCTATTCGCCAGAAATGGCTAGAAACATCATTTCATTTCATGGTTTATATAGACAAGGATTTAGATTTTCTTTTAATAATGAGAATGGTTCTATTTTGGCTTATCTAAATGGTGTCTTTTACTTTGAAGCTATACCATGTAATGGAATATATGAAACCGTTATGATTGTTGATAACTTTGGAAATGATGTTTTGAATATTGATTCTTCCACTAGTATGGATAAAGCATCCTTGTGGCATTGTCGTCTTGGACATGTCAACAAGAAACGCATAGCCCAACTCCAAAAGGATGGAGTGTTAGAGTCATTTGACCTTAGGGAAGATGACACATGCGAGTATTGTTTACTTGGAAAGATGACTAAGTCACCCTTCACAAGTACTTGTGAAAGGGGTGAGGGTTTATTGGACCTAATACATACCGATGTATGTGGACCATTTAGATCAACCACGAAGGATGGGAACCGCTTCTACGTGACTTTTACCGATGATTATAGTAGATATGGGTATATCTATTTAATCAAGCAAAAGTCAGAAACCTTTGAAAAGTTCAAAGAGTTCAAGAATGAAGTGGAGAATCAATTGGGCAGGAAAATCAAGATGCTTCGATCCGATCGAGGAGGAGAGTACCTAAGTCTTGAATTCCACGATTATCTCAAGGAGTGTGGAATAGTTTCGCAATTGACGCCTCCTAGGACACCGCAGTTGAATGGTGTGGCAGAAAGGCGTAATCGAACCTTATTGGATATGGTTCGCTCTATGATGAGTCGTGCTTCACTACCTATCTCTTTTTGGGGGTATGCCTTAGAGACTGCCGCCCATATCCTTAACCGAGTCCCTACTAAGAAGGTTGCCAAAACACCTCACGAGATGTGGACAGGGAAAGCTCCTTCGTTGGCACATATCAAGGTTTGGTGTTGCGAGGCTTTCGTAAGACGAGATACTCACGGCAAGCTTGAACCTCGAAGTGAGCGATGTATTTTCATCGGCTACCCGCAGACATCCTTTGGATATATCTTCTATAGACCGAAGGACAACGTTGTCTTTGTTGCGAGGAGAGGAGTTTTCCGAGAGCGAGAACTCATAAGCCAAGGAGACAGTGGGAGGCAAATCGAACTTGAAGAGATTCAAGAATTGATAGATGAAGGAACCTTTACCGCTGGCACTCAACCCGAGGAGGAAACTCCGGTTGAACCGATTGACGAGTCCTTACCTCTTAGACGTTCCGATAGGGTTAGAGTTCATCCCCAGTTTTATGGTTTTCATATTACTACCAAAGGGGACACGTATATTAGTGATGGTACACTAGTAAATCTTGATGAACCTAATAGCTAAAGGAAGCCATGGTAGGCCTGGAGTCTGCAAAGTGGAAAGAGGCAATGGATAGCGAGATCCAATCCATGTATAATAACCAAGTTTGGAATTTGGTTGACTATGTGCCCGGACGTAAGACCGTTGGGTGCAAATGGATCTTCAAGAAGAAGACCGATGTGGATGGAAACGTACACACATATAAAGCACGATTGGTTGCGAAGGGCTTTACTCAAACTCCCGGAGTTGACTATGATGAGACCTTCTCACCAGTTGCGAAGATTAAATCTATTAGAGTGATGCTAGCAATTGGCGTATTTCATGATTATGAGATTTGGCAAATGGATGTGAAGACCGCTTTCCTTAATAGAAAGTTGGCTGAGGATGTTTACATGGCTCATCCAGAAGGGTTTGTGGATCCGAAGCATCCGAATAGAGTGTGTAAGCTTGAGAAGTCCATTTATGGACTTAAGCAAGCGTCTCGCAGATGGAATCTTTGCTTCAATGAGAAAGTCAAAGAGTTTGGATTTGTACGAAGCGAAGACGAATCTTGTGTATATGTCAAGGCCAGTGGGAGTATAGTAAGCTTTCTCGTTCTATATGTCGATGACATATTACTCATAGGAAACGACATCCCGACTCTGCAGGAGGTTAAGTCCTGGCTCGGGAAGTGCTTCGCTATGAAGGACCTCGGAGAGGCTTCTTACATTTTGGGAATAAGGATAGTAAGAGAAAGAAGTAAGAGACTAATTGGACTTAGTCAGAATACTTACTTAGAGAAGGTACTAAAACGTTTTAGTATGGAAAACTCAAAGAAGGGAGAATTACCGATACAAAGTAATGCCAAGTTGAGTAAGACTCAAAGTCCGAGTACCGAAGCTGAGATAGCAAAAATGAGCCGAATACCATACGCTTCCGCAGTTGGCTCAATCATGTACGCTATGACTTGTACTCGCCCTGATGTAGCCTTCGCTTTGAGCATGGTTAGTAGATATCAAGGGAATCCTGGCAGAGCACATTGGATTGCGGTGAAGAACATCCTCAAGTACCTTCGGAGGACGAAGGAATGGTTCTTCGTCCTCAGAGGGAGTGATGACTTGAAAGTGCGAGGGTATAGTGACGCCAGTTTTCAGACCGACAGGGACAAATACCGTTCGCAGTCGGGCTGGGTCTTTACCCTAAATGGAGGAGCAGTGACATGGAAGAGTTCCAAGCAGGAAACCGTAGCTGATTCAACGTGCGAATCAGAGTACATTGCAGCGAGCGAAGCGTCGAAGGAGGCAATATGGCTGAAGAACTTCATTGGTGATCTTGGAGTTGTACCTGCCATAAAGGAGCCCATGGAGATTTTTTGTGATAACAAAGGTGCGGTTGCGTTGACCAAGGAACCGAGGGATCATGGTAGATCAAGACATATTGACAGAAAATATCATTTCATTAGACATCGTATAGAAGAAGGACAACTCATAGTTAAGAGGATATCATCAGAAGATAACCCAGCAGATCCGCTTACCAAGGGACTGAGTAGGGTTAAGCACTTGCAGCATGCTAGGAGTATTGGGCTGAAGGATGATATTAGCATAGATTAGATAGTATTAGAAACGTGTAATAGATAAATATAATTAACATTTGATGATTAAATAAAGGAGTTTTATTTATGAGTAATGTTACTATCTTATGTTAATTGTTTAACTATTGTTTCACTTTGCATGTTTTGACTTCCAGAATAATTGAGCTTATTAGGAATAATCAAATTGTTCAAATTGTCCATAATCGTTCATATGTTGGAAGTAGATATGAATGAAGATTGTCATGAATTGGTGTGTAGAATGTCTAAATGGTGTTAGACATAGCAAAGGATTGCTGCAACGTTCATGAGTGCTTATGAACTAGTTTTGAGCATTGGAACAAACCCGCGTTTGCTGGAATCACCTTATGGAATAAGATATAAAAGGTGATCGCAAGACGATAATATCATATAGTCTTAAAACCTAGATATATGGTTTGTTGGTTATTAATTGATTGTACATTGATAATGCGAAAACGCATTAGTAACTCGGTGTTATAAAACGCATTGCTGTGTATAGTTGGTTAATGAATAAGTAAATGCATATAAGTCGAAGTTTATCTGTAACTTTTATCAAAGAAGGTAAAAGCGATATCTCGGCCGCTCGATGATTTGATTTGACTTATGTGCCGGGCCCGGTCAGAACCGAATTGATGTGTTCGATTAAGTTCTATGTCAAATAAATCAGAGATCGAGAAACCTAAATGCTTGACTAACCATTCCATAGGATTGTCAGCATGATATCTTACAAAGGACTGTACGATCCCTTATCTAAAGGACAAGATTGATTAGATCAGAGTTTGACAGTGTCTTTTAATCCCTCGATTTGAGTCCAGACACCCCTGAAGGTGAGTCCGAATCCCTCAAACCAGGGCTCTGATACCAACTTGTAACGTCCCAAAATTTACGTCCAAAAAATTTCGTTTTTAAAACATTACTATAGAAAGTATCACTAGTTAAAAACACTGTTTGATCAAGCCATAACAAACAAAAATCAAGTCTAAAAGTCAATCATACAATCATCAATATATCAGAGTACGAATCCCAGAAAATCTCGTAAATGCGGAACCAGTGTGTGTGTGTGATGTGCCGCTACCGCGCCAGCTCCTTCCCCTTCGAAGAAGAGGTACCTGAAACAGCAACTGAAAAACGTAAGCACAAAGCTTAGTGAGTTCCCCCACTGTACCACATACCACATCATCACATAACATACAAAAGTTGTCAGGCATATCTGGGTGCCCGACCTACCCCTTCGGTCCTCTCGACCGGATACTACCTAGCATATCTGGGTGCTGGCCTCCCCTTCGGCCCTTTCGACCGGATACTGCCTAGCATATCTAGGTGCTGGCCTCCCCTTCGGCCCTTTCGACCGGATATTTAGGGGACTAACTCCCCCTACTGTCCCTAGCACATAGCATCATAACATACTAACACATAAACATACACAAGTAGTAGCGACCCTAGATGAATATCACAGAGACAATCATCTAGTCATACAACTCCTACTGGTGGGCCGACATTGTGGCCTTAGACCCACCACTACTGGAAGGTAACTCACCTCAAAGTAGCTGCTGAACTGATCGGGAACTGACTGACTGCTGCTGCTGCTGCTCCGGAAATCCTCCGGCTACAATTCCCACAACATACTCAATCAAACACTGCTAACTGTCCTTTGGGTAAAATGACCATTTTACCCCTGGTCCAGTCCTAAGTCAAGGTCAGAGTCAACTTTCAGTTGACCAGACTCACCGAGTTGGCTTTCCAACTCGCTGAGTCCCTACTCAAATGTTTGCCCTGAAACCCGTTCCTACTCGTCGAGTTAGGCGACGACTCGACGAGTTCTCCTCCTTAACAGATACTCAAGTCCTTCATCCTACTCGCCGAGTTGTATGAACAACTCGTCGAGTTCATCTTCATCCGATGAACACTCATGCTTAGACTCGCCGAGTTGTATGAACAACTCGTCGAGTCTGTTCTTGATCTATGAAGATTGCCTTGGACTCGCCGAGTACCTCCATAGATGAGTTCGACTTCCGACTCGCTGAGTCACACCCCGTGACTCACTGCTCACTCGACACTACGAAAAGGGGACAAACCCGGAGACTCGCGAGCAGACTCGCCGAGTCACATGAATGACTCGCCGCGTCGTTTCCATGCACTCCTAAAATACACCGATTTGCTCGATTCCAATCCATGCCATTCACAAATCTGGACTTCTAGGACACGATTCACACGTAAAGTTTCCGACTTTACATGTAGATATTCACCAATATGGATTTTAGGGTTCAAAATGCCTCAAAAGGGTAGATCTAGGATGGACAAGCAACATGGGTCCATAAAGCTAACAGATCTGAGCTCCTGGAGCTCAATATTGTCCAGATCTAGAGGCCAATCAACTTATTACGACATATAAGGCACATACAAGCTTGGGGATATACCCAAGAAAGACCTAGATGAAGTACTAAGCATAAAATCATGGGGAAAACGGGTTATACCTCAAAGGAACTGCTGGAAGAACAAAATAATGCCTGGATGGCTTCCCTTCTTCTAGATCTACTTCCTTCCTCCTTCAAAGCCTTCAAAAGCACACAACAAAACTTCAAATCTTCAAAGAACAAGCATAAGCGAGGGTTGGGAGCTCTGGGGAGAGAATGGGGGCTGGCCTGGGGCGGATAAGTCGCTTAAATAGGGCGCAAAACCCTGAAACTTAGGGTTTCATCCAACAGCTGTGACTCGCCGAGTCTAGAATATGGACTCGCCGAGTCGCCAACTTAAACATGTCCCGGGTCCCGCATCCACTCGGCGAGTCGGACCTATGACTCGCCGAGTCCAATGCTAAAAGAAAGGAAATACTTCAAATAAGATTTACGTACCAGGAAATGGGTGCTACAAATCTCCCCCACTTATTTTAGACTTCGTCCTCGAAGTTGTTGGAATAGTGTCTAAGGCTGCAACCATAATAGGCAAGTATTTGACCCGGTTGTGCATGGTCCTTTTGGGTTGCCTTCACCATAGCAACTTGATAGGATGATTTATTAAGAGACAGTAAATATTATTAATATATTATGAGAATAATATAAAGAATAATATATTGTTATTTGATTAATATAAGTCATAGAATTAATTGGAATTAATTTGATGACTTAAAGAGATTAATTGATTAAAAGGGTATAAACTGTCAATTGTTTGATAGTTAAACTTTAGACTGTTAATCCTTATAGATATACAAGGAACGAATTCTAGAAGCTAAAGGATAGCTAAATTCGTCCAAGGCTTATCTATGGAAAGGATTTGGATAGCCTTAAGAGAAGATTATCCAATTAGGGTTTAGGTTGTAACCCTTAAGGAGTCTACAAGTATAAATAGACCCTATGGCTGATGGAATTCGACACTTCACCTAAAGTAGAGAACCTCTGGTCGAATTCCATCCCCTCTCCTCTCTCCCAAATCATCCTTCTTGCTTTGGTGTTTGTAAGCCATTAGAGGAGTGACATTTGTGACTCTAGAAGCTCCAAGACAACAAGGCCAACAAGGAACTCAAAGGTATGGTTCTAGATCTGTTTCAATGTTATTATTTATTCTAAATAGTTATTAGAAGTCTTGGATTAATAGCATGTTTAATTAGAAAGCCTAGATCCGAGTATTAGGGTTTTGCATGGGCACATAGGAAAGTTCTTATGGCTAAAACCCATCAGAAGTCTGCTGCTCGATCCTGAAATAGCTCGGGGTAATGCTCCATCATCTCGTCTACCGGCTCCCAAGTCCACTCCGAACCCTTGCGGTGCTGCCATTGCACCTTCACTAGCTCCACCCTCTTGTTCCTCAAATCCTTTGACTTCCTGTCGAGGATTGCGACTGGGCGCTCAATGTAGTTCAGGCTGTCATCAACCTGAATATCCTCTAACGACACTACCGCTGAATCGTCCGCTAAGCACTTCCGTAGCTGAGAAACATGGAAAGTGCTATGGATCTGGCTGAGATCGGCTGGCAGATCCAGCCTATACGCCACCTTGCCCACCCGGGCTACGACCCTGAACGGTCCGATGAATCTCGGGCCCAACTTTCCCCGCTTCCTGAATCGGATGATGCCTTTCCAAGGCGACACCTTCAGGAGAACCATATCCCCGACTTGAAATTCCAAGTCGGATCGACGCTTGTTGGCATAACTTTTCTGCCGACTCTGAGCAGTCTGAAGCCTGCTCCGGACCTGCTGGATCCTCTCGGTCATCTTGAGCACCACTTCGGTGCTCCCCATGACTCTCTGGCCAACTTCACCCCAGCATATCGGGGTCCTGCACCTTCTTCCGTACAACATCTCAAATGGAGGACGATCAATACTCGCGTGGTAGCTGTTGTTGTATGAGAACTCGGCCAGGGGAAGATAGGTATCCCAGCTACCACCGAAGTCTAGCACGCACGCCCGCAACATATCCTCCAGAGTTTGGATGGTCCGCTCGCTCTGACCATCCGTCTGCGGGTGAAAGGCGGTGCTAAAATGCAGACGAGTGCCCAACTAGTCATGGAATCTCTTCCAAAATCTGGAAGTAAAACGCACATCCCTGTCCGAGATCACCGATACCAGCACCCCGTGCCGCGCCACGATCTCTCTGATATAGATGTCGGCCAATTTCTCGGCCGATATGCTCTCCTTAATCGGGATAAAGTGAGCACTCTTGGTCAATCGATCCACGATGACCCAAATCGAATCCACTCCACGCGCGGTCCTGGGAAGCTTTGTGATAAAATCCATCGTGATATCTTCCCATTTCCACAGTGGAATATCCAACGACTGCATCTTGCCATGCGGTCTCTGATGTTCGGCCTTGACCTTCCTGCAGGTCAAACGCCGCTCGACGTACCATGCCACATCCCGCTTCATGCAGGGCCACCAATAATCCAGACGAAGATCCCTATACATCTTCGTCACCCCGGGATGAATAGAGAATCGGGACTTGTGCGCCTCCTCCAGCAAAGTCTGGCGCACACCTCCGTGATACAGCACCCACAACCTACGGTGTAATGTCAATAATCCTCGGCTATCATAATCGAGGGAGGAAACCTGACCCACTACACGTTCTCTCTTCCGATGTTCCTCCTTGATAGCCTCCTGCTGAGCCTCCCGAATTTGCTCCAACAGGGGAGTCACCACGGTCATTCTCAAGCAGACATCCCTGACCGGCGCCGCCTTGCGGCTAAGCGCATCGGCCACCACGTTGGCCTTCCCCGGGTGGTAAAGGATCTCGCAATCATAATCCTTCACCACATCCAACCACCGACACTGCCTCATGTTCAGATTCGACTGATCCATGAGGTACCTCAAACTCTTGTGGTCCGTGTAGATGGTACATCGAACCCCGTAGAGGTAATGTCGCCAAATCTTGAGGGCAAAAACCACCGCCCCCAACTCCAAATCATGCGTCGGGTAGTTCGCCTCGTGAGGCTTGAGCTGCCTCGAAGCGTAGGCAATGACATGCCCCCTCTGCATCAGCACCGCGCCCAACGCAGAAATGGACGCATCACAATAAAACACAAAATCCTCCACGCCCTTTGGAAGGGCTAAGATCGGCGCCTCGCACAATCTCTGTCTCAGTGTCTCAAATGCAGCCTGCTGCTCGGGTCCCCACCGAAAGACCACGGCTTTCTTCGGCAGCCGCATCAGGGGCACGACTATCTTGGAGAAATCCTGAATAAACCTCCGATAGTAGCCTGCCAATCCCAGGAAACTCCGAATCTCAGATGGAGACTTCGGAACCTCCCATCTCATCACGGCCTCGACCTTGGCCGGATCGACCAGAATCCCATTCTGGTTGACGAGGTGTCCAAGAAATTGCACCTCGCGCAACCAGAACTCATACTTGGAGAACTTGGCATACAAGCTCTCCCTCCTCAGGGTCTCCAACACTTCTCTCAGATGCTCCTCCTAGGTCTTGGAATAAACCAAGATATCATCGATAAATACTATCACAAACCGATCCAGCATCGGTCTGCACACGCGGTTCATGAGGTCCATGAACGCGGCAGGAGCATTGGTGAGCCCAAACGGCATCACCACAAACTCATAGTGGCCATAGAGCGTCCGAAACGCGGTCTTTTGCGTGTCCTCCTCCCTGACCCTCATCTGATGATAACCCGAACGCAAGTCAATCTTGGAGAACCAAGATGCTCCCTGAAGCTGATCAAAGAGGTCATCAATCCTCTTCACCGTTACGTTGTTCAGCTCCCGGTAATCTATACACATCTGATGCGACCCATCCTTCTTCTTCACAAATAGAATCGGGGCTCCCCAAGGCGAACTTCTCGGACGAATGAATCCCTTGTCCAGCAGCTCCTGCAGCTGCGTAGACAACTCCTGCATCTCGGGAGGAGCCAACCGATACGGTGCTTTGGCTATCGGAGCCGCACTGGGGATAAGGTCAATCCTGCACTCCACCTGTTGCTCCGGAGGTATCCCAGGTAGCTCCTCCAGGAAAACATCTGCAAAATCCCGAACCACCGGAACCTCGCTCGCTGTCGCCTTACCCGCCTCCCGGGTATCCATCACATATGCGACATAACCTGCGCATCCCTGCTGGAGATATGCCTAGCCCTCGCTGCTGAACATACAGCGGGTCCACACTGCGGCCTCTCGCCATGAATCACTAACTCTCCCCCACTTGGGGTCCTGACCCGCACTAGCTGCTGCGCGCAGTCTATCACCGCCCCATTAGGGCTCAACCAATCCATGCCAATAATCACCTTGTTCCCACACAACGGTATGGGAACCAAGTCTACCAGGTAACACTCCTCGAACAAACGCAGAACGCAATATCGAAACACCATCGATGCTCGCACCATTCGATCATCAGCAATCTCTACCTCTAAAGGACAATCTAACTCGCCTGAAGTCTCATGAAACCTCTTGCTAAGCGCAAGAGAAACAAACGATCGGGATGCACCCGAGTCGAACAATACTTGAACTGGGATGCCGTTCACATGGAACGATCCTAATGCATACATATACATACGGAGCACATATCAATATCATAACATCATAAAACAAAAGATAGAGTGAAAGAATCATACCCGTCACCACATCGGGTGCAGCGCGTGCCTCCTCGGTAGTCAACTGGAATGCCCGGCTCCTCACCACCGGAGCCTCTGCCTTGCCCTGCCGGCCATCTGTGATCCGCAAGGTCGCTGGAGCTGGCGCCTTCACCGGCGCTGAAGCTGTCAACTGGGGGCAATTGGCCTTCTTGTGGCCCCTTTGATTGCAGTGGAAGCACATCAACTCTGACGTCTGAATGGCTGCTGCCAGAGCAGTACAATCCCTGCTGATGTGTCCAGGCTTGCCGCACTTGTAGCAGCCTGACAATCCCGTCCTGCACGCCCCCTCGTGCGACTTGCCGCATTTCCGGCAGCGGCCCCATCCCTGTTGGCCTTTCGGCCCCGCATCTGATCCCTTGGGCTTCTTTCCTGAAGCCCCTCCTGTCTGACCCTCCTCTGACTTCTGTTTCCGGATATGCTCCAAATCTATCTCTCTCTCCCTCGCCCTGGGAATCATAGAGTCCAGGGTGGGGCAAGCTGAAAAACTAACATGCTTCCGGATGTCAGCCCGTAGCATATCGTGATAACGAGTCCTCCTCATATCCTCGTCACCAGCGTACTGGGGAACCAACAAAGCCCTCTCTCGGAACTTGGCAGTGATTTCCGCCACAGTCTCCGTCGTCTGTCTCATGTCTAGGAACTCCCTGGCTAGCTGCTGAAGCTCGACAACCGGCGCAAACTCTGCCCTGAACCTGGTCACAAAGTCCGACCAGGTCATAGCCTCTATAGCTGAGGCTCCCAACGAGTCACCCACTGACTCCCACCAATCCCGGGCTCGGTCCCGTAAGCACCCTGCCGCATACCTCACCTTCGACCCCTCGGGGCAGAAGCTGATCAACTGTGCAGACTCGATGTCTGCAATCCATCGCCTGGCAACAATGGGGTCTTTCACCCCATGAAAATCCGGCGCACCACTGCTCCTGAAGTCCTTGAAGGACAGTGTGCGAGGCCCTGATTGGCTAGATGCCAAATCACTCCTGAATGCCCGAAGGCGATCCTCCATCAGCTCCATAATCCCTTCCTTGATCGACCCAAAGAGAATGGGAGTCGACTCAAGGATACCCCTGGTGATCTCTGACGCGATGAACTCGCGTAGCCCCTCATCTATCGGCTCGAAACCTGATCCCGAGCCTGACCCCTCTCCTGAACCGCCATCCACTGGCCTCGAACGAAGTACCACCATTCTGCAATACATAAATAACATTCATTAGTGATACTGGTGCTCCTTGAGGAATCATATCTACCACAAGTTCCCTGGTCTCATCGTGGCCTCCCTTGGTTCGGGTATGGATCCTCTGCTTTCAGTAGTACGGGCCCATACTACCTTCCACATCTATCCGTACCTTCTTCAAGGTATGACTCCACTAGATCCCTTTCACTAAGGCTGATCATTACTATACTCATCCCTGGCTCGCCCTAGGGAAATCTCCGACTCTACTCGAACCAGTCCTCAGCTGCTGCAGGCCTCCTTGTAATGCCAATCAGCCATCACCCAAATACCATCACATGTTACGAGACTTGGATAATCCTTCGAGTACCTGACTCGTCCCTACAACGGTTGGACTCAAACAAGAGTTGCGCAGTAGGATCAATTCTGGTACTCTAAGATTATTCAACTCTGATCACATGTGACGTGACGTATTCGCCTAATGGCTAACTCCCATTATTCGGAGTCCCACGTAGCACGAAGCAAGCAACATTCAGACAAGGGAAACAACCTCAAGCAATTCCGCTCTCATAGAGAAAACTGAAGTAGCACATCGTGCTAACTCCTACTACCAGGCACACCCTAACAGCCTACCCTACTGCTGTCTACTCTATACTAGCATGCAATTCTCATACAGCTGGAACACATAAAGCAGGCACATAAGGCATCACTCCTAGATCCTTAGTCCTATTCTAGCATGCTGTTCTACAAAAGCTGATAAACATAACATAAACTTGTATGGGTACTTTGGGGAATACTTACTTGAGCTCGGCCAGTCGCGCACATCACACACTTCGTTCTTTCTTGAACTCTTTTCTTAATTTTAGAAAACATTTTCCTTTTAAAAATCTTTTAATCCCTCGATTTGAGTCCAGACACCCCTGAAGGTGAGTCCGAATCCCTCAAACCAGGGCTCTGATACCAACTTGTAACGTCCCAAAATTTACGTCCAAAAAATTTCGTTTTTAAAACATTACTTTAGAAAGTATCACTAGTTAAAAACACTGTTTGATCAAGCCATAACAAACAAAAACCAAGTCTAA
Organism: Lactuca sativa; assembly: GCF_002870075.4. Taxonomy (NCBI): domain Eukaryota; kingdom Viridiplantae; phylum Streptophyta; class Magnoliopsida; order Asterales; family Asteraceae; genus Lactuca; species Lactuca sativa. The sequence goes on from NC_056625.2 coordinate 211,147,550, forward strand.
AAGTCAATCATACAATCATCAATATATCAGAGTACGAATCCTAGAAAATCTCGTAAATGCGGAACCAGTGTGTGTGTGATGTGCCGCTACCGCGCCAGCTCCTTCCCCTTCGAAGAAGAGGTACCTGAAACAGCAACTGAAAAACGTAAGCACAAAGCTTAGTGAGTTCCCCCACTGTACCACATACTACATAATCACATAACATACAAAAGTTGTCAGGCATATCTGGGTGCCCGACCTACCCCTTCGGTCCTCTCGACCGGATACTGCCTAGCATATCTGGGTGCTGGCCTCCCCTTCGGTCCTTTCGACCGGATACTGCCTAGCATATTTGGGTGCTGGCCTCCCCTTCGGCCCTTTCGACCGGATACTGCCTAGCATATCTAGGTGCTGGCCTCCCCTTCGGCCCTTTCGACCGGATATTTAGGGGACTAACTCCCCCTACTGTCCCTAGCACATAGCATCATAACATACTAACACATAAACATACACAAATAGTAGCGACCCTAGATGAATATCACAGAGACAATCATCTAGTCATACAACTCCTACTGGTGGGCCGGCATTGTGGCCTTAGACCCACCACTACTGGAAGGTAACTCACCTCAAAGTAGCTGCTGAACTGATCGGGAACTGACTGACTGCTGCTGCTGCTGCTCCGGAAATCCTCCGGCTACAATTCCCACAACATACTCAATCAAACACTGCTAACTGTCCTTTGGGTAAAATGACCATTTTACCCCTGGTCCAGTCCTAAGTCAAGGTCAGAGTCAACTTTCAGTTGACCAGACTCGCCGAGTCCCTACTCAAATGTTTGCCCTGAAACTCGTTCCTACTCGTCGAGTTAGGCGACGACTCGATGAGTTCTCCTCCTTAACAGATACTCAAGTCCTTCATCCTACTCGCCGAGTTGTATGAACAACTCGTCGAGTTCATCTTCATCCGATGAACACTCATGCTTAGACTCGCCAAGTTGTATGAACAACTCGTCGAGTCTGTTCTTGATCTATGAAGATTGCCTTGGACTCGCCGAGTGAGGGCATTGACCCGCCGAGTACCTCCATAGATGAGTTCGGCTTCCGACTCGCTGAGTCACACCCCGTGACTCACTGCTCACTCGACACTACGAAAAGGGGACAAACCCGGAGACTCGCGAGCAGACTCGCCGAGTCACATTAACGACTCGCCGAGTCGTTGCCATGCACTCCTAAAATACACCGATTTGCTCGATTCCAGTCCATTCCATTCACAGATCTGGACTTCTAGGACATGATTCACACGTAAAGTTTCCGACTTTACGTGTAGATATTCACCAATATGGATTTTAGGGTTCAAAATGCCTCAAAAGGGTAGATCTAGGATGGACAAGCAACATGGGTCCATAAAGCTAACAGATCTGAGCTCCTGGAGCTCAATATTGTCCAGATCTAGAGGCCAATCAACTTATTATGACATATAAGGCACATACAAGCTTGGGGATATGCCTAAGAAAGACCTAGATGAAGTACTAAGCATAGAATCATGGGGAAAACGGGTTATACCTCAAAGGAACGGCTGGAAGAACACAATAATGCCTGGATGGCTTCCCTTCTTCTGGATCTACTTCCTTCCTCCTTCAAAGCCTTCAAAAGCACACAACAAAACTTCAAATCTTCAAAGAACAAGCATAAGCGAGGGTTGGGAGCTCTGGGGAGAGAATGGGGGCTGGCCTGGGGTGGATAAGTCGCTTAAATAGGGCGCAAACCCCTGAAACTTAGGGTTTCATCCAACAGCTGTGACTCGCCGAGTCCAGGATATGGACTCGCCGAGTCGCCAACTTAAACGTGTCCCGGGTCCCGCATCCACTCGGCGAGTCGGACCTATGACTCGCCGAGTCCAAGGCTAAAAGAAAGGAAATACTTCAAATAAGATTTACGTACTAGGAACCGGGTGCTACATCTTGCAAGGTCAAAACAGTGTGACTCTGAAAATGAGTTACCAGCATACAGTGTAAATTGCCGGTGAAATACTGTTACCTTAAGGCCATGAATTATAAGGTAACCCGGGATACTCGTAACCATACTGACTAGAGTTCCAGATGCCCTACAAGCGTCTATAAATATGACATTTGTCACCCCTTGGCTTGGTAGGCCGTGGACTGTAGCTAGCAGTCAGGGTGCGGGGGTGTCAATCCCGTATAGATCTATACACACAATGTCCGCTCTCCCTACAGGAGACTCTGGTTACCAACTAGACGACGGAGAAGGCCGTGTCCTGAAGATGCATCCCAAATAGTGGGTAGAGACTTCCAATTAGTGGGTAGTGTGTTTCTAATGTAAGTGCTGAACTAGAGGTAGAGACTCATAACTGAACTGACTAAAGTAAACCCATATGTCTATGCTTGTGTACATAATATATAACTAATGAATCAAACGACCTTCGGATGGACATCCGATCCCACTAGACCACATCTCAACGAAGAAAAGGAAATAGGGCGGACAAGCCTTCCTAAGTCCTTCAATCATTATTTATATGCATCTATACAAGCACAGACATACCTCTAACTACGCTTGAGTGTGTATCAAGTGGAATCATATCGTGAAGTATAAGTGTACATTGTGGAATAACCGACTTGTGAAGTATAAGCATACAGTGGAATAACCGAGTCGTGAAGTATAAGCGTACAGTGTGGGATAATCGAATCGTGAAGTATAAGTGTACCAAGTATAAGTGTATCAGGAAGTGGAAGCGACAACTGGTGAAGTAAAAGCGTCTATCAAGTATAAGTGGCTACAAGTATAAGCGATATAGAGACAATAACCGGTATAAGCGTATCATGAAGGAAATGCGTTATCAACTAGGAGTTTTAAATAAGTAAAGCGAAGCAGCAGTAACAAGCAAGTAAAAGTATACGTCGTAAAAGGGAACTTCGATGAAAACCTTGGAAAAACCTTTATACTCAGGGAAAATCACATTTGGTATTCTTTGGTAAAATAAGTTTGAAAAACTTTATAAATCCTTGGAACCTTTATAAACCAATTTAAAATGAATTTAGATAAAACAGTATAAGTAAGAGTTTTGAAACAAATGAAAACCTTTTTGAAACAATCATAGTATCCTACTCGGTAAAATAGTATACAGTGTGGTAAAATCTTGTGCATGTGGGTTATCAATCACAGATGATTGATATGATAACTGGCATGTTTAACTTGTATTCCCCCCCCCTATAAAACATGTAAAAACATTTAAAAGGTTCATTCAGGGGTATGGACTCACCTGGCGTTAGTGGATCCGACGAAGGTGCCGGTTGGGTGCTCGGTGTCAAGTAAGGACTTGGACACACTTAGAGACCTATTTAACATATGATAACATATGTTCACATACAATTAGTATATTATATACCAATTAAACAAGTATACGCGCCCTAAAGAGCGGAAAACACTTGGTTAAGTGTTTGGGGTGTCCCGGGTAACATTTAAGGGCTAGAATGGCTTAGGAATGGAGTTTACTCTCCAAGAGTAAACTCACCTTATGGTGTTTACGGCCCAGGGACAACTCCCCATGAGTTTACAGCCATAAACTCATGGTGAGGAGTTCTAGGGTGTTTTAAGGGCTCAATCTTGTTCGTGGGATTTTTCTAGTTCCAAATCTAAATGGTATGAATGAGTTTAGGGTCTTTAAAGGCACCATTATGGAGTTTACGGCCCATGAACCACCCATAAGGGAGTTCACAGCTATGAACTCCTAGATCATGGGTTTATTGAAGTTTCAAGCCCTTAATACCCTCCTAGTAATTTATAATGAAGTGTGAGGCCATTTGGGGGATTTAAAACTATCATTTTAGCATGTTTGAGGGTGTTTACGGCCTTGACACATGTCTGGGCCGTAAACTCCTTTTATCCCCTTAAATCCTTGTGTTTAAATGATCTAAACCCAAAATAGCAAGCCCCTAATTCATGTATTAAGCCTAAGGGTGGTTTGGGAGTGTTTTTGGGGCATTTATACAAGGTGTAGAGGTGTTTACGGCCTAAGCATGTGCTTGGGCCGTAAACTCTCTTTTATGCCTCAAATTGATTGTTTTAAATGAGCAAACACTCCTAGGCTAAATCCTCAATTTATTTCCAAGCCTTTAGGGACATTTTGGGGTCATTTTTGGCCTTGATTTAGGGGTTTACGGCCTAAGGAGGAGCTTAGGCCTTAAACTCCATTCTAACAGCTTCTAAGTCCGATTTTTAAGCTATAAACACGAATCATAATGTTTAGAACAAGCTAGGATAAGCGGACTTACGATTTGGAAGCGTTTGGTTGCGGATTCGGGTAAAAAACGAGTCTAGAGAGAGAGGGTGGAAAAGGCTCAAATGGAGTTTACTCCCCCTTATATATGAGTGGGAGTTGGAGCTCAGTGATATTCTACCCGATACTATCGTTTAACGGGGCTTTTGGTCGCATCCGATTTAGTGGTCGTAATAATAAAAACTAACTTTTCCAATTAAAGGGAAATGTGTATTATGAGTTTTTATTTCTCTTATCACGACTTAACGACATAAATAAATGAAATATTGATTTAATTGGCGACCTCTAATTAATGGAACTTTTATACAGTGGAATATTCCATTAACGGTAACGGGGTAATGTAACGTAATAACTTTGGGTTGTCACATCATCCCCCCGTTAGAGGGAATTTCGTCCCGAAATTCAGGTCTTGGCAGGGTAATTGGTATGAATGACCGAGTAGAGGCAGGAGGGTACTTCCTATTCGGTTTGTCCTCGCATTCCCAAGTGAACTCTGGTCTGTGTTTGTCATTCCAGCAAACCTTCACCTATTGGACGCGGATTCCGTCTCGTGTAATTAGTGGGTTCCGACTGGTGTATCTACGAGGTTAGGGTTCTCAATGGTTTCTACAGGGGTGAGTGGGATACGAAGAGTGACGTCGGGTAATCGCATATCAAGTTTAAGAAGTGGATCGATCGAGGTGTGGAGCTTGTGGAATATCCGAAAGTAGTAGTGGTCTGACAGAGGTTGGACCAAATCTCCATAAAGGATCTCGGGTGGTCCTAGGATCTATAAAGGGTAGAGCTTTTCAGTACCTAGAACATAGTATACTTCTATGGCAAGATCATCACTGGCGTGATCGCCATTCCAAAGTTCCTAACGTTCTCTCTCATACTGGTAGTGTAGTCCTTTAGGTTGGTTCTTCGGAAGCTCGGGTTGTCCTTGGTTTCACATTTCCTGTCAATTGGCTTTTAGGGACTTTCTAGATCATCGGATGGGTTGCGCATATACGGTTTTCTGTTTGCTGTAGAGTGTCTATCTCAAGCTTGTGCAAAATGAACTTGCACTAACGAATCTTGAGATACTTCTGACGGAAACCCCCAGGGTCAGGGAGATAGGGTTTTACCAGACGAGTGTTGGACTATCTCGGGAGGTGGTTCTACTATTTCTGCGTGAGATAGTATTCGTGGAACACCTAATAGTTCAATTTATCTCTAAGACTTTGGTTTATTTTAGTGCGGAAAACGCATGCTCTTGCATAACCCCTCGACTAACACCAAGGCTGGTGTTAAGTCTATAATCTTTTCGGGATCTGGGTCATGAGGCTTGACGCAACTACTTTCGCACTTGATCAAGTAGTCTTGGCTGCGAAGGTTATCCTGTGGTTCTCGGTATCCTAGTGTTCACTTCGAAGAAGGTATTTTATCGTATAAAGGGCGACGACGATTTCCTCCATGCAAGAGGGTGGAGGATGAAAGGGACTACTTGTCTATAACAGGATGGACGAAGTGCCTGAGTAGTGCGAGCATCTACTGCCACTACTCTTCCGAAGGTTATGAGTTTTCTCGGTTTAGGTTAAATCTAGTGAGTATAGGTTCCCATCACTCGGAGCTTTAATCTTTTCATCCACTCTTCTTAGAGTTTAACTCATCACAGCTTTCGGCTTTCTGGGATATCCGCTGCGATACTCAAATCGGGGATTTGAGTGTGAATGGATGGTCGCAGTCAATGGTCTTGACTCTTACGACTCAGGTTTCTTTATCAACTGAGGGTGTTAGTTACTAGGTTGGCTCAAGCGGAATGACAACAACTTCGGATTTGTGGTCATTATAGTAGCTCAATCCATAGGGTTCTCTTGAATCTAGCTCCCGTTCCATGGGATAGGATGAAGGGTCTTTCTAGGGAATCCACTAGGATGCAATAACAATATACATTTATTGATTTGTGTATAATGGCATCCTACTTATATTTCTTTTTATAGCAACATTGTGCTTTCAGCTTTTTAATTGGACTGTCTATCTTTGTTTTTTTTATAAACACGTACCATTTCAACATTGTACATTAAAACTCAATCTATTTCACCAATCTACTTTGAAAAAATTCCCCATTTTAGCATTATACTTCTAAATCTTTTCTTATTTAATTAACATGGATTTCTGAATATTTAATTAAACATGGAGCATTTCCATAATTATAGTTAAACATGGACCAATGGACCATATTTGATTATTTGTTACTTTATTTTAATAGTTATTATTTCTATAAGTGGAGTTAAGCAACTCTTTAAAAAAAAATTATCTCTCTTTTAAATGGAGTTAAGCAAGGACTTTTTATCATACTTTTTAAAAACATCATGTATACATATTTTTAACAGGGACCGTTTGTATGTATTGTTTTGGTTGTGTAATAGCATTTATGTGAGTTTTGCTTATATTATACCATTGTACTTTAATGTGGCTATATGCATTTCTTTGTGTGTAAACAAGTAAGAAAAAGTACCTGAATAACACTATGACCAACAAACATCCATCTACTATTATGCAAGCTGACATCTACTTTTTCTAATTATACAAAATAAAAAAGACTAAGTCATGAGTTCCTCTGCACATATATAACAAAAAAAATCAAAATTTAGATAAAATGAGAAAAGCTCATTCTTTAGAAATCAAAGTATCAATCTGATATTAAATTAAAAATCACAAAGCTATTAAAAAAAATACAATATTACAATTCATAAGTTTTCTAAATTAATGATATATTATTTTATTACATAATTAAATTTTTAGTTCTATTTAAAATTAACACTCGTGGGTTCCACGGGTTTTAACCTAGTATGTATATATATATATATATATATATATATATATATATATATATATATATATATATATATATATATATATATATATATATATATATATATATATAGGTAAAAGATCAAATGAGAACCCTTAAAAGTTAAGAACCATGAGAACCATTTTAATCTGTTTAAAATAAACGCACGGTGGCATTATTGTAAATATAGAAAAATTACTATCCAATTTCCATAAGCCCTTCCGTGAACATATGTCCCAACCCTCATCTTCCCTTTTAATCTATTTAAAATAAACGCACGGTGGCATTATTCTCTTTCTTTCCTCTTCAGCTTTCTAGAAAATCCCAACCCTCATCTTCCCCCATTGCTTTTTCTACCACCGGCCACAATCCTCCACCAATATCCTTCTCCGCCAATCGCAACCTCCACTTCCGTCGCTTCTCTTCTTCATTGCTGTCTCTCTCCCCTAACATTTTGGATCTAAATCGAAGTTTAAAGTGAGGTTTATTAGCTAGCGGGAATAAATTTTAGTTCTGGACAAAATCCACCACCACCGCCCTTCTCCACCAGTCGCAAACTCCTCTGCCGCCGCTCCTCTTCTTCACCGTGATCATCCTCCTCCAACAACTTGAATCTAATCTGAAGAATAAGGTAATCAATCAAACTCTATGATTTAGAGATTTTAGACAAACTCTATGACTTAGAGATTTTATACATCAATTGTTTTTTAAATAAAAACTCTTTAACTGTGATTGATAGATTTTAAACATCATTTGTTTATTATATAAAAGCTTTCGATCCAATTTTTAGATAATTGTCATGTGTTGTAATGGAATGTATGACAATGAATAAAATAAGAAATGATACCAGTTTCTGCTTTGTAGATCATGATAAGTGGTGTTTAATTTGGAGTAATAATTTATTATCAAGTTAATAACTCTTGATTTTACACATCCTTGTAGCTTGTATAAATACCTAATTTTATATTAGTAGGAATAAAAGGTCTATAGTTTGGTTTACACAGTTATGATTATTTTAGTTTTAATGGAATTAATGTAAGTATGCTTCCATGTGCTTGTTTATTTAACCAGAGAGTGGCCCTATTTTTTAATAGTATTTAATATACATACTTCATTAATTGATATTTTCTTCGAAGAAGATGAAGCATGTAATTGAAACAGAGGTTGCTGCGAAATAATCAATTGCGTTATATGTTTTTATGATACTTTTAATGTTTATGTTCTTTATAATCATTATAATGAAAACGATTGAATGTAATGAATTTTAGTTATTTAATAATATAATGTAAAATTAAATTATAAATTGTGTTCATGAATAAAAAAAACTTATGTTTCATCAATTGAATAAGATGCAATTTCATAGTATTGGTTAGTTAATAGACTATTCAACTGTGAATGATTGACAATTTTTAATAAACGTAATTTTGTAAAATTAATAATGTTATTGTTTTGAAAATCACATTATAATGAATGTTGTATTTTAGAAATTCAATGTTTTATAAAATTAATAATGGTATTAATTTGACATTCACGACATAATGGATGTCATTTTTTTTTGTGAATTTTCATACGCATAGTCTAATTAAAACCAAAGTTGGTGTATTTCATGGTGGTTGGTGGTAATTCGACCACCACATCATATATGGTCTCTAGCGATGATGCAAAAGGAAGTTCTAAAAAAAATGCACACAATATGTTTGATGAAATACCTCAATGAAATTTGGTAAGATATTAAGCTGTGATTGTATACTTTTTTTTATTAAACTATGAATTTACTATATAAAGCTATGAATTTTGTGTATTAAAGTTATGATATTTGTGTTTAACTGTAAATTGAATGCACTAAACTATGAATTTTCTGTTTAAATTGTACATTGACTATATTAGATTGTGAATTTTGTTTATTAGACTGTGAATTAATTGATTGGATTAAACTGTGAATCTTGTGTACTAACCTGTGAATTGACTGCATTAAGAGTTTTAACTTGATAATATAGTTGTTAATGCATACTTTTTGTGTATTAGAATGTGAATTTTCTATATTAAGCTATTATTTTGTTTTTTAAACCGTGAATTGACTGTATCAAGATTTGAATTTTCTGTTTAAACCGTGAACTGACTATATTAAGCTGTGAATTTTGTGTATTAAATTCTGATTTTTGTGTTTTAAACTGTAAACTGACTGCATTAAGTTGTAAATTTTCTGTTTAAACTGTGAATTGACTGTATTAAGTTGTGAAGTTTAAATGAATTTTGTGTTAACTGTTATTTATAAGAAAATATATGTTTTAAACAGTGAGTTCATGTGTTTTATAAGTTTTAAGTTGTGAATTAGTTATGAACAAGTCTATTAAGTTGAGAATATGGTTGTGAATGCATAATTTTTATGCATTAAATTGTAAATTTTATACTAAGTTGTGAAATTTATGTATTAAATTGTGAATTGATTGTATTAAGTTGTGAATTGACTATATTAAGTTATTAATTAACTGTATTAAGTGGTGGATTTTTATATTAAACTATATATTTATTATATTAAGTTATAAATTTGATGTATTAAACCGTAAATTGATTGTATTAAGTTGTGAATTGATTGTATTAAGCTATAAATTAATTGTATTAACTTGTGATTTTTTATGAACTTAATTCGAGATAAAAGAAACATTATACACATATATGATTTTCTCTAATTTTGAATGGAATATTTAAATTTTAAACTAGGACTACGTTGAAATATTAAAGTAAGTTGTGAATTACTAGCTGAAATGATGAATTAAATTGTGAATTCTAACTTTTTTTTATCCAAATCTGATTTTTTAAGGAAGGATGTTGGCGGTGTTGGCACCGATGGATGATGATCGAGATGGTTGATGGCAGCGTATGGTAGTTGGCGGTGTTGATGCTAGTGGTGGTGGTAGAGTAAGGATATGTTATATTTCTCATTCATCTTCATCTTCTTCGTTGATCTTAGATAATTTATCCTCTTTTATGATTATGCATATGTTTTTTTAATGTTTTCCTCTGAAATATGCTATAATATATGAAGAAAGAAACATCATACACATATATGATTTTCTGAATAAATTATATAAAATTTAAACTGTGAATATCGTGTAAATTAAACTTTGAAAAAAGCACTAGGCTCCATATCTAAAGGTATAAATGTAAGCTTTTAGTTAAGAATATGACATTTCCGTTTATTAAATTGTTAATTAATATATCAAGCTGTAAATTTTACATCTTAAACGGTAACTGACTATAATAAGCTGTGAATTGACTGTATTTTGCTGTGAATGTTTTTTTTTATTAATTTTTATTAAAACATGAATGCTTTATGTATAAATTTTTATATAAATATTCTTGTGAATATATTTATTTTTGTGTTGTATCCTTATGTAAGAATTCTTTATTTTTTATAACTGTTCTTAATTAAATTTGAAATGAGTAAATTAATAGGTTATAAACTATGAATGTAGTATTTAACTTGTCATTGCATTATTTTATATGCATATCTGGTTTGTAAGAAAAAATGGTTGTGATGCTGGCACAAGTGGTTGGTGGCGGCGTGTGGTGATTGTAGTGATGGTAGCGTTTGGGTTTGACAATTCTCTGAATTTGTGAATTAGTGTAAAGTTGATTGTATTAATTGTAAATTTTGTGTATTAAACTTTAAATAAACTATATAAATTTGTATTTTATATAAATTTTGTGTTCAAATATGAATGAATGCATGAATGAAAATATTAGACTAATTTTTTTTACGACTTTACTATTTTCTTACCAAAAGGACAAAAATTGGGATTTGAACATATTTAGTAATATTCACAATACATATTTGCTTATGAAATGAGGGTTCTTATGGTTCTTAATCTTTTGTGATTCTTATTTGAACCATTCCCTACACACACACACACACACACACACACACACACACACACACACACACACACACACACACACACACACACACACACCAGATGTGCATCTGCGCAAAACGACGGTAATCAATCGTTTTTTTGGTGAGTAGTTTCTTACAGAAAAATAATTATTAGACTTTATTATTAGTTATTATGTAATAGAAAATTACCACTTTTAAATAAAATATTCATGTTCATACCTTATGTTTATATTATTGATGTAAATTAATTAATATTGGTGTTTAGTAATATTAATTAATTTACATCAATAGTATAAATAGACAATATAAACATAAGGAATGAACATGAATATTTTATTTAAAAGTGATAATTTTTTATTACATAACTAATAATAAAATATAATAATTATTTCTCCTAAGAAACTATTCGCCAAAAAAAGCGATTGATTACCGCCGCTTTGCACGGGCACACATCTACTATATATATATATATATATATATATATATATATATATATATATATGTATATATATATATATATATATATATATATATATATATATATATATATATGTATATATATATGTATATATATGGTAGAATTTCGTATATCCCTTTTAGGGGTGAGCAAAAACCGAACCGCAAACTAAAAAAACCGCATAAACCGAAACTGAAATGAAAACCGATGGTGCGGTTTTTAGTTTTGCAAAAACCGAAAATTATCGGTGCGGTGCGGTTTCTAGTCTCGCAAAAACCGCAAAAAACCGAACCGCACCGCACCGCATATATATATATATATATATATATATATATATATATATATATATATATATATATATATATATATATATATATATATAAAGTGTTGATATTTGTAAGAACCAAGAACTTATGACAATTAAAATTTCTATAAATGTAAATATCTATCTTATCTATCGGAGGATGATTGTATATTTTTAAGCATACATTCAGTGGTATTTACAATAACAAATAATGTTTATGACATTTTTTTAACATTTAAATATGAAGAGTACTAGTGATATAGTATCATTTTTATGAATACATTAATTGATATTATCGTATGTACTTGTGAAACAAATATTATATTAAATTCGCATTATATTGAAGCATTAGAAACATGTTGAATGAGTGGTTAAGTAATTTAATTTCAAACCAATAGGTTGTGGTATGGATTTATCTCCAATAAATGATTACCACTCCTCATTTGAGTCAAAGTAACTCGCTGAGTTACTTGAGTTTTAGTAAAAAGGAAAAACAAGAAAAAAAACCCGCAAAAAAAAAACCGAACCGCAAAAAACCGCAATGAAAAACCGCAAAAATCGAACCGCATAAAACCGAATGGTGTGGTTTCTAAATTTCAGAATACCGAAGTAGCGGTTTTCGGTTCGGTTTTGGCCAAAAACCGCACCAAACCGCACCATGCTCACCCCTAATCCCTATGCTAAACATGTAAATATCGTATTTGTCATTCTTAATGTTTTTTAATATCATATATACCCAAATATATTTTTTTGATTACTTTTAACATTTAATAATTCTTTTTTATATTCTTAAATCATTCTAATTAAAAGAAAAAATTGGATAGACCATAATGCCCTTGGTTATAAATTCCAATACAACAGACGTTCATATCAGATTACTAACGATAACTGCTTCCATATTCACGTTGTTGGAATCCTAAGTCGATGAGGACTTGGAGACCAAGCAATCTAATTTATGGAAAGTTTAGTTTATGGCAAGTTGGTTATAAGTTTCCTAGTCTAATACAAGTTGGTATGTTAGGCTATATATACATGTTCATGATCGAGTTTATGATTATGAGAACATATTGTAAAAATATTGGTTTTGAGTGATTTTCCAATTAATCAAAGAGTTATTTTGGTTATTTGTTTTGCATTCTTGTTTTCAAAACTTTAATTGGTATCAGAGCGAGGTGAAGACAGTGCCGGTTTGAGAGTCGGTTTCAAGAATACCGTAGCCTTTCGCTGTGGGGCAGACACAACGGGAACTGAGTTTGGTTTAAAGGGTGTGGATTGTTTTTGAGTGCAAGTTGAAGCATCTCAACAACAGCCTCAATTTTTCTTGATCGATCTTGTTCTAAGGTAGAGCGGCTAACCGGAAGCGCGGAATAAACGGACGGGAAGACATCAAAGTGGGTAACTTTGATTCGGCTTGTTTTGCGGGTGATGAAAGACGATAAATGTGGTCGTGACCTAGTCTTGTTGTTAGGTGGAAAGTTGCTCTCAGAACAAGCTTGATAAAGAGGTCGGGGTGGTGAAAAGAAATAATAGGGTATTGATCGGGGTTGAAGAATTCTCTAGAAGGACTTAGAGATTCGGGGGTGATTGTTGGAATCCTAAGTCGATGAGGACATCGAGACCAAGCAATCTAATTATGGAAAGTTTAGTTTATGGCAAGTTGGTCATAAGTTTCCTAGTCTAATACAAGTTGGTATGTTAGGCTATATATACATGTTCATGATCGAGTTTATGATTATGAGAACAGATTGTAAAAACATTGGTTTTGAGTGATTTTCCAATTAATCAAAGAGTTATTTTGGTTATTTGTTTTGCATTCTTGTTTTCAAAACTTTACACGTTTTTTGTAGCCTGTTAATAGCATCCTCTTAATCGCATTTGTTGATTGTTTTCGCACACACAAGCATCACGCACACATCAGGTATACGATTCAACCCTAATCCTATTTTCAACCATAATCCTACTTCCCAAAAATTAATCTGTTGGTGTAGTGTATGATCCTCACGAACATTGTTGTCCACTTCAATAATATTTGAGCCAGCCAATAGCTATATAACAAGTCCAGAAGTCACAATGGGAGTGATACCAAACTCTATGACAATCCCACGGTTGAAAGGCAGAATAACACACATCCAATAAAAAGGATTTGCACGTGTTATTGAATGGATGACATAGAGAGGAAGCTGACTGGCACACCAGGAAGATGAAAAGAGAGATCACAATGTATATGACTTTCTTTCTAAAGGGATTTCTCTTGATATCAACTCCAATTGAATTAGACCACCATCATCTTCCTCACGAAAAAAGACCTGTAAATTTAATGCATCTCATGGATTTCTCTTGATATCAACTCCAACCTATAAAGATATAAAAGTACAAATATCATACAAAAGAGCTTTTAAAAGAATTAGGTAACACTAAAAGGGGAAAGCACATTCAAGAACAAAAGAAACTAAGGATCTGAAACCCCACCTGTCTCAGGGGGCTGCTGTTAGGAAGATAACTACCAATTGTTTTCCCATAGATTTCACATGTAGAAAAATGAATTATCCGCTCCTTATTATCAGAAAAGTATTTAACATGAAAACAACAATATAAATCTTAAAATGCAGTTGTAGAATTGCTCTTAATGTTCCTAACCATTCAATGAATACACAAATTATTTTCACATCCCTCGTGACCTTATCTACTTTCCTTTAGCTTCTTATTTCATTTAGCCTGCAAGCATACACCAAAGACATTAAAATCGATCTTTGACCAGTTTTAATTAAAACTCCATTGAGAGTTGTGTTCTTAGAATCATCAACTTTCTATTCAATTCTGCAGAAAGTTTAATAATTTGTGTATTCAATTCCATATAAATTTGAAATTTATATCTTTTCCTTTTTGGAAATTGTTCCTAGAAGATGGGTGCCGATAAGGCTAACGGAAAACCCCAACAAGGGCTTCGAGCTTGCCGGAGATGTCGCTCCTTAGTGGCCGTCGAAGGTAGAATTCTGTTGAAACCATCACCTATTCGGTTTCTTTAAGAGGCGGATAGAGGTTCTCAACCGATCGACAACGACGCACATGGTATTGGGGATTTGGGGGTGGGAGAAATACGACTACTGCATCGAGTTAGTCAAAAGGGATTTAAGATTTAGGGGCATTATGGTCTACTCATTTTTTTTTCTTTTAATTATAATGATGTGAGAATATAAAAAAGAACTATTAAATGTTAAAAATAATTAAAAAATAGATTTGGGTATATATGATATTAAAAAACATTAAGAAGGATAAATACGATATTTAGAGTTTAGGCCGGGCAAATACAATATTTACATGTTTAGCAAGAGCATGTATGAAATTCTCCATATATATATATATATATATATATATATATATATATATATATATATATATATATATATATATATATATATATATATATATATATATATATATATATATATATGAGTGAGATCAAATGAGAACACCAAAAAGGTTGAGAACGCGAGAACAAAGTATATTCATTTGTGGAGGAATGATAAATTTTTACGTCTTTAATTTCAATCGAAGAGAAAAAAGATATTCATGTTGATTGTGCATAAAAATTTTTCATTTCTCTACAAATAAATACATGAAATCACAAATGAATATACTTGTTCTCGCGTTCTCAACCTTTTAGGTGTTCTCATTTGATTGTTTCCCTATATATATATATATATATATATATATATATATATATATATATATATATATATATATATATATATATATATATATATATATATATATATATATATATATATATATATATATATGAAAATCTGTTGCTATTGCTTTCATGTTTCCTTTGATGGATTAAGCATCTTTCAATATCCACTACCATATTTGTAACACCCATAAAATTTCAATAAAATTTAAACTTTTCAAAATGACCCAATTATTAAAGAGGTGTTCACAAAAACCGTTGTTTCCAAAACATTTATTCAAAACTGGAATCATTTACACATAATTCTCAAAACATTTACATTATTAGAGTACCCCAGAAACCATAATTTCCAAAAACACGAGGATGTGTACGGTTACGCCTTCACATTGCCACGATCCACTGAAGTACCTGAAACCATAAACCAAAACTGTAAGCACGAAACTTAGTAAGTTCCCCCAAAGTACCGTCACAACACATAATCATAAACATAATAGCAAACAACATGTATACAGAGCCTTCAGACTGACTGGAACACCCCACTGGCCTACAGTCTATCTGGTACGCTCACAGAACCTTTAGCATGACTGGTACGCCTCCTTTGCCCTTCGGCCTATCTAGATCGTTCTCTGGGCCTTCAGCTGTACGCCCTACTGGCCTTCAGTCTATCCGTGACACCCTGGGTTTGTTGGCCTTCAGTACTAAGCAAGTCCGCCTCAACCTAACCACACACACAACAATGTCAATACACACATAATAGATAAGAAGGCATTTAACATACCGACATAAATATTACCGGGTTTGTTGACTGGCAGCACAAAGTAGTACAGTCTCAACCCAACCACACTACTAATGCACATGCGACTGGTAAACATATAGCCAGAATAGATTACATGAAGATCTAACATATCACTAGGCATAACTTCATCTTATCTACCAGGATACCGATTTAATAGATCACTATAGCATACAAACATACGATAAACTAAGATAACAATCCAAAGGGCCGACATTGGTGCCTTCGACCCGCAAATATAGATACGAAAACTCACCTCGCACAACCGAAACACACAGACGATCTCTGGCTTCTGGCTGCCAGATCCCAATCTGCAACCATCAAGACAACACCCCATCAATAGTTGATTCCATGAATAACCTCTGACTGTAGATCTGCTATCACACACGCACTAACAGATTCCAAGATGGCAATCCATCAACATCTAGCCACTGACCCATACTATGAGTCCAATTCAGGGTAACAAAACCATTTTACCTTCCTCAAGCTTGGCCCAAAGCCAAGGCCCAAAATAGATGACAAAAGCCACAACATCAAAATAAACTCCTTAAGTCTGATTATGGCCCAATTTTCCAAATTGGGCCTAATTCCTTTCATGGCCTTCACCCAAGAAGATCCAACAAGCCAAAAGCCTAAACCATAAAATCCCAGACGGCCCAACACAGTCCAATACAAACCAAACCCAAATATTGATTCAAAGGCCCAAATTACTTCAAGGGCCACACTTGGCCCAATGATAACCCCATCAACTGTTGCCCTTTTTCCAGGTATTTATAGTTATTTCACTTGTTCCTTGAGATGGTCTTTACAATCTTGTAATGATAGTTGCCATTTCCGTTAAGGCAATCTGGAACAACACCACCAAACCACAAGATCTCCCTATAACAAAACAGATCCTAGGTAACATTCATCTTTTATTTCCAATGTGCTATAAACATTTTCTTTTTATCATTCAAGTGTATATATTTGGAAACTTGTGGAAAAAGCTCCATAACCTTATCAATAAGCTAAATACATTTTAAATACCCTAAAATTTTCTTTATAGACTCCGAAAAAACCAAAGCACAACTAGATGAACAAAAAAGAGACGCCATTTTCCTAAAAGATAGCATCCCAACATGGTTAACAGCCTCAGGTTACATAGCCCTAGTCATAATATCCATGGCCACAATGACTTTAATCTTCCCACCTCTAAAATGGTACCTCGTCCTCGCTTCATACGTCATCGCCACCGCCCTCGCTTTTTGCAACTCATAAGAAACCGGTCTCACAGGTTGGTGCCTCACGTCCACGTACGGCAAAATCAGTCTCTTCATCATCACGTCAATCGTCGGATCCGACGACGGCGTCATCGCCGGATTAGCGGCGTGCAGCGTCATGTTGTCGATCGTCGTCACCTCTGCCGACCTAATGCAAGGCTTCAAAGCCTATTACCTAAATTTATCATCCACCAAATTGATGTTCGTGAGTCAGTTGGTTGGCACTGCAATGGGATGTGTGATCGCGTCGTTGACTTTTTGGATGTTTTGGAGTGCGTTTGAGATCAGGACACCCGATAGTCCGTATGAAGCACTGTACGCGGTTATATATATACAGTTCAAAAAACCATCATTTAACCATGAACAACACCAAACTTGAATAAGGCCTCCACAGTAATAGAAACAGACTTTTAGATGTTATGAAGGCAAAAGAGAAGCACTGACCAACACCAATTTGATAAGAAATTTACGGTAATAGCAACAAACTTTGATATATATATATATATGTATATATATGTATATATATATATATATATATATATATATATATATATATATATATATATATATATATATATATTGGAAAGGGAACTTCCCTAACGAGGGTTTGGGCTAGCTTTCACGCACCGAATAATCCATATTGTGAACATGAGGCTAAATGCAGACGAATCTCCATGGCCACAAAGGCTGACTAATGTCATGATTTGAACTTGAGTCAATGGGTTACTCATGACATTTTCCACATGCCTTACCTAGTCGCCACAACCCAAGTAGTAACGGGATACAAAAAAGTAATAAACAAAGCAACAATGGGATACATGCAAAAGATATGCCACACAGAAAAGAATATGCCCATATCAAAGATACACAAACAAAAAATTCATGTCACACAAAGAAATTCCACAAATGTTAATAAACACCCGTTTGTTATAGGTCCAAATCTCATCACCGAATGTGATCTCACCCTTTAAGATACACTTATTGAAAATGGTGTTTAAAGTATATCAGAATCACATACACTAGTCTCAATTTTCCCATGTATATATAAGTACCCAGTAGAAAAAGACAAACATCTGTCCATTTTGTTTACCCTGGATAATAAGGATTATTGCAAGACGTGCATTTTTTATAGTTTAAACACATACACACACACACACACCATTAAAGTGCTTCTAACCCAATCTATCAGGTTTTGCTCTTCCTCATTGAGATCGAACGTTTAAGTCTCGTCTGGGATGTAGGTGGATTCACGAGTAGATTAGATTGCCGTTAAAAAAACTTACTCACACCAAAACGTACTTGGAAAGACCTATACCAAAATACATCGATATTGTGACATCCCGTATTCTTAACCAAAATTTTCTTTTTATAAACATAAATATAACATTATTTTTCTATACATACATAATACCATCAGTTAATGCCACAAAACCATTCATAAAAACAATATATAAAAAAACGAAAATCAAACCATAATCATCAATGATGCACATGCGGTTAGTCAGCCTGGAGGCTTTCTCCGATTAGAGGAACTACCTAAAAAACAGTAATCAACAATTGGTGCCTTAGACTCGTTAAACATAGTGAGGAAACTCACTTCACACTGCCGAATCTCACTGATAGATCTCTGACTGATGGCCCGCTAAAATCCTCGAGCTATAAATCATAAAATAATTATCTAATCAATAATTGGATCCCAACTCATACTAAGAGTCTAAACTAGGGTAAAAGACCTTTTTACCTTTTACCCAACTTGGCCGAAATCATAGACCTAATCCAACTGTCCAAAAGCCCAAAATTCCAAAATAATCATTCCAAACCCAATTATGGACGAATTTTCCAAATTGGGCCCAAATCTCTTTCGTGGGATTTCAACCAAATGTCTGCAAAAATACCAACAACCCAACACTAGAATTCTGATGGCCTAAAAAGGCCCAAGACAACAATGGCCAAGGACCAAGAATCCCATAACACCGAAGCCCATTGTTGAGTATGCGATGCGTACTCGACCTGTACGCTAAGCGTACTCACTTTAGGGCTTGTACGCTACCCGTACTAGCTTGTACGCCCAACGTACTCGACTAGTTTGGCCAACCTTCTCATTCAACTCTTAAATAGTTAAGACTTCACTCCAAAACTTAGATCTGACTTCCTTGAGGTGGTTTATATGGTAAAGCTGCAAATTTTACGTGCATGCATGGCTTAATGAGGCTCTTAGAGCTCAAAAGAGCTTAATGAATAGCCTAATACATGCATGAGACCACCAATACCACCAAACTTGCATTTTTATGGACAAGAGGACCCTAAAATGCTTAGATCTACAAGGTTAGGCTTCTAAAACGACCCTAGCTCACAAGGACCAACCAAAAGGGACTAAAATGGCCATAAACAAGTCCAAAAGAAGATCCATAAGAGAAGTTGTCAATATAAGATCTTTATACCTCAAATGACTTGCAAAAGGATTGATGATTCTGGATCTCTAATGTAACCTCCATAAAAATCATGCCAAATTTAAACTTTTTCAAATATTTCAAAACCACTAATTATTACAAAACTTGTTTTCAAAATAGTATAATATCAGAGTATCCCAGAAACAAGTCACAAGCATGAGGAGTTGTACGATCACACCTTTGCCTTCCCGCGATCATCTGATGTACCTGAAACAAAAATGAAACTGTAAGCCCGAAGCTTAGTGAGTTCCCTCAAAATACCAATACATTGCACATAACACCTATACAAATAACATGTATTGGGTCCACAGGTTTACACACTGGATTACCCGTGGGTCCATAGTGTGAGTCTGGATTGCCTTCCGGGCCCACAACTCACATCTGGATTGCCACCGAGCCCACAGTACGAGTCTGGTATGCCCTACCCGGCCCTCAACTCGTATCTAGAATGCTTCCGAGCCCATAGTACGAGTCTGACATGCCCCGCTCGGCCCTCAGTTCGTATCTGGAATGCTCCTGAGTCCTCAGTATGAGTCTGGCATGCCCCACTCGACCCTCAGCTCATATCGCGAATACTCTAGGATTTGTTGGTTACCATACGGAGCAGTATAACCTCAACCCAACCCACATAATATGTCGACATATAACACAACTAATTCCCATACAGATAATCACATAATAATACATGTAGTCCTATAGATCTACCAAACTAGCATAACAACTAGCATGCAACACTAAGTCATACTCAACATAGTACCAACTGCTAGGATAAAATATCCAATGGGCCGACATTAGGGCCTTCGACCCCTTAGTATAATGAGGATAACTCACTTTTCATCTGTCGAATCGAAGCGATAACTCAAACTCTCGTACCAAGACAATGAACTCCACCACCTATATTTACCATAAGACATTTTCCATAAATTTCCAATTTACCAAAATACCCCAGAAGTCAACTAGTCAACCCTTGGTCAAAGTCCAAGTCAATGGCCAAGATCAACAGTCCATGTTGACCCAACTCTTCGAGTGCATATCATTGACTCGTCGATTCCTTCCTGAACTCGAGAAATCGTGAAATCCCCAGTTAACTCGTCGAGTTTCCCTAAAACTCGCTGAGTTCATGCATCTCCAAATGTCGGGGAAACCCTACATGACTCGCCGAGTCACCATACTGACTCATCGAATCCATGCAGAAGTCCTTGCATGACAATCTTCATTGGACTCGCCAAGTTGGCCATGCAACTCGTCGAGTCCCTTCAGTCCTTTCTCCATTCAGATGCTTTTTAAGCCATTCCTGTAACATCCATAAAATTCAAGCCAATTCAAAAATTTTAAATCATTTAAAACCACTCAGTTATTACAATTCTTTTCAAAATAGTTTAAACATCAGAGTTCCCAGAAATCATAATTATCAATCGAGGAAGTGTATGGTCACGCCTTCTCCTTCCCGCGACCATTCGCTGAACCTGAAACAGTAAACTGAAACTGTAAGCCCGAAAGCTTAGTGAGCTACCCCCAAAATACCCATACACACAACAATACACATACAATAACAAACAACATACTATGGGTCCAATCATCCATCGGGATGGAATACCCCAGGCCCTCAACCATCGGGTTGGAATGCCAACATAATATACATATATATATAACATATACTATGGTTTCAATGATCCAATGGGATGGAATACCCAGGCCCTCAACCATCAGGTTGGAATGCCAACATAATCAATCAAACATGTGCACCTATATCAGATAATCATATAACAGTCTAAAAAGACAGCATACTAGGGTCCTATCATCCTCGGGATGGTATGCCCTCAACTATAAGTCAATCATGTGCACATATAACAATTAATCTCCTACCATCATACAGACAGTCAGACCAAACTATAGGTCACTAAGCATAACCACATCCGATCTACAAGGATACTGATCTTACAGATCATACTAGCATATAACCATCCTAGCTACCGGGATACCGAGCTAACATATCATACTAGCATATAACCATCCTATCTACCAGGATACCGAGCGAACAAATCATACTAACATATAACCATCCTATCTACCAGGATACCGAGCTAACATATCACAACAATAACAATCTCAAATAACAAGTCAAAGGGCTGCCCTTGGTGCCTTAGACCCTTGAGTACAATGAGGGTAACTGACCTCGCAATGTGTCGAAGTACCGAAAACCTCTGGTCGTTGTCTCACCATAAATCCCAAACTATCACATAATAGACACCAAGTTAATACCCAAGATAACCTTTTTGACTAAGTGTCCACACCACTCATTAAGTCCATTCTCTTTATGTAACACCCCATTTATTAAATGAATAAATAGATAAAGTTGAGGAATAGATAGTAGCCCTAAAATCAATAATTTCATAATAGTTGGTCTCGAGGAGTTAATTGTTACAATATTAGAAGTCGGGGGCTAAACGTGAAAGTTTTGGATTGGTTATGTAAATAATTATAAGGACAGGGACTACTAGGTAATCTATTAGGACTTAATTTGAAGAGATTTTGGAGGCTTAGGGCCTAAATGGTAACATATAGAATTGAATTGTAAATATTTTAGATGGCATGGGTTAAAAAGGTAAAATATTGATCTAATTCGAATTAAATTAGAGCTGGAAGGACCAGAGTTGTAGTTTTGTGAAAGATTTAAAGTGGTTGGGGATATAACCCGCCACCCTCACCATGTCAAACCCTAAACCTAAAGGTTCAGGCGCCATGAGTGAAGTAGCTGCCATCTCCTTCTCCTCATTCTTTTCCGATTCTACCAAGTCGCTATCCACTGTCGGCGACGCTGTGAGCGACAAGGACCACCGAGACCAGGTTTTTGCGCTTTGAACATCGAAGGGTGAGCTGTGAAGTTGATGTCCAGTTGCGAGCGGTGGAGGTCCGAGATGGCCTAGTCGTTGCTGCTGTTTGGATATCGGACGACCACCTCCCTACTGTATTCTTCCTCTCCTTCT
The DNA here is from genome assembly GCF_002870075.4 of Lactuca sativa. Taxonomy (NCBI): domain Eukaryota; kingdom Viridiplantae; phylum Streptophyta; class Magnoliopsida; order Asterales; family Asteraceae; genus Lactuca; species Lactuca sativa. Next base: position 211,170,476 of record NC_056625.2, read on the forward strand.
CCGATTCTGCCTGGTGCTGCGACGCTGTGGGATCCCGATGAATATTCCATTGTTTTCTACTCGTCTGCTTCATGTCACCGCAGGGGTGGCCGGGTCTGGTGGGTATTCGAAGATGTATGTGCGTGTTTTGGTTTTATGGGCGTGTGTTCCTTGGCTGAGAATCAACAGAACCGTCGCCACCACCGTGAGGTGGTGGCTGCTATCGCATGAGTTGTTGCTGCCGCCACCATACACCGTCGGGCGGGTGGTTGGCTTCTCTTTCTAAGCAAAAGACGTGAAGATGGGTGTGTTGCAGTTGGTGAGTGTATGTGTGTATGGCTGGAATTCCTGGAAAAGGCATCACCACCACCATAGGGTGGTGGCTGCCGCCATATGCCACCGCCGACCACCGCAAGGGTGGTTGCGTGTGTGTGCTTATTTAGTGTAGTGTGTGTGTATGTGTTTATTTTGGTATCTCCATTGTAAATTGTAAAAAATGGAATAATGGAAAGAAATTGAAAACCACCACCTTAGGGTGGTGGCTGCCGCTACCCAACGACGTGTCGGGTGGCGGTGTGCTTGCCTTGTTGAGTTTGATTCGTTTGGGGTGTGTAATGACTGTGTTTCCGGGCTTGCCACTTTTAGCAATGTAATAGTCTAGGTTAACCTTTGTAACCCGTTTTGAAATAATAAAAGTGTATTATTTGAGTATTATGTGTTTTGTGCTTAATTGTTTAATTATGTGGTTTGACTAATTAAGAATAAAAATAAGCGTCAAAATTTAAGTGTAAAATAAACTTAATATCTTTGGTTAATGTTGTAGTAATTGAAACGAGGTTTCCGAATATATATAGAACGCCCAAATCTGACTTCGTATGAGGAAGTTATGATTTATCGAAGTTCCGGCTTAGCGATATACAGCCTGTTTTACTCGATTTGAGATCGAGCGGTTGTTAGCCGAAGCAATCTAAATGAGAATCGAAGATCTCATTGTTGGTATTGAAACGATAAAAAGTTAGGCGAGAACGGACGTCAAACGAAGAAGTTATGAATTTATAACGAAAGTTTCTGTCCCGGCCTATTAAAAAAAAATAATAAAAATAAAGTCAAAATTAGCCGACAGAGCCTAAACGAAAGTTGTAGAGCGTGGTCTCACCTTTCCGTGGATATAAAGAACGTCGAAAACGGAGTTCGTATGAAGAAGTTATGAATTTCCGAAGTTTATTAATCATTTTGTATTTATTTTTAATTCAAAATTCGGAAGCATTTTCCGAAGGAGTCACCGATTTGATCCGAGGTACGCCCCACGTACTCCGAGGGTGTCGACATCGCAGCAAGTGGCTTCGGATGACGCATGCGCTTACGAACATTGGAGCAGTATGCGCTGCGTACAGGCATACGCCCCGCGTAATTGAGGCTTCCAGCCTCTATATAAAGGATCCGAAGGCAGCCTCATTTCTTGTTCATTTTCTTCTCTTCTCTCTATTCTTTTGCATCGTTTTTCGTGCCGAAGCTATCCCGAAGCCCCGGTATCATACTCTAGCCCCGAGGCAAGTCCCGAGATCCCGAAGATCCCGAGAAGTGCGGTTCCCGAGTCGAAGCTTTGCCCGCGAGAAGTTCGATTTTCGAGGAGATCTTCCAGATCTGCTGAGGAATACTACTTCTATAAGCCGTAGTGCTGTCGGATCATCTTCTGATCAAGTGAGTGTGTAGTTATTTCTTCTAATACAATAATACGAAGTATTTTATATAAAAATACGTTCTATGTGTATATATTTGGTTGTGTTATGTGTGAATGAGTATTCACTCTCTTCTATCTTATAGATCTGCTTATTTCTTTATGAGATACGTGTTATGTGTGTGTGTGCCCCATCTGTTATGTGATATATGTGTTGATTAAAGCATGCTATACAGGTTTTCTTTAAACTATGTATACAAATGTATACTTTTATCTACTAATATGTTGGGTAGAACATGGGTAGACAGTTGGTGTGTAATAAACAGATGAGAGGCCTCGTTGTTGTTTGATTGAGTCATCTAGCGGAGTTTAGATGACGGCCACTGGCTATTCTAGACAGTCTTGTGGAAACATTAGCAGGTTCGCCACCTGTAGGTGTTAATGAACTTGGGTGTTCATTCGCTGTACTCCATCCCCCTCATGGTTGCCTTATTTGACTTATATTGCTGAGGTACCCCCGAAGCATGTGTTGTCGCCCCGATGAAATATTCTTAGACTAGGTCCCTTATGTTAGTTGTTTTAGGGACATTAAAGTGAGAATAACGGGAATGGGTAATTGGGTTATTGTTGGTTGGTGAAAATTAAATATGATATTTATTGTGGGTTGAAAACCCTATATGCTCACCAGGCTCCCAAGCCTGACCCACTCAGTTTTAAATTGTATTACAGGTAGTGGCGGAAGGGCATGAGATGGATGAACCATCAAGTTGTTTTGTTTACAAGTCTGCATATGTTTATATTTGTTATATGACTTGTAATGTATTCGTTTATGCTTATTGGTCTGTATCGGAACATGACACCCCGAGTTTTGATTATAATGAAAATACATTTCTTTTATGAAATGCTTCGGTAAACAATGTTTTATCATGTTTTGTTTTTGGGAACAAATTCCGCAACTCTTTCAAATCAAAAGGATTTACTCTGAAAATATTTAAAAGCATAAATGAAAATCGGTCTTTTCTGGCCGAGATTTTGGGGATGTCACAGTTGGTATCAGAGCATTAGTTTAAGCGAACTAGGAATTTGTAGGATTTCTAGACTTAAACTTAGAATGCTAAGTGAAGTTTTGAGATGTGTGTCTGTTGTGTTTTAGACACGAGCACTAGTTTATTTTAGGAAAGTTGCCTAAAATGCTTTATGTGCTAAATGTTATATGTTGCCATATATGATATTATTTGTTCGGATCTATGGTCTGTTGCCGACCGGATCTAGAAACATTATGTGTGTAGGATTCTAAGCGTACGTCTACGATATTAGAACTAGCATGTAAACGTTTCGGAGTCATAAGGATGATTTGAATATCCATCATGATTGAGGTTCTAATTTCACCTTATTCGGTGTAGATCAAAATGGTGAGAACAAGAAGTGGAGTTGGAAATGCTGACGAAAACAAGAATTAACCACCAGTGGTTGAGCCAATACCTGTCGTAGCAGCAGCACCTGAGCCAATAACCATGGCTGGTGTGCAATTGATGATTCAGACGATGTTGGATCGTCAGATGGATGAAACTAGACGGTTGCTTCAACAAAATCTTGAAGAACTGTCGATTCGTGTGGAAGAGCCTGAACTGAATGAAGGGCACTCGGAAGGTGGAAACTTCAGTGGGTCTATTGGCCAAGCCAACCCACCGATAGTTAGGCAAGATAACCATAAAGGAAGGAATGATGGAATGGGATGCAAGTACAAGGACTTTTTGACTTGCAAACCATCAACCTTCAATGGAAAGGAGGATCCGATTGGGGTTATGGATTGGATCTCCGAAATGGAGCTAGCCTTCATGACGTGTGGCTGCAGAGGTAAGTTGCAAAATATCTATGCCGTGCGTCGATTCCGAGGTGGAGCCGTTTGTTGGTGGAACACTCTAGGGAAGACCTTAAGCCCTAATGAGCCATTGCAATTGACATGGGCAGAATTCTTGGTGCAGTTCAAGCGCAAGTTTTGTTCGGCTCAAAATCTGTTGGAGTTGGAGAATAAGTTTTTGACATTGACGAAAGGTAGCATGTCAGTTGATGAGTACACCAATAACTTCACCGATAAGATGGAGTTTGCCTTGTGTATCGTTCCAGACGAGCTGACAAAGGTGGATCGGTATGCGAAGGGACTTCCATGGGATTACGAGGTGCCGGTACGTCAGGCACTTACTCTAGAGGCAGCTATCTGGGCTACCAAGTCTGTGGAGAACATGATCAAGGGGAGAACCACCGTCAAGGTTGAGGTTGGTGAGAAAAGGAAGTTTGAAGGAACATCTAGTTCCAGTAAGAAGAACGAATTTTCGAAATCTGATTCGAAAAAGTTTGGAGGAAAAGGAGGCGAAGCAAAGTGGTGTGATAAGTGTAAGAAAAGGCACTTTGGGAAATGTAGCGAGGATGTGACCTTCTACAAGTGTGGAAAGGTTGGACATTTTGACAATGAATGTCCGAACAACAAAAGGATGTGTTTTGGGTGTAATGAAGAGGGGCACATTTTGAAAGACTGTCCAAAGAAGAAGGAGGCAGCTAGGCCCAACATTCCACCAAAGCCGAAGGCAAGAGCCTTCCAGATGACACTTGAGGCTGCTAAAGATGAAACTGATGTCGCTTGAGGTACCTTTCTCGTAAACGAATTACCTGCTCATATATTGTTTGATTCTGGAGCCAACTACTCCTTTATTTCGCATGAGTTTGGTAGAAAGCTAGCTTTGCCTATTGATAGACTAGATGATGCTTTATTAGTCGAAGTAGCTAGTGGCAAGTTTGTACCTGTTAGCCATCGTATGAAAAACGTCTTGATCGACCTTAATGGGAATAAGTTTCACGAGGCGTTATTGCCTATCGAACTTAATGGTTTCGACATCGTCTTGGGAATGGATTGGCTTAGCGCCAATGATGCCGAAATTTTATGCAAGAAGAAGATAGTTAAAGTAAACCCGCCTGGAGAAGATTCGTTTATGGTGTATGGGGACAAACGTAGAGTGAATTCTGGGATCATTTCTCTAATGAAAGCCAGAAAGTGTTTGACCAAGGGATATACATCATATTTAGCATTTGTGATTGATGCTAAGAAGGAAAAGAAGGCGATGCAGAGCATTCCAGTGGTGTGTGATTTTCTGGAAGTGTTCCCCGAGGATCTTCCTGGATTACCACCTGATAGACAAGTAGAGTTCAGAATAGACTTGTTACCAGGGACCACACCAATAGCAAAAGCACCTTATCGATTAGCACTGACGGAGATGAAGGAGCTGATGATGCAACTTCAGGAGTTATTGGACAAAGGTTTCATTAGACCTAGTTCATCGCCCTGGGGAGCTCCGGTGTTATTTGTGAAGAAGAAAGATGGAAGTATGAGAATGTGCATCGATTACAGAGAGCTGAACAAGGCAACAATAAAGAATAGATATCTGTTGCCGAGGATTGATGACCTGTTTGATCAATTGCAAGGTTCGAGCTATTTCTCGAAGATCGATCTTAGGTCAGGATATCATCAGCTGAAAGTAAGAGAGCAAGATATCGAGAAGACTGCATTCAGAACTAGATATGGACACTACGAGTTCTTGGTTATGTCGTTTGGACTAACCAATGCTCCAGCAGCGTTCATGGATTTGATGAATAGGGTTTGTAATCCTTTCCTTGATAAATCCGTGATAGTATTCATAGACGACATTCTGATCTACTCGAAAAGCCAGGAGGAGCATGGAAGACACTTGCGAGAAGTGTTAGAAGTTTTGAAGGAGGAGAAGCTTTATGCAAAGTTCTCCAAATGTGATTTTTGGATTCGTGAAGTCCAATTCTTGGGTCACGTGGTCAACCAAGAAGGTATAATGGTTGATCCAGCGAAGATTGAGGCTGTGATGAACTGGGAACAACCGAAAAGTCCCACGGAGATTCAAAGCTTTTTGGGATTAGCCGGATATTACCGCAGGTTTATCCAAGGCTTTTCTTCGATCGCTAGTCCATTGTCAGCTTTGACCCACAAAGGAGCTACTTATGCTTGGAGTGAGAAGCATAAAGAAGCATTCGAGAAGTTAAAGAAGAAGCTATGCGAGGCACCGATACTTTCTCTACCCGATGGAGTTGAAGACTTCGCTGTTTATAGCGATGCGTCTGGTGTTGGATTGGGTTGTGTTTTGACCCAAAGAGAAAAGGTGATAGCATATGCGTCTCGACAGCTGAAAGAGCATGAAAAGAATTACCCGACTCATGATTTAGAGTTGGCAGCGGTAGTTTTTGCTCTGAAAATATGGAGGCATTACCTCTATGGCACGAAGTGAAAACTTTTCACTGATCATAAGAGTCTCCAATACCTCTTTAATCAGAAAGAATTGAATATGAGGCAACGACGCTGGCTAGAATTACTTAAAGACTACGACTGCGAGATACTGTACCACCCCGGTAAAGCTAATGTTGTTGCTGATGCTCTCAGTCGGAAGGTCAATCTTGAAAGGAAGAGGCCAAGAGCGTTGAGAATTGAAGTTGTCTCGACCATTGTGGAAAGTATAAAGAAAGCTCAAGAGGAAGCTTCTGAGAAAAATGACCGAAAGGAGGAACGTTTGGGTAAAACGTTGGTGTTTGGTACTAACGGTCATGGACTGAAGGTATTCCAAGATTGTATTTAGGTACCTAAGTCAGGAGGAATTAGGGATCTTCTGATGGAAGAAGCTCACAAAACCATGTACTCGATTCATCCGGGTAGCACTAAAATGTATAGGGACCTGAAACCCTACTACTGGTAGCCGACGATGAAGCTTGATGTTGCAAAGTATGTGGCCGAGTGTGTGACTTGTGCGAGAGTCAAGACACAACATCAGAAACTTTACGGGAGTTTAGAACCATTGCCTGTGCCTATGGGTAAGTGGGAAGACATTGCTATGGACTTTGTCACTAAACTGCCCAGAACAAAGAATGGTCACGACATGATTTGGGTGGTCGTTGATCGATGCACTAAGAGTGCGCATTTCATAGCGGCCAGGGAGAAATGGTCTATGGAAAAGCTTGCGAATTCTTACGTGAAGGAAATTGTGAGGCTTCACGGTGTTCCGTTAACGATTGTATCAGATCGTGATAGCCGTTTCACCTCAAGGTTTTGGAAATGTCTACAAGAGGAAATGGGTACCAAGTTATGTTTAAGCACAGCTTACCATCCGCAGACTGATGGTCAGAGTGAAAGAACAATACAAACACTTGAAGATATGCTGAGAGCATGTACCTTGGAATTCCTAGGTAAATGGGATGAACATTTACCATTGGTAGAATTTTCCTATAATAATAGTTTTCACTCGAGCATTAAGATGGCACCTTATCAAGCTTTGTATGGACAGAAGTGTCGTACGCCGTCTTGTTGGCTTGAGGCTGGGGAAAAGCAGTTTATGGGACCGGAGATGGTTCATCAAACTGCTGAAAAGTTGAAAATAATTAGGGAAAGAATGTTAGCAGCTCAAGATCGTCAAAAGAGCTATGCTGACAAGAAGCGAAGACCGATGACTTTTGAGGTTGGAGATTCGGTTTTGCTTAAAGTCTCGCCGTGGAAGGGACTTATAAGATTTGGAAAAAGGGGAAAGTTGAGTCCAAGGTTTATTGGACCGTTTAAAGTCCTTCAGAGAGTTGGGAACCAAGCTTACAAGCTCGAATTACCCGAAGAGCTGAATGGAATTCACAACACTTTTCATGTGTGTTATTTGAGGAAGTTCACGGGAGAAGTTCCCGATATAATTCCAATTTCTGAATTGAGAATTGATGAGAACAAAAGGTTGATTGAAGAACCAGAGGCAATTGTTGACCGAAAGACTAAGAAGTTGCGACGCAAAATGGTTGGGTTAGTGCTTGTCCGATGGGAACACACGAATGGGCCGAATCTCACCTGGGAGACGGAGAGTGACATGTTGAGTCGCTATCCGCATTTGTTTGTTGATGTGTGATTCCGGGGACGGAATCATTCTAAGGTGGAGAGAATTGTAACGCCTGTGTTTCCGGGCTTGCCACTTTTAGCAATGTAATAGTCTAGGTTAACCTTTGTAACCCGTTTTGAAATAATAAAAGTGTATTATTTGAGTATTATGTGTTTTGTGCTTAATTGCTTAATTATGTGGTTTGACTAATTAAGAATAAAAATAAGCGTCAAAATTTAAGTGTAAAATAAACTTAATATCTTTGGTTAATGTTGTAGTAATTGAAACGAGGTTTCCAAATATATATAGAACGCCCAAATCTGACTTCGTATGAGGAAGTTATGATTTATCGAAGTTCCGGCTTAGCGATATACAACCTGTTTTACTCGATTTGAGATCGAGCGGTTGTTAACCGAAGCAATCTAAATGAGAATCGAAGATCTCATTGTTGGTATTGAAATGATAAAAAGTTAGGCGAGAACGGACGTCAAACGAAGAAGTTATGAATTTATAACGAAAGTTTCTGTCCCGGCCTATTAAAAATAAATAATAAAAATAAATTCAAAATTAGCCGACGGAGTCCAAACGAAAGTTGTAGAGCGTGGTCTCACCTTTCCGTGGATATAAAGAACGTCAAAAACGGAGTTATTATGAAGAAGTTATGAATTTCAGAAGTTTATTAATCATTTTGTATTTATTTTTAATTCAAAATTCGGAAGCATTATCCGAAGGAGTCACCGATCTGATCCGAGGTACGCCCCGCGTACTCGAGTACACCCCGCGTACTCCGAGGGTGTCGACATCGCAGCAAGTGGCTTCGGATGACGCATGCGCTTACGAATATTGGAGCAGTACGCGCTGTGTACAGGCGTACGCCCCGCGTAATTGAGGCTTCCAGCCTCTATATAAAGGATCCGAAGGCAGCCTCATTTCTTGTTCATTTTCTTCTCTTCTCTCTAGTCTTTTGCATCGTTTTTCGTGCCGAAGCTATCCCGAAGCCCCGGTATCATACTCTAGCCCCGAGGCAAGTCCCGAGATCCCGAAGATCCCGAGAAGTGCGGTTCCCGAGTCGAAGCTTTGCCCGCGAGAAGTTCGATTTTCGAGGAGATCTTCCAGATCTGCTGAGGAATACTACTTCTATAAGCCGTAGTGCTGTCGGATCATCTTCTGATCAAGTGAGTGTGTAGTTATTTCTTCTAATACAATAATACGAAGTATTTTATATAAAAATACGTGCTATGTGTATATATTTGGTTGTGTTATGTGTGAATGAGTATTCACTCTCTTCTATCTTATAGATCTGCTTATTTCTTTATGAGATACGTGTTATGTGTGTGTGTGCCCCATCTGTTATGTGATATATGTGTTGATTAAAGCATGCTATACAGGTTTTCTTTAAACTATGTATACAAATGTATACTTTTATCTACTAATATGTTGGGTAGAACATGGGTAGACAGTTGGTGTGTAATAAACAGATGAGAGGCCTTGTTGTTGTTTGATTGAGTCATCTAGCGGAGTTTAGATGACGGCCACTGGCTATTCTAGACAGTCTTGTGGAAACATTAGCAGGTTCGCCACCTGTAGGTGTTAATGAACTTGGGTGTTCATTCGCTGTACTCCATCCCCCTCATGGTTGCCTTATTTGACTTATATTGCTGAGGTACCCCCGAAGCATGTGTTGTCGCCCCGATGAAATATTCTTAGACTAGGTCCCTTATGTTAGTTGTTTTAGGGACATTAAAGTGAGAATAACGGGAATGGGTAATTGGGTTATTGTTGGTTGGTGAAAATTAAATATGATATTTATTGTGGGTTGAAAACCCTATATGCTCACCAGGCTCCCAAGCCTGACCCACTCAGTTTTAAATTGTATTACAGGTAGTGGCGGAAGGGCATGAGATGGATGAACCATCAAGTTGTTTTGTTTACAAGTCTGCATATGTTTATATTTGTTATATGACTTGTAATGTATTCGTTTATGCTTATTGGTCTGTATCGGAACATGACACCCCGAGTTTTGATTATAATGAAAATACATTTCTTTTATGAAATGCTTCGGTAAACAATGTTTTATCATGTTTTGTTTTTGGGAACAAATTCCGCAACTCTTTCAAATCAAAAGGATTTACTCTGAAAATATTTAAAAGCATAAATGAAAATCGGTCTTTTCTGGCCGAGATTTTGGGGATGTCACAGTTGGTATCAGAGCATTAGTTTAAGCGAACTAGGAATTTGTAGGATTTCTAGACTTAAACTTAGAATGCTAAGTGAAGTTTTGAGATGTGTGTCTGTTGTGTTTTAGACACGAGCACTAGTTTATTTTAGGAAAGTTGCCTAAAATGCTTTATGTGCTAAATGTTATATGTTGCCATATATGATATTATTTGTTCGGATCTATGGTCTGTTGCCGACCGGATCTAGAAACATTATGTGTGTAGGATTCTAAGCGTACGTCTACGATATTAGAACTAGCATGTAAACGTTTCGGAGTCATAAGGATGATTTGAATATCCATCATGATTGAGGTTCTAATTTCACCTTATTCGGTGTAGATCAAAATGGTGAGAACAAGAAGTGGAGTTGGAAATGCTGACGAAAACAAGAATTAACCACCAGTGGTTGAGCCAATACCTGTCGTAGCAGCAGCACCTGAGCCAATAACCATGGCTGGTGTGCAATTGATGATTCAAACGATGTTGGATCGTCAGATGGATGAAACTAGACGGTTGCTTCAACAAAATCTTGAAGAACTGTCGATTCGTGTGGAAGAGCCTGAACTGAATGAAGGGCACTCGGAAGGTGGAAACTTCAGTGGGTCTATTGGCCAAGCCAACCCACCGATAGTTAGGCAAGATAACCATAAAGGAAGGAATGATGGAATGGGATGCAAGTACAAGGACTTTTTGACTTGCAAACCATCAACCTTCAATGGAAAGGAGGATCCGATTGGGGTTATGGATTGGATCTCCGAAATGGAGCTAGCCTTCATGACGTGTGGCTGCAGAGGTAAGTTGCAAAATATCTATGCCGTGCGTCGATTCCGAGGTGGAGCCGTTTGTTGGTGGAACACTCTAGGGAAGACCTTAAGCCCTAATGAGCCATTGCAATTGACATGGGCAGAATTCTTGGTGCAGTTCAAGCGCAAGTTTTGTTCGGCTCAAAATCTGTTGGAGTTGGAGAATAAGTTTTTGACATTGACGAAAGGTAGCATGTCAGTTGATGAGTACACCAATAACTTCACCGATAAGATGGAGTTTGCCTTGTGTATCGTTCCAGACGAGCTGACAAAGGTGGATCGGTATGCGAAGGGACTTCCATGGGATTACGAGGTGCCGGTACGTCAGGCACTTACTCTAGAGGCAGCTATCTGGGCTACCAAGTCTGTGGAGAACATGATCAAGGGGAGAACCACCGTCAAGGTTGAGGTTGGTGAGAAAAGGAAGTTTGAAGGAACATCTAGTTCCAGTAAGAAGAGCGAATTTTCGAAATCTGATTCGAAAAAGTTTGGAGGAAAAGGAGGCGAAGCAAAGTGGTGTGATAAGTGTAAGAAAAGGCACTTTGGGAAATGTAGCGAGGATGTGACCTTCTACAAGTGTGGAAAGGTTGGACATTTTGACAATGAATGTCCGAACAACAAAAGGATGTGTTTTGGGTGTAATGAAGAGGGGCACATTTTGAAAGACTGTCCAAAGAAGAAGGAGGCAGCTAGGCCCAACATTCCACCAAAGCCGAAGGCAAGAGCCTTCCAGATGACACTTGAGGCTGCTAAAGATGAAACTGATGTCGCTTGAGGTACCTTTCTCGTAAACGAATTACCTGCTCATATATTGTTTGATTCTGGAGCCAACTACTCCTTTATTTCGCATGAGTTTGGTAGAAAGCTAGCTTTGCCTATTGATAGACTAGATGATGCTTTATTAGTCGAAGTAGCTAGTGGCAAGTTTGTACCTGTTAGCCATCGTATGAAAAACGTCTTGATCGACCTTAATGGGAATAAGTTTCACGAGGCGTTATTGCCTATCGAACTTAATGGTTTCGACATCGTCTTGGGAATGGATTGGCTTAGCGCCAATGATGCCGAAATTTTATGCAAGAAGAAGATAGTTAAAGTAAACCCGCCTGGAGAAGATTCGTTTATGGTGTATGGGGACAAACGTAGAGTGAATTCTGGGATCATTTCTCTAATGAAAGCCAGAAAGTGTTTGACCAAGGGATATACATCATATTTAGCATTTGTGATTGATGCTAAGAAGGAAAAGAAGGCGATGCAGAGCATTCCAGTGGTGTGTGATTTTCTGGAAGTGTTCCCCGAGGATCTTCCTGGATTACCACCTGATAGACAAGTAGAGTTCAGAATAGACTTGTTACCAGGGACCACACCAATAGCAAAAGCACCTTATCGATTAGCACTGACGGAGATGAAGGAGCTGATGATGCAACTTCAGGAGTTATTGGACAAAGGTTTCATTAGACCTAGTTCATCGCCCTGGGGAGCTCCGGTGTTATTTGTGAAGAAGAAAGATGGAAGTATGAGAATGTGCATCGATTACAGAGAGCTGAACAAGGCAACAATAAAGAATAGATATCTGTTGCCGAGGATTGATGACCTGTTTGATCAATTGCAAGGTTCGAGCTATTTCTCGAAGATCGATCTTAGGTCAGGATATCATCAGCTGAAAGTAAGAGAGCAAGATATCGAGAAGACTGCATTCAGAACTAGATATGGACACTACGAGTTCTTGGTTATGTCGTTTGGACTAACCAATGCTCCAGCAGCGTTCATGGATTTGATGAATAGGGTTTGTAATCCTTTCCTTGATAAATCCGTGATAGTATTCATAGACGACATTCTGATCTACTCGAAAAGCCGGGAGGAGCATGGAAGACACTTGCGAGAAGTGTTAGAAGTTTTGAAGGAGGAGAAGCTTTATGCAAAGTTCTCCAAATGTGATTTTTGGATTCGTGAAGTCCAATTCTTGGGTCACGTGGTCAACCAAGAAGGTATAATGGTTGATCCAGCGAAGATTGAGGCTGTGATGAACTGGGAACAACCGAAAAGTCCCACGGAGATTCAAAGCTTTTTGGGATTAGCCGGATATTACCGCAGGTTTATCCAAGGCTTTTCTTCGATCGCTAGTCCATTGTCAGCTTTGACCCACAAAGGAGCTACTTATGCTTGGAGTGAGAAGCATAAAGAAGCATTCGAGAAGTTAAAGAAGAAGCTATGCGAGGCACCGATACTTTCTCTACCCGATGGAGTTGAAGACTTCGCTGTTTATAGCGATGCGTCTGGTGTTGGATTGGGTTGTGTTTTGACCCAAAGAGAAAAGGTGATAGCATATGCGTCTCGACAGCTGAAAGAGCATGAAAAGAATTACCCGACTCATGATTTAGAGTTGGCAGCGGTAGTTTTCGCTCTGAAAATATGGAGGCATTACCTCTATGGCACGAAGTGAAAACTTTTCACTGATCATAAGAGTCTCCAATACCTCTTTAATCAGAAAGAATTGAATATGAGGCAACGACGCTGGCTAGAATTACTTAAAGACTACGACTGCGAGATACTGTACCACCCCGGTAAAGCTAATGTTGTTGCTGATGCTCTCAGTCGGAAGGTCAATCTTGAAAGGAAGAGGCCAAGAGCGTTGAGAATTGAAGTTGTCTCGACCATTGTGGAAAGTATAAAGAAAGCTCAAGAGGAAGCTTCTGAGAAAAATGACCGAAAGGAGGAACGTTTGGGTAAAACGTTGGTGTTTGGTACTAACGGTCATGGACTGAAGGTATTCCAAGATTGTATTTAGGTACCTAAGTCAGGAGGAATTAGGGATCTTCTGATGGAAGAAGCTCACAAAACCATGTACTCGATTCATCCGGGTAGCACTAAAATGTATAGGGACCTGAAACCCTACTACTGGTAGCCGACGATGAAGCTTGATGTTGCAAAGTATGTGGCCGAGTGTGTGACTTGTGCGAGAGTCAAGACACAACATCAGAAACTTTACGGGAGTTTAGAACCATTGCCTGTGCCTATGGGTAAGTGGGAAGACATTGCTATGGACTTTGTCACTAAACTGCCCAGAACAAAGAATGGTCACGACATGATTTGGGTGGTCGTTGATCGATGCACTAAGAGTGCGCATTTCATAGCGGCCAGGGAGAAATGGTCTATGGAAAAGCTTGCGAATTCTTACGTGAAGGAAATTGTGAGGCTTCACGGTGTTCCGTTAACGATTGTATCAGATCGTGATAGCCGTTTCACCTCAAGGTTTTGGAAATGTCTACAAGAGGAAATGGGTACCAAGTTATGTTTAAGCACAGCTTACCATCCGCAGACTGATGGTCAGAGTGAAAGAACAATACAAACACTTGAAGATATGCTGAGAGCATGTACCTTGGAATTCCTAGGTAAATGGGATGAACATTTACCATTGGTAGAATTTTCCTATAATAATAGTTTTCACTCGAGCATTAAGATGGCACCTTATCAAGCTTTGTATGGACAGAAGTGTCGTACGCCGTCTTGTTGGCTTGAGGCTGGGGAAAAGCAGTTTATGGGACCGGAGATGGTTCATCAAACTGCTGAAAAGTTGAAAATAATTAGGGAAAGAATGTTAGCAGCTCAAGATCGTCAAAAGAGCTATGCTGACAAGAAGCGAAGACCGATGACTTTTGAGGTTGGAGATTCGGTTTTGCTTAAAGTCTCGCCGTGGAAGGGACTTATAAGATTTGGAAAAAGGGGAAAGTTGAGTCCAAGGTTTATTGGACCGTTTAAAGTCCTTCAGAGAGTTGGGAACCAAGCTTACAAGCTCGAATTACCCGAAGAGCTGAATGGAATTCACAACACTTTTCATGTGTGTTATTTGAGGAAGTTCACGGGAGAAGTTCCCGATATAATTCCAATTTCTGAATTGAGAATTGATGAGAACAAAAGGTTGATTGAAGAACCAGAGGCAATTGTTGACCGAAAGACTAAGAAGTTGCGACGCAAAATGGTTGGGTTAGTGCTTGTCCGATGGAAACACACGAATGGGCCGAATCTCACCTGGGAGACGGAGAGTGACATGTTGAGTCGCTATCCGCATTTGTTTGTTGATGTGTGATTCCGGGGACGGAATCATTCTAAGGTGGAGAGAATTGTAACGCCTGTGTTTCCGGGCTTGCCACTTTTAGCAATGTAATAGTCTAGGTTAACCTTTGTAACCCGTTTTGAAATAATAAAAGTGTATTATTTGAGTATTATGTGTTTTGTGCTTAATTGCTTAATTATGTGGTTTGACTAATTAAGAATAAAAATAAGCGTCAAAATTTAAGTGTAAAATAAACTTAATATCTTTGGTTAATGTTGTAGTAATTGAAACGAGGTTTCCAAATATATATAGAACGCCCAAATCTGACTTCGTATGAGGAAGTTATGATTTATCGAAGTTCCGGCTTAGCGATATACAACCTGTTTTACTCGATTTGAGATCGAGCGGTTGTTAGCCGAAGCAATCTAAATGAGAATCGAAGATCTCATTGTTGGTATTGAAATGATAAAAAGTTAGGCGAGAACGGACGTCAAACGAAGAAGTTATGAATTTATAACGAAAGTTTCTGTCCCGGCCTATTAAAAATAAATAATAAAAATAAATTCAAAATTAGCCGACGGAGTCTAAACGAAAGTTGTAGAGCGTGGTCTCACCTTTCCGTGGATATAAAGAACGTCAAAAACGGAGTTATTATGAAGAAGTTATGAATTTCAGAAGTTTATTAATCATTTTGTATTTATTTTTAATTCAAAATTCGGAAGCATTATCCGAAGGAGTCACCGATCTGATCCGAGGTACGCCCCGCGTACTCGAGTACACCCCGCGTACTCCGAGGGTGTCGACATCGCAGCAAGTGGCTTCGGATGACGCATGCGCTTACGAATATTGGAGCAGTACGCGCTGTGTACAGGCGTACGCCCCGCGTAATTGAGGCTTCCAGCCTCTATATAAAGGATCCGAAGGCAGCCTCATTTCTTGTTCATTTTCTTCTCTTCTCTCTAGTCTTTTGCATCGTTTTTCGTGCCGAAGCTATCCCGAAGCCCCGGTATCATACTCTAGCCCCGAGGCAAGTCCCGAGATCCCGAAGATCCCGAGAAGTGCGGTTCCCGAGTCGAAGCTTTGCCCGCGAGAAGTTCGATTTTCGAGGAGATCTTCCAGATCTGCTGAGGAATACTACTTCTATAAGCCGTAGTGCTGTCGGATCATCTTCTGATCAAGTGAGTGTGTAGTTATTTCTTCTAATACAATAATACGAAGTATTTTATATAAAAATACGTGCTATGTGTATATATTTGGTTGTGTTATGTGTGAATGAGTATTCACTCTCTTCTATCTTATAGATCTGCTTATTTCTTTATGAGATACGTGTTATGTGTGTGTGTGCCCCATCTGTTATGTGATATATGTGTTGATTAAAGCATGCTATACAGGTTTTCTTTAAACTATGTATACAAATGTATACTTTTATCTACTAATATGTTGGGTAGAACATGGGTAGACAGTTGGTGTGTAATAAACAGATGAGAGGCCTTGTTGTTGTTTGATTGAGTCATCTAGCGGAGTTTAGATGACGGCCACTGGCTATTCTAGACAGTCTTGTGGAAACATTAGCAGGTTCGCCACCTGTAGGTGTTAATGAACTTGGGTGTTCATTCGCTGTACTCCATCCCCCTCATGGTTGCCTTATTTGACTTATATTGCTGAGGTACCCCCGAAGCATGTGTTGTCGCCCCGATGAAATATTCTTAGACTAGGTCCCTTATGTTAGTTGTTTTAGGGACATTAAAGTGAGAATAACGGGAATGGGTAATTGGGTTATTGTTGGTTGGTGAAAATTAAATATGATATTTATTGTGGGTTGTAAACCCTATATGCTCACCAGGCTCCCAAGCCTGACCCACTCAGTTTTAAATTGTATTACAGGTAGTGGCGGAAGGGCATGAGATGGATGAACCATCAAGTTGTTTTGTTTACAAGTCTGCATATGTTTATATTTGTTATATGACTTGTAATGTATTCGTTTATGCTTATTGGTCTGTATCGGAACATGACACCCCGAGTTTTGATTATAATGAAAATACATTTCTTTTATGAAATGCTTCGGTAAACAATGTTTTATCATGTTTTGTTTTTGGGAACAAATTCCGCAACTCTTTCAAATCAAAAGGATTTACTCTGAAAATATTTAAAAGCATAAATGAAAATCGGTCTTTTCTGGCCGAGATTTTGGGGATGTCACAGTTGGTATCAGAGCATTAGTTTAAGCGAACTAGGAATTTGTAGGATTTCTAGACTTAAACTTAGAATGCTAAGTGAAGTTTTGAGATGTGTGTCTGTTGTGTTTTAGACACGAGCACTAGTTTATTTTAGGAAAGTTGCCTAAAATGCTTTATGTGCTAAATGTTATATGTTGCCATATATGATATTATTTGTTCGGATCTATGGTCTGTTGCCGACCGGATCTAGAAACATTATGTGTGTAGGATTCTAAGCGTACGTCTACGATATTAGAACTAGCATGTAAACGTTTCGGAGTCATAAGGATGATTTGAATATCCATCATGATTGAGGTTCTAATTTCACCTTATTCGGTGTAGATCAAAATGGTGAGAACAAGAAGTGGAGTTGGAAATGCTGACGAAAACAAGAATTAACCACCAGTGGTGGAGCCAATACCTGTCGTAGCAGCAGCACCTGAGCCAATAACCATGGCTGGTGTGCAATTGATGATTCAGACGATGTTGGATCGTCAGATGGATGAAACTAGACGGTTGCTTCAACAAAATCTTGAAGAACTGTCGATTCGTGTGGAAGAGCCTGAACTGAATGAAGGGCACTCGGAAGGTGGAAACTTCAGTGGGTCTATTGGCCAAGCCAACCCACCGATAGTTAGGCAAGATAACCATAAAGGAAGGAATGATGGAATGGGATGCAAGTACAAGGACTTTTTGACTTGCAAACCATCAACCTTCAATGGAAAGGAGGATCCGATTGGGGTTATGGATTGGATCTCCGAAATGGAGCTAGCCTTCATGACGTGTGGCTGCAGAGGTAAGTTGCAAAATATCTATGCCGTGCGTCGATTCCGAGGTGGAGCCGTTTGTTGGTGGAACACTCTAGGGAAGACCTTAAGCCCTAATGAGCCATTGCAATTGACATGGGCAGAATTCTTGGTGCAGTTCAAGCGCAAGTTTTGTTCGGCTCAAAATCTGTTGGAGTTGGAGAATAAGTTTTTGACATTGACGAAAGGTAGCATGTCAGTTGATGAGTACACCAATAACTTCACCGATAAGATGGAGTTTGCCTTGTGTATCGTTCCAGACGAGCTGACAAAGGTGGATCGGTATGCGAAGGGACTTCCATGGGATTACGAGGTGCCGGTACGTCAGGCACTTACTCTAGAGGCAGCTATCTGGGCTACCAAGTCTGTGGAGAACATGATCAAGGGGAGAACCACCGTCAAGGTTGAGGTTGGTGAGAAAAGGAAGTTTGAAGGAACATCTAGTTCCAGTAAGAAGAGCGAATTTTCGAAATCTGATTCGAAAAAGTTTGGAGGAAAAGGAGGCGAAGCAAAGTGGTGTGATAAGTGTAAGAAAAGGCACTTTGGGAAATGTAGCGAGGATGTGACCTTCTACAAGTGTGGAAAGGTTGGACATTTTGACAATGAATGTCCGAACAACAAAAGGATGTGTTTTGGGTGTAATGAAGAGGGGCACATTTTGAAAGACTGTCCAAAGAAGAAGGAGGCAGCTAGGCCCAACATTCCACCAAAGCCGAAGGCAAGAGCCTTCCAGATGACACTTGAGGCTGCTAAAGATGAAACTGATGTCGCTTGAGGTACCTTTCTCGTAAACGAATTACCTGCTCATATATTGTTTGATTCTGGAGCCAACTACTCCTTTATTTCGCATGAGTTTGGTAGAAAGCTAGCTTTGCCTATTGATAGACTAGATGATGCTTTATTAGTCGAAGTAGCTAGTGGCAAGTTTGTACCTGTTAGCCATCGTATGAAAAACGTCTTGATCGACCTTAATGGGAATAAGTTTCACGAGGCGTTATTGCCTATCGAACTTAATGGTTTCGACATCGTCTTGGGAATGGATTGGCTTAGCGCCAATGATGCCGAAATTTTATGCAAGAAGAAGATAGTTAAAGTAAACCCGCCTGGAGAAGATTCGTTTATGGTGTATGGGGACAAACGTAGAGTGAATTCTGGGATCATTTCTCTAATGAAAGCCAGAAAGTGTTTGACCAAGGGATATACATCATATTTAGCATTTGTGATTGATGCTAAGAAGGAAAAGAAGGCGATGCAGAGCATTCCAGTGGTGTGTGATTTTCTGGAAGTGTTCCCCGAGGATCTTCCTGGATTACCACCTGATAGACAAGTAGAGTTCAGAATAGACTTGTTACCAGGGACCACACCAATAGCAAAAGCACCTTATCGATTAGCACTGACGGAGATGAAGGAGCTGATGATGCAACTTCAGGAGTTATTGGACAAAGGTTTCATTAGACCTAGTTCATCGCCCTGGGGAGCTCCGGTGTTATTTGTGAAGAAGAAAGATGGAAGTATGAGAATGTGCATCGATTACAGAGAGCTGAACAAGGCAACAATAAAGAATAGATATCTGTTGCCGAGGATTGATGACCTGTTTGATCAATTGCAAGGTTCGAGCTATTTCTCGAAGATCGATCTTAGGTCAGGATATCATCAGCTGAAAGTAAGAGAACAAGATATCGAGAAGACTGCATTCAGAACTAGATATGGACACTACGAGTTCTTGGTTATGTCGTTTGGACTAACCAATGCTCCAGCAGCGTTCATGGATTTGATGAATAGGGTTTGTAATCCTTTCCTTGATAAATCCGTGATAGTATTCATAGACGACATTCTGATCTACTCGAAAAGCCAGGAGGAGCATGGAAGACACTTGCGAGAAGTGTTAGAAGTTTTGAAGGAGGAGAAGCTTTATGCAAAGTTCTCCAAATGTGATTTTTGGATTCGTGAAGTCCAATTCTTGGGTCACGTGGTCAACCAAGAAGGTATAATGGTTGATCCAGCGAAGATTGAGGCTGTGATGAACTGGGAACAACCGAAAAGTCCCACGGAGATTCAAAGCTTTTTGGGATTAGCCGGATATTACCGCAGGTTTATCCAAGGCTTTTCTTCGATCGCTAGTCCATTGTCAGCTTTGACCCACAAAGGAGCTACTTATGCTTGGAGTGAGAAGCATAAAGAAGCATTCGAGAAGTTAAAGAAGAAGCTATGCGAGGCACCGATACTTTCTCTACCCGATGGAGTTGAAGACTTCGCTGTTTATAGCGATGCGTCTGGTGTTGGATTGGGTTGTGTTTTGACCCAAAGAGAAAAGGTGATAGCATATGCGTCTCGACAGCTGAAAGAGCATGAAAAGAATTACCCGACTCATGATTTAGAGTTGGCAGCGGTAGTTTTCGCTCTGAAAATATGGAGGCATTACCTCTATGGCACGAAGTGAAAACTTTTCACTGATCATAAGAGTCTCCAATACCTCTTTAATCAGAAAGAATTGAATATGAGGCAACGACGCTGGCTAGAATTACTTAAAGACTACGACTGCGAGATACTGTACCACCCCGGTAAAGCTAATGTTGTTGCTGATGCTCTCAGTCGGAAGGTCAATCTTGAAAGGAAGAGGCCAAGAGCGTTGAGAATTGAAGTTGTCTCGACCATTGTGGAAAGTATAAAGAAAGCTCAAGAGGAAGCTTCTGAGAAAAATGACCGAAAGGAGGAACGTTTGGGTAAAACGTTGGTGTTTGGTACTAACGGTCATGGACTGAAGGTATTCCAAGATTGTATTTAGGTACCTAAGTCAGGAGGAATTAGGGATCTTCTGATGGAAGAAGCTCACAAAACCATGTACTCGATTCATCCGGGTAGCACTAAAATGTATAGGGACCTGAAACCCTACTACTGGTAGCCGACGATGAAGCTTGATGTTGCAAAGTATGTGGCCGAGTGTGTGACTTGTGCGAGAGTCAAGACACAACATCAGAAACTTTACGGGAGTTTAGAACCATTGCCTGTGCCTATGGGTAAGTGGGAAGACATTGCTATGGACTTTGTCACTAAACTGCCCAGAACAAAGAATGGTCACGACATGATTTGGGTGGTCGTTGATCGATGCACTAAGAGTGCGCATTTCATAGCGGCCAGGGAGAAATGGTCTATGGAAAAGCTTGCGAATTCTTACGTGAAGGAAATTGTGAGGCTTCACGGTGTTCCGTTAACGATTGTATCAGATCGTGATAGCCGTTTCACCTCAAGGTTTTGGAAATGTCTACAAGAGGAAATGGGTACCAAGTTATGTTTAAGCACAGCTTACCATCCGCAGACTGATGGTCAGAGTGAAAGAACAATACAAACACTTGAAGATATGCTGAGAGCATGTACCTTGGAATTCCTAGGTAAATGGGATGAACATTTACCATTGGTAGAATTTTCCTATAATAATAGTTTTCACTCGAGCATTAAGATGGCACCTTATCAAGCTTTGTATGGACAGAAGTGTCGTACGCCGTCTTGTTGGCTTGAGGCTGGGGAAAAGCAGTTTATGGGACCGGAGATGGTTCATCAAACTGCTGAAAAGTTGAAAATAATTAGGGAAAGAATGTTAGCAGCTCAAGATCGTCAAAAGAGCTATGCTGACAAGAAGCGAAGACCGATGACTTTTGAGGTTGGAGATTCGGTTTTGCTTAAAGTCTCGCCGTGGAAGGGACTTATAAGATTTGGAAAAAGGGGAAAGTTGAGTCCAAGGTTTATTGGACCGTTTAAAGTCCTTCAGAGAGTTGGGAACCAAGCTTACAAGCTCGAATTACCCGAAGAGCTGAATGGAATTCACAACACTTTTCATGTGTGTTATTTGAGGAAGTTCACGGGAGAAGTTCCCGATATAATTCCAATTTCTGAATTGAGAATTGATGAGAACAAAAGGTTGATTGAAGAACCAGAGGCAATTGTTGACCGAAAGACTAAGAAGTTGCGACGCAAAATGGTTGGGTTAGTGCTTGTCCGATGGAAACACACGAATGGGCCGAATCTCACCTGGGAGACGGAGAGTGACATGTTGAGTCGCTATCCGCATTTGTTTGTTGATGTGTGATTCCGGGGACGGAATCATTCTAAGGTGGAGAGAATTGTAACGCCTGTGTTTCCGGGCTTGCCACTTTTAGCAATGTAATAGTCTAGGTTAACCTTTGTAACCCGTTTTGAAATAATAAAAGTGTATTATTTGAGTATTATGTGTTTTGTGCTTAATTGCTTAATTATGTGGTTTGACTAATTAAGAATAAAAATAAGCGTCAAAATTTAAGTGTAAAATAAACTTAATATCTTTGGTTAATGTTGTAGTAATTGAAACGAGGTTTCCAAATATATATAGAACGCCCAAATCTGACTTCGTATGAGGAAGTTATGATTTATCGAAGTTCCGGCTTAGCGATATACAACCTGTTTTACTCGATTTGAGATCGAGCGGTTGTTAGCCGAAGCAATCTAAATGAGAATCAAAGATCTCATTGTTGGTATTGAAATGATAAAAAGTTAGGCGAGAACGGACGTCAAACGAAGAAGTTATGAATTTATAACGAAAGTTTCTGTCCCGGCCTATTAAAAATAAATAATAAAAATAAATTCAAAATTAGCCGACGGAGTCTAAACGAAAGTTGTAGAGCGTGGTCTCACCTTTCCGTGGATATAAAGAACGTCAAAAACGGAGTTATTATGAAGAAGTTATGAATTTCAGAAGTTTATTAATCATTTTGTATTTATTTTTAATTCAAAATTCGGAAGCATTATCCGAAGGAGTCACCGATCTGATCCGAGGTACGCCCCGCGTACTCGAGTACACCCCGCGTACTCCGAGGGTGTCGACATCGCAGCAAGTGGCTTCGGATGACGCATGCGCTTACGAATATTGGAGCAGTACGCGCTGTGTACAGGCGTACGCCCCGCGTAATTGAGGCTTCCAGCCTCTATATAAAGGATCCGAAGGCAGCCTCATTTCTTGTTCATTTTCTTCTCTTCTCTCTAGTCTTTTGCATCGTTTTTCGTGCCGAAGCTATCCCGAAGCCCCGGTATCATACTCTAGCCCCGAGGCAAGTCCCGAGATCCCGAAGATCCCGAGAAGTGCGGTTCCCGAGTCGAAGCTTTGCCCGCGAGAAGTTCGATTTTCGAGGAGATCTTCCAGATCTGCTGAGGAATACTACTTCTATAAGCCGTAGTGCTGTCGGATCATCTTCTGATCAAGTGAGTGTGTAGTTATTTCTTCTAATACAATAATACGAAGTATTTTATATAAAAATACGTGCTATGTGTATATATTTGGTTGTGTTATGTGTGAATGAGTATTCACTCTCTTCTATCTTATAGATCTGCTTATTTCTTTATGAGATACGTGTTATGTGTGTGTGTGCCCCATCTGTTATGTGATATATGTGTTGATTAAAGCATGCTATACAGGTTTTCTTTAAACTATGTATACAAATGTATACTTTTATCTACTAATATGTTGGGTAGAACATGGGTAGACAGTTGGTGTGTAATAAACAGATGAGAGGCCTTGTTGTTGTTTGATTGAGTCATCTAGCGGAGTTTAGATGACGGCCACTGGCTATTCTAGACAGTCTTGTGGAAACATTAGCAGGTTCGCCACCTGTAGGTGTTAATGAACTTGGGTGTTCATTCGCTGTACTCCATCCCCCTCATGGTTGCCTTATTTGACTTATATTGCTGAGGTACCCCCGAAGCATGTGTTGTCGCCCCGATGAAATATTCTTAGACTAGGTCCCTTATGTTAGTTGTTTTAGGGACATTAAAGTGAGAATAACGGGAATGGGTAATTGGGTTATTGTTGGTTGGTGAAAATTAAATATGATATTTATTGTGGGTTGTAAACCCTATATGCTCACCAGGCTCCCAAGCCTGACCCACTCAGTTTTAAATTGTATTACAGGTAGTGGCGGAAGGGCATGAGATGGATGAACCATCAAGTTGTTTTGTTTACAAGTCTGCATATGTTTATATTTGTTATATGACTTGTAATGTATTCGTTTATGCTTATTGGTCTGTATCGGAACATGACACCCCGAGTTTTGATTATAATGAAAATACATTTCTTTTATGAAATGCTTCGGTAAACAATGTTTTATCATGTTTTGTTTTTGGGAACAAATTCCGCAACTCTTTCAAATCAAAAGGATTTACTCTGAAAATATTTAAAAGCATAAATGAAAATCGGTCTTTTCTGGCCGAGATTTTGGGGATGTCACAGTTGGTATCAGAGCATTAGTTTAAGCGAACTAGGAATTTGTAGGATTTCTAGACTTAAACTTAGAATGCTAAGTGAAGTTTTGAGATGTGTGTCTGTTGTGTTTTAGACACGAGCACTAGTTTATTTTAGGAAAGTTGCCTAAAATGCTTTATGTGCTAAATGTTATATGTTGCCATATATGATATTATTTGTTCGGATCTATGGTCTGTTGCCGACCGGATCTAGAAACATTATGTGTGTAGGATTCTAAGCGTACGTCTACGATATTAGAACTAGCATGTAAACGTTTCGGAGTCATAAGGATGATTTGAATATCCATCATGATTGAGGTTCTAATTTCACCTTATTCGGTGTAGATCAAAATGGTGAGAACAAGAAGTGGAGTTGGAAATGCTGACGAAAACAAGAATTAACCACCAGTGGTTGAGCCAATACCTGTCGTAGCAGCAGCACCTGAGCCAATAACCATGGCTGGTGTGCAATTGATGATTCAGACGATGTTGGATCGTCAGATGGATGAAACTAGACGGTTGCTTCAACAAGATCGTGAAGAACTGTCGATTCGTGTGGAAGAGCCTGAACTGAATGAAGGGCACTCGGAAGGTGGAAACTTCAGTGGGTCTATTGGCCAAGCCAACCCACCGATAGTTAGGCAAGATAACCATGAAGGAAGGAATGATGGAATGGGATGCAAGTACAAGGACTTTTTCACTTGCAAACCATCGACCTTCAATGGAAAGGAGGATCCGATTGGGGTTATGGATTGGATCTCCGAAATGGAGCTAGCCTTCATGACGTGTAGCTGCAGAGGTAAGTTGCAAACTATCTATGCCGTGCGTCAATTCCGAGGTGGAGCCGTTCGTTGGTGGAACACTCTAGGGAAGACCTTAAGCCCTAATGAGCCACTGCAATTGACATGGGCAGAATTCTTGGTGCAGTTCAAGCGCAAGTTTTGTTCGGCTCAAAATCTGTTGGAGTTGGAAAATAAGTTTTTGACATTGACGAAAGGTAGCATGTCAATTGATGAGTACACCAACAACTTCACCGATAAGATGGAGTTTTCCTTGCGTATCGTTCCAGACGAGCTGGCAAAGGTGGATCGGTATGCGAAGGGACTTCCATGGGAGTACGAGGTGCCGGTACGTCAGGCACTTACTCTAGAGGCATTTATTTGGGCTGCCAAGTCTGTGGAGAACATGATCAAGGGGAGAACCACCGTCAAGGTTGAGGTTGGTGAGAAAAGGAAGTTTGAAGGAACATCTGGTTCCAGTAAGAAGAGCAAATTTTCGAAATCTGATTCGAAAAAGTTTGGAGGAAAAGGAGGCGAAGCAAAGTGGTGTGATAAGTGTAAGAAAAGGCACTTTGGGAAATGTAGCGAGGATGTGACCTGCTACAAGTGTGGAAAGGTTGGACATTTTGCCAATGAATGTCCGAACAACAAAAGGATGTGTTTTGTGTGTAATGAAGAGGGGCACATTTTGAAAGACTGTCCAAAGAAGAAGGAGGCAGCTAGGCCCAACATTCTACCAAAGCCGAAGGCAAGAGCCTTCCAGATGACACTTGAGGCTGCTAAAGATGAAGCTGATGTCGCTTCAGGTACCTTTCTCGTAAACGAATTACCTGCTCATATATTGTTTGATTCTGGAGCCAACTACTCCTTTATTTCGCATGAGTTTGGTAGAAAGCTAGCTTTGCCTATTGATAGACTAGATGATGCTTTATTAGTCGAAGTAGCTAGTGGCAAGTTTTTACCTGTTAGCCATCGTATGAAAAACGTCTTGATCGACCTTAATGGGAATAAGTTTCACGAGGCGTTATTGCCTATCGAACTTAATGGTTTCGACATCGTCTTGGGAATGGATTGGCTTAGCGCCAATGATACCGAAATTTTATGCAAGAAGAAGATAGTTAAAGTAAACCCGCCTGGAGAAGATTCGTTTATGGTGTATGGGGACAAACGCAGAGTACGCCCCGCGTACTCCGAGGGTGTCGACATCGCAGCAAGTGGCTTCGGATGACGCATGCGCTTACGAACATTGGAGCAGTACGCGCTGCGTACAGGCGTACGCCCCGCGTAATTGAGGCTTCCAGCCTCTATATAAAGGATCCGAAGGCAGCCTCATTTCTTGTTCATTTTCTTCTCTTCTCTCTAGTCTTTTGCATCGTTTATCGTGCCGAAGCTATCCCGAAGCCCCGGTATCATACTCTAGCCCCGAGGCAAGTCCCGAGATCCCGAAGATCCCGAGAAGTGCGGTTCCCGAGTCGAAGCTTTGCCAGCGAGAAGTTCGATTTTCGAGGAGATCTTCCAGATCTGCTGAGGAATACTACTTCTATAAGCCGTAGTGCTGTCGGATCATCTTCTGATCAAGTGAGTGTGTAGTTATTTCTTCTAATACAATAATACGAAGTATTTTATATAAAAATACGTGCTATGTGTATATATTTGGTTGTGTTATGTGTGAATGAGTATTCACTCTCTTCTATCTTATAGATCTGCTTATTTCTTTATGAGATACGTGTTATGTGTGTGTGTGCCCCATCTGTTATGTGAT
Organism: Lactuca sativa; assembly: GCF_002870075.4. Taxonomy (NCBI): domain Eukaryota; kingdom Viridiplantae; phylum Streptophyta; class Magnoliopsida; order Asterales; family Asteraceae; genus Lactuca; species Lactuca sativa. The sequence continues at coordinate 211,196,951 of NC_056625.2, forward strand.
ATATGTGTTGATTAAAGCATGCTATACAGGTTTTCTTTAAACTATGTATACAAATGTATATTTTTATCTACTAATATGTTGGGTAGAACATGGGTAGACAGTTGGTGTGTAATAAACAGATGAGAGGCCTCGTTGTTGTTTGATTGAGTCATCTAGCGGAGTTTAGATGACGACCACTGGCTATTCTAGACAGTCTTGTGGAAACATTAGCAGGTTCGCCACCTGTAGGTGTTAATGAACTTGGGTGTTCATTCGCTGTACTCCATCCCCCTCATGGTTGCCTTATTTGACTTATATTGCTGAGGTACCCCCGAAGCATGTGTTGTCGCCCCGATGAAATATTCTTAGACTAGGTCCCTTATGTTAGTTGTTTTAGGGACATTAAAGTGAGAATAACGGGAATGGGTAATTGGGTTATTGTTGGTTGGTGAAAATTAAATATGATATTTATTGTGGGTTGAAAACCCTATATGCTCACCAGGCTCCCAAGCCTGACCCACTCAGTTTTAAATTGTATTACAGGTAGTGGCGGAAGGGCATGAGATGGATGAACCATCAAGTTGTTTTGTTTACAAGTCTGCATATGTTTGTATTTGTTATATGACTTGTAATGTATTCGTTTATGCTTATTGGTCTGTATCGGAACATGACACCCCGAGTTTTGATTATAATGAAAATACATTTCTTTTATGAAATGCTTCGGTAAACAATGTTTTATCATGTTTTGTTTTTGGGAACAAATTCCGCAACTCTTTCAAATCAAAAGGATTTACTCTGAAAATATTTAAAAGCATAAATGAAAATCGGTCTTTTCTGGCCGAGATTTTGGGGATGTCACAGTTGGTATCAGAGCATTAGTTTAAGCGAACTAGGAATTTGTAGGATTTCTAGACTTAAACTTAGAATGCTAAGTGAAGTTTTGAGATGTGTGTCTGTTGTGTTTTAGACACGAGCACTAGTTTATTTTAGGAAAGTTGCCTAAAATGCTTTATGTGCTAAATGTTATATGTTGCCATATATGATATTATTTGTTCGGATCTATGGTCTGTTGCCGACCGGATCTAGAAACATTATGTGTGTAGGATTCTAAGCGTACGTCTACGATATTAGAACTAGCATGTAAACCTTTCGGAGTGATAAGGATGATTTGAATATCCATCATGACTGAGGATCTAATTTCACCTTATTCGGTGTAGATCAAAATGGTGAGAACAAGAAGTGGAGTTGGAAATGCTGACGAAAACAGGAATCAACCACCAGTGGTTGAGCCAATACCTGTCGTAGCAGCAACACCTGAGCCAATAACCATGGCTGGTGTGCAATTGATGATTCAGACGATGTTGGATCATCAGATGGATGAAACTAGACGGTTGCTTCAACAAGATCGTGAAGAACTGTCGATTCGTGTGGAAGAGCCTGAACTGAATGAAGGGCACTCGGAAGGTGGAAACTTCAGTGGGTCTATTGGCCAAGCCAACCCACCGATAGTTAGGCAAGATAACCATGAAGGAAGGAATGATGGAATGGGATGCAAGTACAAGGACTTTTTGACTTGCAAACCATCGACCTTCAATGGAAAGGAGGATCCGATTGGGGTTATGGATTGGATCTCCGAAATGGAGCTAGCCTTCATGACGTGTGGCTGCAGAGGTAAGTTGCAAACTATCTATGCCGTGCGTCAATTCCGAGGTGGAGCCGTTCGTTGGTGGAACACTCTAGGGAAGACCTTAAGCCCTAATGAGCCACTGCAATTGACATGGGCAGAATTCTTGGTGCAGTTCAAACGCAAGTTTTGTTCGGCTCAAAATTTGTTGGAGTTGGAGAATAAGTTTTTGACATTGACGAAAGGTAGCATGTTACTTGATGAGTACACCAACAAGTTCACCGATAAGATGGAGTTTGCCTTGCGTATCGTTCCAGACGAGCTGACAAAGGTGGATCGGTATGCGAAGGGACTTCCATGGGAGTACGAGGTGCCGGTACGTCAGGCACTTACTCTAGAGGCAGCTATCTGGGCTGCCAAGTCTGTGGAGAACATGATCAAGGGGAGAACCACCGTCAAGGTTGAGGTTGGTGAGAAAAGGAAGTTTGAAGGAACATCTGGTTCCAGTAAGAAGAGCAAATTTTCGAAATCTGATTCGAAAAAGTTTGGAGGAAAAGGAGGCGAAGCAAAGTGGTGTGATAAGTGTAAGAAAAGGCACTTTGGGAAATGTAGCGAGGATGTGACCTGCTACAAGTGTGGAAAGGTTGGACATTTTGCCAATGAATGTCCGAACAACAAAAGGATGTGTTTTGGGTGTAATGAAGAGGGGCACATTTTGAAAGACTGTCCAAAGAAGAAGGAGGCAGCTAGGCCCAACATTCCACCAAAGTCGAAGGCAAGAGCCTTCCAGATGACACTTGAGGCTGCTAAAGATGAAGCTGATGTCGCTTCAGGTACCTTTCTCGTAAACGAATTACCTGCTCATATATTGTTTGATTCTGGAGCCAACTACTCCTTTATTTCGCATGAGTTTGGTAGAAAGCTAGCTTTGCCTATTGATAGACTAGATGATGCTTTATTAGTCGAAGTAGCTAGTGGCAAGTTTTTACCTGTTAGCCATCGTATGAAAAACGTCTTGATCGACCTTAATGGGAATAGGTTTCACGAGGCGTTATTGCCTATCGAACTTAATGGTTTCGACATCGTCTTGGGAATGGATTGGCTTAGCGCCAATGATGCCGAAATTTTATGCAAGAAGAAGATAGTTAAAGTAAACCCGCCTGGAGAAGATTCGTTTATGGTGTATGGGGACAAACGCAGAGTACGCCCCGCGTACTCCGAGGGTGTCGACATCGCAGCAAGTGGCTTCGGATGACGCATGCGCTTACGAACATTGGAGCAGTACGCGCTGCGTACAGGCGTACGCCCCGCGTAATTGAGGCTTCCAGCCTCTATATAAAGGATCCGAAGGCAGCCTCATTTCTTGTTCATTTTCTTCTCTTCTCTCTAGTCTTTTGCATCGTTTATCGTGCCGAAGCTATCTCGAAGCCCCGGTATCATACTCTAGCCCCGAGGCAAGTCCCGAGATCCCGAAGATCCCGAGAAGTGCGGTTCCCGAGTCGAAGCTTTGCCCGCGAGAAGTTCGATTTTCGAGGAGATCTTCCAGATCTGCTGAGGAATACTACTTCTATAAGCCGTAGTGCTGTCGGATCATCTTCTGATCAAGTGAGTGTGTAGTTATTTCTTCTAATACAATAATACGAAGTATTTTATATAAAAATACGTGCTATGTGTATATATTTGGTTGTGTTATGTGTGAATGAGTATTCACTCTCTTCTATCTTATAGATCTGCTTATTTCTTTATGAGATACGTGTTATGTGTGTGTGTGCCCCATCTGTTATGTGATATATGTGTTGATTAAAGCATGCTATACAGGTTTTCTTTAAACTATGTATACAAATGTATATTTTTATCTACTAATATGTTGGGTAGAACATGGGTAGACAGTTGGTGTGTAATAAACAGATGAGAGGCCTCGTTGTTGTTTGATTGAGTCATCTAGCGGAGTTTAGATGACGACCACTGGCTATTCTAGACAGTCTTGTGGAAACATTAGCAGGTTCGCCACCTGTAGGTGTTAATGAACTTGGGTGTTCATTCGCTGTACTCCATCCCCCTCATGGTTGCCTTATTTGACTTATATTGCTGAGGTACCCCCGAAGCATGTGTTGTCGCCCCGATGAAATATTCTTAGACTAGGTCCCTTATGTTAGTTGTTTTAGGGACATTAAAGTGAGAATAACGGGAATGGGTAATTGGGTTATTGTTGGTTGGTGAAAATTAAATATGATATTTATTGTGGGTTGAAAACCCTATATGCTCACCAGGCTCCCAAGCCTGACCCACTCAGTTTTAAATTGTATTACAGGTAGTGGCGGAAGGGCATGAGATGGATGAACCATCAAGTTGTTTTGTTTACAAGTCTGCATATGTTTATATTTGTTATATGACTTGTAATGTATTCGTTTATGCTTATTGGTCTGTATCGGAACATGACACCCCGAGTTTTGATTATAATGAAAATACATTTCTTTTATGAAATGCTTCGGTAAACAATGTTTTATCATGTTTTGTTTTTGGGAACAAATTCCGCAACTCTTTCAAATCAAAAGGATTTACTCTGAAAATATTTAAAAGCATAAATGAAAATCGGTCTTTTCTGGCCGAGATTTTGGGGATGTCACAGTTGGTATCAGAGCATTAGTTTAAGCGAACTAGGAATTTGTAGGATTTCTAGACTTAAACTTAGAATGCTAAGTGAAGTTTTGAGATGTGTGTCTGTTGTGTTTTAGACACGAGCACTAGTTTATTTTAGGAAAGTTGCCTAAAATGCTTTATGTGCTAAATGTTATATGTTGCCATATATGATATTATTTGTTCGGATCTATGGTCTGTTGCCGACCGGATCTAGAAACATTATGTGTGTAGGATTCTAAGCGTACGTCTACGATATTAGAACTAGCATGTAAACCTTTCGGAGTGATAAGGATGATTTGAATATCCATCATGACTGAGGATCTAATTTCACCTTATTCGGTGTAGATCAAAATGGTGAGAACAAGAAGTGGAGTTTGAAATGCTGACGAAAACAGGAATCAACCACCAGTGGTTGAGCCAATACCTGTCGTAGCAGCAGCACCTGAGCCAATAACCATGGCTGGTGTGCAATTGATGATTCAGACGATGTTGGATCGTCAGATGGATGAAACTAGACGGTTGCTTCAACAAGATCGTGAAGAACTGTCGATTCGTGTGGAAGAGCCTGAACTGAATGAAGGGCACTCGGAAGGTGGAAACTTCAGTGGGTCTATTGGCCAAGCCAACCCACCGATAGTTAGGCAAGATAACCATGAAGGAAGGAATGATGGAATGGGATGCAAGTACAAGGACTTTTTGACTTGCAAACCATCGACCTTCAATGGAAAGGAGGATCCGATTGGGGTTATGGATTGGATCTCCGAAATGGAGCTAGCCTTCATGACGTGTGGCTGCAGAGGTAAGTTGCAAACTATCTATGCCGTGCGTCAATTCCGAGGTGGAGCCGTTCGTTGGTGGAACACTCTAGGGAAGACCTTAAGCCCTAATGAGCCACTGCAATTGACATGGGCAGAATTCTTGGTGCAGTTCAAACGCAAGTTTTGTTCGGCTCAAAATTTGTTGGAGTTGGAGAATAAGTTTTTGACATTGACGAAAGGTAGCATGTTAGTTGATGAGTACACCAACAAGTTCACCGATAAGATGGAGTTTGCCTTGCGTATCGTTCCAGACGAGCTGACAAAGGTGGATCGGTATGCGAAGGGACTTCCATGGGAGTACGAGGTGCCGGTACGTCAGGCACTTACTCTAGAGGCAGCTATCTGGGCTGCCAAGTCTGTGGAGAACATGATCAAGGGGAGAACCACCGTCAAGGTTGAGGTTGGTGAGAAAAGGAAGTTTGAAGGAACATCTGGTTCCAGTAAGAAGAGCAAATTTTCGAAATCTGATTCGAAAAAGTTTGGAGGAAAAGGAGGCGAAGCAAAGTGGTGTGATAAGTGTAAGAAAAGGCACTTTGGGAAATGTAGCGAGGATGTGACCTGCTACAAGTGTGGAAAGGTTGGACATTTTGCCAATGAATGTCCGAACAACAAAAGGATGTGTTTTGGGTGTAATGAAGAGGGGCACATTTTGAAAGACTGTCCAAAGAAGAAGGAGGCAGCTAGGCCCAACATTCCACCAAAGTCGAAGGCAAGAGCCTTCCAGATGACACTTGAGGCTGCTAAAGATGAAGCTGATGTCGCTTCAGGTACCTTTCTCGTAAACGAATTACCTGCTCATATATTGTTTGATTCTGGAGCCAACTACTCCTTTATTTCGCATGAGTTTGGTAGAAAGCTAGCTTTGCCTATTGATAGACTAGATGATGCTTTATTAGTCGAAGTAGCTAGTGGCAAGTTTTTACCTGTTAGCCATCGTATGAAAAACGTCTTGATCGACCTTAATGGGAATAGGTTTCACGAGGCGTTATTGCCTATCGAACTTAATGGTTTCGACATCGTCTTGGGAATGGATTGGCTTAGCGCCAATGATGCCGAAATTTTATGCAAGAAGAAGATAGTTAAAGTAAACCCGCCTGGAGAAGATTCGTTTATGGTGTATGGGGACAAACGCAGAGTACGCCCCGCGTACTCCGAGGGTGTCGACATCGCAGCAAGTGGCTTCGGATGACGCATGCGCTTACGAACATTGGAGCAGTACGCGCTGCGTACAGGCGTACGCCCCGCGTAATTGAGGCTTCCAGCCTCTATATAAAGGATCCGAAGGCAGCCTCATTTCTTGTTCATTTTCTTCTCTTCTCTCTAGTCTTTTGCATCGTTTATCGTGCCGAAGCTATCCCGAAGCCCCGGTATCATACTCTAGCCCCGAGGCAAGTCCCGAGATCCCGAAGATCCCGAGAAGTGCGGTTCCCGAGTCGAAGCTTTGCCCGCGAGAAGTTCGATTTTCGAGGAGATCTTCCAGATCTGCTGAGGAATACTACTTCTATAAGCCATAGTGCTGTCGGATCATCTTCTGATCAAGTGAGTGTGTAGTTATTTCTTCTAATACAATAATACGAAGTATTTTATATAAAAATACGTGCTATGTGTATATATTTGGTTGTGTTATGTGTGAATGAGTATTCACTCTCTTCTATCTTATAGATCTGCTTATTTCTTTATGAGATATGTGTTATGTGTGTGTGTGCCCCATCTGTTATGTGATATATGTGTTGATTAAAGCATGCTATACAGGTTTTCTTTAAACTATGTATACAAATGTATATTTTTATCTACTAATATGTTGGGTAGAACATGGGTAGACAGTTGGTGTGTAATAAACAGATGAGAGGCCTCGTTGTTGTTTGATTGAGTCATCTAGCGGAGTTTAGATGACGACCACTGGCTATTCTAGACAGTCTTGTGGAAACATTAGCAGGTTCGCCACCTGTAGGTGTTAATGAACTTGGGTCTTCATTCGCTGTACTCCATCCCCCTCATGGTTGCCTTATTTGACTTATATTGCTGAGGTACCCCCGAAGCATGTGTTGTCGCCCCGATGAAATATTCTTAGACTAGGTCCCTTATGTTAGTTGTTTTAGGGACATTAAAGTGAGAATAACGGGAATGGGTAATTGGGTTATTGTTGGTTGGTGAAAATTAAATATGATATTTATTGTGGGTTGAAAACCCTATATGCTCACCAGGCTCCCAAGCCTGACCCACTCAGTTTTAAATTGTATTACAGGTAGTGGCGGAAGGGCATGAGATGGATGAACCATCAAGTTGTTTTGTTTACAAGTCTGCATATGTTTATATTTGTTATATGACTTGTAATGTATTCGTTTATGCTTATTGGTCTGTATCGGAACATGACACCCCGATTTTTGATTATAATGAAAATACATTTCTTTTATGAAATGCTTCTGTAAACAATGTTTTATCATGTTTTGTTTTTGGGAACAAATTCTGCAACTCTTTCAAATCAAAAGGATTTACTCTGAAAATATTTAAAAGCATAAATGAAAATCGGTCTTTTCTGGCCGAGATTTTGGGGATGTCACAGGGTGCTTGAAACCCTAATGGGCCTTGTAAGCCCTAATGGACCCTAATTGACCCAAATAAAAGCCTAATGGGCTTAATGATAATCTAGTGGGCCTAAGAGGCCCAATAAAGCCCTAATTGTCCTAAAAGCCCGACAAATTGATAAATGGGCTAGTATTTGGTTTGGAAAACCCTAATGCCAATAAAACCCTAATTTGGGGAATTAACCGGGACACGCGGGAATTATTTAATAACTTGAGATATTAAATAATGATCATTGGCAAAGATTAATCTAAGAGATATTGGACTTAATGGATTAAGTCCTTAATGGGTTAAGTAGGAAACTTAACCCTAATCGCCATTTTATGTGAAACCCTAGTTTCACTTGGGCCTTGAGTTGGGTCTTTCGATTGGGCTTTGGTAATTGGTTTGTTAATGGGCCATCCAAGAATAATCAAATGGACTAGAGTAATTAGGGTGAGGCCTGTATGAAGGATTAAGCCCAATTTGGAAAATTGGGCCATAGTTTGGGCCTATATGGTTGTTTGATATTGGGCCCTTAGAATGAGACATGTTGGACTGGACTGAACAATTGGGCCTTAAGGGAAGTCAATGTAGAGGTTTAGGCCGAATTTGGAAAATTGGGCCATAGTTGGGCCTTGGTCCATTATTAGACTTTTGGGCCTTGGGCTTAAGTCAAGCTAAGTTACGGGGTAAAGTAGTCTTTTACCCCAAGCATGGATTTATGAATATGTGTTAGAACCCAATTATTAATTGGATGTTATTTTGATATTGGCAGATCTGGAATCTGTCATCGAGCAGCTATGGTTCTATCAACAGGACTTCAGTAGTGTGAGGTGAGTTTTCCTTCCAGTAGGAACGGGTCTACGACCATAATGTTGGCCCGTTTAGTTAGCAGTAGTTATGGACTTCGGTCCGATGTAGTAGTTCAGTGTACTTGATATCTTTGTGATTCAAGCATGTCTTTGTGTTATGTGTTCTGAACTTTGGTTCGATGCAGTATGCAGTATATGTGTTTGTGCTAGTAGTTATGATTATGCTATGCTATGTTCAGTCAGCTTCCGGACTTCGGTCGAATGCAAAGGGAAAGGCCCTGGTTAGTTCCGGACTTCGGTCCAATGCAGTTTTCGGAATTCGTTCGGATGCACAGGGCAAGGCCCTAGTTCATTTTGGAGTTCGGTCCGATGCAGTTTTCGGACTACGGTCTGATGTAGAGGGCAAGGCCCCGGTTTGTTCCGGACTTTGGTTTGATGCAGTTTCCGGACTATGGTCCGATGCAGAGGGCAAGGCCCTGGTTAGTTCCGGACTTCGGTCCGATCCAGTGGGCAAGGCCCAATATGCGTTTATATGTTATTGTATGGTATGTGGTAGTTTGGGGGAGCTCACTAAGCTTCGTGCGTAGAGTTTCAATTTTGATTTCAAGTACTCAGTTTTCAAAAGAGGAGCTCGGGAAGATTACCATGAACACACCATTTATTCAGCCTGGGATGTTTATACTCTGATATACTTGACAGTTATAATATTTTGAGATACATTGCTTATGATTTTCTATATGAGGTTTATCAACTATGGTTTTTATTATTAAATTAAACGAAATTTTTAGATTGTGTTTTTGGGATGTTTCAAGTTGGTATCAGAGCCTTGGTTTGAGGGATTCGGGCACACTTTCGGGTGTGTTTGAACTCAAACTAAGGAAGTGGTATAAAGTTTTAAAGAGAAAAACCATGTTTACAATAGGATTTTGAGAAAAGAATACAATTTTAGAAAAAAGTATAAAGAATAGAGTTTTAGAAAAAGCAAAAAGAATTTTTAAAAGAGAAAAGGGTGTGGTGCATGTAATCAGCCGAGCTCAAGTAAGTACTCCCAAATTACCCATACAAGTTCATATTATGTTATGAGTATCTGCTTTATGAGAACTGCATGCTGGATTAGGACTAAGGATCTAGGAAGGATGCCTTATGTGCCTATTGTATGTGTATCAGCTTTATGATAACTGCATGCTAGTTTAGGACTAAGGATCTAGGAAGGATGCCTTATGTGCCTGTTATGTATGTACCAGCTTATTGAGAACTGCATGCAAGTACAGATTAGTCAGTACGATAGCCAGAGTAGTATATGCTTGATTATGTGTACTCAACGCCCGAATGTTGCTTGCTTTGTGCTTTTAGGAGTTCTAGCTGTCTTTCACTAACTAGTAAACGAATATGTTAAGTTACATATTGAAAGGACTAAATAATTTTAGAAGGTTAGGTCTAGCTCTATTTCGCAGCTCTTGTTTGAGTCCAACCATTGTTGGGTAGGATCTCTCATTCGAAGAATTATCTAGTATGAGTAATATGTAGTAGTATTCGCAAGCTAGTTAGAGGAATAAAGCAGGGACTTCTTATGCAGCTAATGGCGAAGAGTGGGTTGGTGATTACCCTAGGGCAAGCCTAGGATGAGATTAGCAAGAGATCAACAATAGTAGTAGAAGGGACTTGGTGGAGTCCAGGCAGTACTTGAGGAAAGTACGGATAGATGTGGAAGGTAGTATGGGCCTGTACTACTGAAAGCAGAGGATCCGTACTCGAATCAAGGAAGGCTGAGATAAGACTAGGGAACTTGTAGTGTGTGAGATCCCTCAATTTTTGAGGAGTATTGTGATGTTAGTGATGGTATATTACCGAGTATAGTGATGCTACGTGGTAGAACAGATGGTAGTTCTGGTGACGATCAGGGATCAGGCTCGGACTCTGGAGCCGTGCAAGTTGATGATCAGATGAGGGAGTTCATTCCATCTAAGATTACGCGCAGTATCATTGACCAGACTCCTTTGATCTCCAGTATGATCAATGAGGGCATTATAGAGATTTGTGACGAGAGGCCGAGTGCATTCTGCACTGAGATAGCAGTCATGATAGGGACGCGTACATTGATGTTTTGGAAGTTCAGAGCTTGTGAATATTTAGATTGTCATGGGGGTTAGGGGCCCCATTGTTAGCAGCAGATGGTTGGCAGACGTCGCCAACACTTTTGTGCCAGACATTGTCTCGAAAGGAGACAAGATCTGACTTACTTCCTGTCTCCTGAGGGATAGAGCATGAGATTGATAGGAAGAGGTTGGTAGTGAGTTAAGTGAGGATGCGATTGATGTTGTGTCATGAGATGACTGTTAGCCCAGATTCTGGGCAGAGTATGCCTAGGCGATTGAGGCGCAACAATTGGCGAAAGAGTCATTAGATCTCCACCAGACGACTGAGACTGTGGCAGAGATCACTTCCAATTCTTGGGAAAGAGCTTATATGGTGCCACAATATGCATCAGATGAGGAACTGTAGAAGGTAAGCTGTAAGAACATATTGTAGAATGATAACAGGGAGATTATGAGTATCTCGGGGTGCAAGACCCTGAATGATATGACTTGTAGAGCTCGAGAGCAGGATATTGACTTAGAGCATACTGTGAATAGGGAACCAGATCGGTTTCTTATAGTGAGGGGTCTCGGGAGGAGACCATATATTTCAAATGAGAGGCCAGCGGGGTCAGATTTGGTGTAGCACTTGCGGGAAACCGCACAAGGGAGCCTTTTGTTCCAAGGGTTGAGTAAGTGTAACCCTGAGTTATCCTCGATTTATGTCTGAATTATATTTTCAAGACATGTCATATGCCAATTGCATGCCGAGAAACATTAGCAAATAGTGATAGAGTAATTCCCCAGATTACGGGATTGGGAAAGTACATCGCCATCTTGGTTTACTCCAAGACCGAGGAGCAACACGAGAAGCACCTAAGGGAGGTGCTAGAGACTTTGAGGAGGGAGAGAATTTTCGCAAGGTTCTTCAATTGTGAGTTCTGGTTGCGTGGGGTGCAATTTCTTGGGCACCTTGTCAATTAGAAGGATATTCTAGTCAATCCGACCAAGATAGAAGCCGTGATGCAGTGGGAGATTCCGAGGTGTCCAATTGAGATTCGGAGCTTCTTGGGTTTAGCGGGTTATTACCAGAGATTTATTTAGATTTTTTAGAAGTTGTGTGATCTTTTAGATTAGTTGGTGTTGAAACCCTAGCAAGGATAAGCGTGAGTTCTAGCAGATTGGTCATGGGAGGGTAGGAAGAGTTGAGAATTTTTCCAGTTTTGGGTGTTATAGGGCATTCGCTGGTTCAAAGTGAGGGAGAATCACCCAAGGATTCCGAAGCAAGAGCAGTTATGAAGATGGGATAAGTTTCGCATCCTTTTCAGCAAGGAAGAAAGACCAAGCGGCTGTATGATTTGAGGATAGTGTGAGATGGAAGTTTAGAAAAACTTGCCAATGATGATATCGCGTTCTCGAAATGTTGCTAGCAAGCCTTAGGGAATCAGTTTGGGGATTCCAATCAGGACATGGGTTCAGTTTTGGATGTTGGGTCGCATGAATGCTCGATGTCGGATGTGTTCGGATTAGTAATCAGCAAATGAGATAGTCTCAGAGTGTTGTAAGTCTACGGGTGTAGCTGTAGCATTCACTAGCAGCCAAATATCGCCAGAGTGTTGTAAGTCTGCGGGTGTAGCCGTAGCATTCACTAGCAGCCAGATAGTGTCAGAGTGTTGTAAGTCTACGGGTGTAGCCGTAGCATTCACTAGCAGCCGGATAGTGTGAGAAAGTCTTGTAAGCTTGTGGGTGTAACCGTAGCATTCACTACCAATCATATAGTGCTAGAGTGTTGTGAGACTGCGGGTGTAGCTGTAGCATTCACTTGGTTAGTTGATAGCATGAGCGCATTGTTAGGACGCGGAAGGAACAGTAGTACCGACCTATTAGGATGTAGTAGTGAGGATATGGAAATCCACGAATTGGATTTCGGAATTTCTTAGACGGATTAGATCGGGTGAAGCCAGTAATAAGACTGTAGAAGCGTCACTACAGAGATGAGAGCAAGGAAGTAGTGGATTGCTTAAGGTCATTTATGACATAAGGCTACCAATGGTCATGTAGCAATCACTTTTAGCCTTAGGTTTGGTGACGTCAGGATTCGACGTATGGACTCGATCAGTTAGATCAAAAAGTTATTAGAGCCTCATTGGCTCTGCAGCCGGGCCGGAAACCGGTATTTCAAATGATTGGCGAAAAATTGAGACCAGGTAGGTCTCGGTAGATGTTGGAAAAAAACCATGTGGCAGCATATAGTTTCAGGTAGTTTAGTGTTTCAGACAGTTGTAGGTCTCCAGCAGTAGTGGTATTTGAGGACCTCATGTATGATAAGCATAATAGGTTGCTGAGTAATGCTTAGTCACCCACCGCAGGGTTCATCTATAATGATTTAGTATGAGTGGTCTGCCAGGGATTCAGACGATCTCGAGACAACAAATTTTAGACGGAGTAGATGTGATCTTCTTGCAAGGAATTTGTTCATCCATAGAATTTAGGGCCTTGCGAAGGATGGTCACGGTTACCCTGGAGAAGAGTAGGGTGTGCTCAGGATTGTGGCCATGTTATTTTAGTGGTTTGACATGTAAGGAATGGTAAGAAATGATTTCGAGGATGAAATCCAATTTAAGTAGGGGAGAGTTGTAACACTTCGTTTATTAAATGAATAAATAGATAAAGTTGAGGAATGGATAGTAGCCCTAAAATCAATAATTGTATAATAAGAGTTGGTCTCGAGGAGTTAATTGTTACAATATTAGAAGTTGGGGGCTAAACGTGAAAGTTTTGGATTGGTTCTATAAATAATTATAAGGGCAGGGACTACTTGGTAATCTATTGGGACTTAATTTGAAGAGATTTTGGAGGCTTAGGGCCTAAATGGTAACATATAGAATTGAATTGTAAATATTTTAGATGGCATGGGTTAAAAAGGTAAAATATTGATCTAATTCGAATTAAATTAGAGCTGGAGGGACCAGAGTTGTAATTTTGCGAAAGATTTAAAGTGGTCGGGGATATATCCCTCCACCCTCACCATGTCAAACCCTGAACCAAAAGGTTCCAGCCGCCATGAGTGAAGTAGCCGCCATCTCCCTCTCCTCATTCTTTTCCGATCCGACCAAGTCGCTATCCACTGCCGGCGATGCTGTAAGCGACAAGGACCACTGAGACCAGGTTTCTACACTGTGAACGATGAAGGGTGAGCTGTGAAGTCGATGTGTAGTTGTGAGCGGTGGAGGTCTGAGATGGCCTAGTCATTGCTACTGTTTGGATGTCGTACGACCACCTACCTACTCTATTCTTCCTCTCCTTCTCCACTTCTGCCCGGTTCTGCGACACAGTGGGATCCCGATGAATATTCCGTTGTTTTCTACTCGTCTGCTTCACGCCACCGCAGGGCCACCCGGGGTTGGTGCGTATTCGAAGATGTATGTGCGTGTTTTGGTTCTATGGGCGTGTGTTCCTTGGCTGAGAATCAACAGAACCGTCGCCACCACCGTGAGGTAGTGGCTGCTATTGCAAGAGTTGTTGCTGTCGCGACCATACAACACCAGGCGGGTGGTTGGCTTCACTTTCCGAGCAAAAGACGTGAAGATGGGTGTGTTGTAGTTGGTGAGTGTATGTGCGTATGGATGGAATTCCCAAAAAAGGGGTCACCACCACCATAGGGTGGTGGCTGCCGCCACATGCCACCACCGACCACTGCAATGGTGGTTGTGTGTGTGTGTTTATTTTGGTATCTTCATTGTAAATTGTAAAAAACAGAATAATGTAAAGAAATTGAAAACCACCACCTTAGGGTGGTGGCTGTCGCCTCATGCCGTCACCGATCGCTGTGTCGGGTCGCGGTGTGCTTGCCTCGTTGAGTTTGATTCGTTTGGGGTGCTTGAAACCCTAATGGCCCTTGTAAGCCCTAATGGACCCTAACTGACCGAAATAAAACCCTAATGGGCTTAATGATATTCTAGTGGTCCTAAGATGCCCAATAAATCCCTAATTGACCTAAAAGCCCGACAAATTGATAAATAGGCTAGTATTTGGGTTGGAAAACCCTAATGCCAATAAAACCCTAATTTGGGGAATTAACCGTGACACGCGGGAATTATTTAATAGCTTGAGATATTAAATAATAATCATTAGCAAAGATTAATCGAAGCAATATTGGACTTAATGAATTAAGTCCTTAGAGGATTAAGTCCTTAATGGGTTAAGTAGAAAACTTAACCCTAATCGCCATTTTATGTGAAACCCTAGTTTCACTTGGGCCTTGAGTTGGGTCTTTCGATTGGGCTTTGGTAATTGGTTTATTAATGAGCCATCCAAGAATAATCAAATGGACTAGAGTAATTATTTGGGCTTTAGGGTAAGGCCCATATGAAGGATTGGGCCCAATTTGGAAAATTGTGCCATAGTTTGGGCCTAGATGGTTGTATGATATTGGGCCCTTAGAATGAGTCATGTTACTGGACTGAACAATTGGGCCTTAAGGGAAGTCCATGTAGAGGTTTGGGCCTAATTTGGAAAATTGGGCCATAGTTGGGCCTTGGTCCATTATTAGACTTTTGGGCCTTTGGATTGGGCCTTGGGCTTGAGTCAAGCTAAGTTACGGGGTAAAGTAGTCTTTTACCCTAAGCATGGATTTATGAATATGTGTTAGAACCCAATTATTAGTTGGGTGTTATTTTGATATTGGCAGATTGGGAATCTATCATCGAGCAACTATGGTTCTGTCAGCGGGACTTCAGTAGAGTGAGGTGAGTTTTCCTTCCAGTAGGAACGGGTCTACGACCATAATGCCGACCCATTTAGTTAGCAGTAGTTTTGGACTTCGGTCCGATGCAGTAGTTCAGTGTGCTTGATGTCTTTGTGATTCAAGCATATCTTTGTGTTATGTGTTCCGAACTTCGGTTCGATGCAGTATGCAGTATATGTGTTTATGCTAGTAGTTATGATTATGCTATGCTATGTTCCGTCAGCTTCCAGACTTCGGTCGGATGCAGAGGGCAAGGCCCTGGTTAGTTCCGGACTTCGGTCCGATGCAGTTTCCGGACTTTGGTTCGATGCAGAGGGCAAGGCCCTGGTTAATTCTGGACTTCGGTCCAATGCAGTTTCCGGACTACGATCCGATGCAGATGGCAAGGCCCTGGTTAGTTCTGGACTTTGGTCCGATGAAGTTTCCGTACTATGGTATGATGCAGAGAGAAAGGCCCTGGTTAGTTCCGGACTTCGGTCCGATGCAATTTTCGGACTTCAGCCCGATGCAGTGGGCAAGGCCCAATATGTGTTTATATGTTATTGTATGGTATTTGGTAGTTTGGGGGAGCTCACTAAGTTTTGTGCTTATAGTTTCAGTTTTGGTTTCATGTACTCAGTTTTCAAAAGAGGAGTTCGGGAAGATTGCAGTGAACACACCATTTAATCAGCCTGGGAATTTATACTCTGATATACTTGGCAGTTGTTATAATATTTTGAGATACATTGCTTATGATTTTTATAAGAGGTTTATCGACTATGGTTTTTATTATTAAATTAAATGAAATTTTTAGACTGTGTTTTTGGTATGTTTCACTTTATTGGGCCAAAGCCCAATACTAAGTCCTTAACTTGAAAGTCCATTTACAAAGCCCATTATTGGTTCAATTTACTAAATTGGATACAACTTCCTAATTGGGCCTAATCCCATGATCCCTTATCGCTATTTAACCCAAGATATCTTATTCATAGAATCCATCAAGATCCCAAATCCAATTAGTGTATAAACAGCCTAAAACCTGAAGCCCGTTTGTCAAAGGCCCAACAGAGGACGTACGCAAGGCATACTCCTCTGGTACGTGGGGCATCCTCGTCCAGAGATTGACCACCATCGGGGTGGTTGACTCAGTACGCTGGGCGTACTGGATTTACGCTGGGCGTACTTGACGGTTTACCAAAACCTTATTAAGTCCTTAATGGCTTAAGCGCTTAAGCCCAAACTTCAGATCCAGTGACCTAGCATGCCTAGGACCCATAAAGTCATGAACTTTATCACTTTGGATGTCCAAAAAGCTCTTAATACTTGGTCTTAATCCATTAAGACCTTCTTTTTCCATGAATAGGACACATTCAGCTAATGGGGCCTCATTTTTATCACCCAGGGTCCCTTCAAGAGTCTAGAAGGACAATCCTTTTCGTCAAAATCACATCATGCACCACCTTATGGATTTTTGGGACAAGAAATTGTTCTTTTTTGCAAAATGGCAAGATCTATACATATATGCATAAAGTTTGGAGCTTTATACCTTCTGGGGCATCTAGGGCACAAGCTAACTTCAGATCTACAAGCTTGATCTTCTTCTCTAATTCTTTGATGTAGTACCTTCCTCTTAAAGCACTCAAGAAAACACTCAATAAGCTCAACACACAAAGGAAAGGCTAGGGTTTGGGGAAGACGACTCTAAGCAGTGGAGGCTGAGGTAAGGGAAGGTTTGGTGCTCATAATGTTGCTTAAATAATCCCCAAACCCTAAATATTAGAGTTTCCTTCTGATATGAGTACGCCCACCGTATACTAGTGTACGCCCAACATACTAGGGCACGCCTAGTTCGCTCAGCGTACCCATATGTACGTGCGGCGTACTTCTCCTGGTCCTAGAATTTCAGCTTAGCTCTTAGACTTTTCATGGCTTCACCCTTCCATTCCCAGGGACTCTAAATGGCGAATCTTAGGATGTTACAACTCTCCCCCACTTAAATTCAATTTCATCCTCAAAATCGTTGCTTACCATCCCCAACATCCCGACATCCTGAGGGGCACCTCCATAACCATGACATCCGACGACTTACGAAGGAGACTAAACCCAACAGGAACCTTTTCGTTCCAGAGAAGACGAATCCATAAACCCATGTAGCACACAACCTTACTCTACCTAGACCCGCAATCTGGAAGCCTGAATTCGGTCTGGCTCCCCGACAGACCATTCATACTAACCATTTCTAGTTCTCTTCCCAACACTACGAACAGACTATTCAACCTGGGGATCCCGAGGTTCCTACCCGAAAATAGAACCATGGATCATATTTTGTTGAACCCCTGTGCCTACGACTTACCATCGGCCCGCACCAGGTATCTTCGCCTACTGCATAGAGTAGGACCGCCTCAGCTCGATCAAGCACAACATGCCACCTAATAGAGCATCCAGATAAGATGTCCACATAATGTTGGATTAATGTCTAGGTTGATAACAATAATTGGTAAGACTTGACCCGACCCGGCATGGTCCATTTCAGTTGCATGGCATCAGAACACTTGAATAGACCTTTTATGAGAAAAAAGATATATTTGTGACATATTAATATATTATAGGTTGTAATATATTAATATGAGATCATGTTATTTAATTAGTATTGATCAAGAATAAATTTGGACTTGATTTAGTGATCAAAAGTGACTAATTAAATATATAGGTATTGATTGTGTAAATCATTCATTCTTATATATGTGGGCTTTTTATCCAAGATTCCTTATGTTGGGTTTAACCCATGTGGTGACCCACGGATACTCCATGGAGGTTAAAACCCATGAAGCATAAGGAATGGGTAAAGTCATGGGTTACATGGTGTAACCCTAATGTGCACACTATATAAAGACCCCATTAGTTGGTGAAATGGGCACTAGTGCATAATATGGAGTGCAAGCCAATTTCCAAGTCATATATCTTATTCTCATGGTTATTCCAAGAGTTCATGATGTTGTGTGAACCATTTTAGGTGTCACACTTGAGGCACTAGGCTCTCAAGCTTCATGGAGTCAAGCTACATAAGGAGGTATGTATTCTAACTATTTATATTACCCAAATATCAAAGATTGTATGCTAGATAGGGTAATACCTTGGAATATTCATATTTGCATGTATAATAGAGAAAACATAGATCCAAGGTATTTAGGGTTGTATGTGCACCATAGGATGTTGTAGTATAAAAAAACCCAAGAGTGGTATCAGAGCCATGACTTGTTTTCTGTTATATTCATGCAAATGTTTGATGATCAAAGTTGAAAAAAGGAAAAAAAACATGAAGTTTGTCAAATTTTAATATAGTTACTTGTTTTGTGAAAAACTAATTATTTGTAAAATTAGAATCATTTGCTATATGAGTTGAATTAGGTCAAATTTAGTAAAAGATAAAATGATATGGTTATTTTATTATTTTTAAAATTTTGATCAAAATGTTTTTAGGAGTTACAAATTTTGGAGCTCAAAAGTTTTTTTTTTTTTTTTTTTTTTTTTTTTTTTTTTTTTTTTTTTTAAGTTGTGATCTTAAGAGTTTTGAAACTTCCATAAGTTATGGATATGAAAGTTGTTTTTAATAAAAAATATTGATTCAAAGTTTTTATGGAGTTACAAAACTTGGTGTTAATATTTTAAAAAATTCCATAACTTTTTCTTAAGTTATGGAACATGGAAAGTTTCATCATAAAACACCATTAATTCTATAAGTTATGGAATCCAAAGGTTTTCAAGAGTTACAAAATTTGCCCTCAAGTTTTGGAATTTGAAAAAAGTTTTTTTATGAAAAAAAGAATTGAATTCTAAAACTCTTGGGTTCATAACTTAAACAATTAATTAAATGGTTTTAATTTTGAATTTAATAATTGGAATGATGTTTTGTTGAATAGTTCAAATTAACTCTTATGGACTTTATTAATAGTTAATTAAAGCGTTTAATTAAAAGAGTATTATTAAATCCATAAATATATGGTTTACGTTTAATTAAATTAAAAGTCTAGTTTAATTAATAGATTAAACCACCAAGTGTTTTAAATGTCTAAAATACACTCTTATACTATTATAATATTAAAATTTTAATATATTATATGTATAAGAGCAAGTCGTCTTACCATTATGAGGCCTCATTCACGAAGCCGGTCTATAAGGGGGGTATAAGGTTACTGCCTATAAAATGGCAGTTTAATGGGTGTCCACTCTCACCTACCGCTTCCTTGACCGGTGGAGGGTCGTTAGCCGAATGGATAGGACAAGGACTATAATTCTCCCTTCATTAAAAGTGTAATGATTAATACTAAGTAACTAAACACTTACAAATTCCCAATCTTAGTTACTTAGGAAAATGTGAAATAGGTGCTAACCCATGAAATTACACTTTGTACCTTACCAAGTCGTTAGTGGAGCATGTGTGGTTAACCGCCACACTAACAAGGACTAGTAAGAGTGGCAAAGGGTAACTTGACTTTATTATAGATCGGTGGAGCGTGTGTGGTTAACCGGCACATCGATTAGGTGATTTAAGTTAAGGGTACCAAGTCAATTTGCATTGTTATTCACAACTTGTTTGTGATTCAAACATGCCATTGAAAGTTCAATGTATCTCAAAAGATCTAGGAGTTTCAAATCCAATTAAAACTTAATTATATTTCGTTTTCTTGGTGGAAATTGGTAAATCTTCATTTACCTACCTTCAACTATTTTATAACTTGGATTACGGCATCCCTTTTCCAGTTATAAGTAGGTTGTTGGGTCCTAGCCTTAATATTTCATATTGGGTTATATATTAACGACTTCAATCAACTAAACTTGAATTTCTCCCATTATAAATGTCTAGGTGAGACATCTATGGTCTTCCCAAATCTTTAAGAACAAGCCTCCTAATGATGATGATATCCCAAATGGCAATCAAGGTGAAAGATCAATCCCTTTATTGAGCATTAATGGGACTAGAAATCATGCTTCACTTCTTCCACCTCCTCCAATAATTCTCCATATCCCACAAGTTTCAAGACTTGATAAGTTTTAAGTCACTCAATCCCGATTGGCAAGCTAAGACTATATGTGCTTACATCTTGGAGATTAAGTCACATATTGGCAAGCCGGGAGAGTCGGGTGTCGAAGTCTCGAGGTAGCTAGTTGTTGACTTGGTTCTTCGGTCACTCCCTGATACAGATCGTGACATGAACCTTAATGATCTTACATACTTGCTTGATGTAGTTAAATCAGCAATGATTTGGAGCACTGGTAAAGCAAATTAGAATGGAAGATCAAATTCCCAAACTTATGAGGACATTGACAATGGTAACATTAGAAGTCCAAAAAAGCTTTCTCTTCCCAATGGAAAGGGATCGGCCATGGTCGAACCGTTTTGACTCAATGGTAAAGAGAAAAACTATGTCTGAGATAGTCTCATGTACCATTTCCAAAGAGTCCATGTGTTTCTTTTGCCAAAAGAAGGGGCATTGGTTGCGAAGCTACCAGATTTACCTGAAAGATCTGGTAAAGTCAAAAAGTTTGACTTTGCATCAGGTAAAAGTTCATTACCTAACTCTGTTAAGTTCCTATTTGGAGATTCTTAATACATGATGTAATGTAATTACATTTTGATGTTTTGGAAGAATCAAAGGAAGATTAAAGAAAGAGTGTGCTGATTTAGATCGTGATGATGGATTTCGATCGCATGGTTCGATGATCAGAATTTTGAGCTGCTTAAGAGTTATGATATATTGTTTAGGAATAGATAACTATTGGGTTTTGAGCATTCTAACACTTCCTAAGTGTACATGCAACCCTAATAACCTTGGATCTA
This sequence comes from Lactuca sativa, assembly GCF_002870075.4. Classification (NCBI taxonomy): domain Eukaryota; kingdom Viridiplantae; phylum Streptophyta; class Magnoliopsida; order Asterales; family Asteraceae; genus Lactuca; species Lactuca sativa. The sequence continues at coordinate 211,218,029 of NC_056625.2, forward strand.
TGTTTGTCTAATTATCATGCAAAGTTGATTTCCAAGGCTATGATCCTATCTAGCATACATGGGGAACAATTTTAAATTGAATAATAGATAGAACTACATACCTTGTTGTTGTAAGTGTTCCTTGTAACCTTGTGAGCCTAGCACCTAAAGTGTGATGCCTCAAATGCTTCACACAACACCAAATGCGAATTATAAACTTGAGAGAATACTCTAACACACTCAAAATCGGACATCTTGTTTCTCTAGTGTATCACTAGTGTAGCAGATTTTGGGGAGAGACATGGTCCTTATATAGTGTGTTGCATTAGGTAAAACCCTAATGTAACATAACTCTTCATTTCTCAATCCATGGGTTAACTCCATAGAGCATCCATGGAGCATCCTATGGGTGGAACCCAACTTGATAATCCATGGAGCCTCTTAGCCCACTATATAAGATATGGTAGATTTACATAATCTACCCATATATTTAATTAGTTATTCTTTTGATCACTTAATAAATTCTAAATTAATTCTTGATCAAAACTAATTAAATAATATTATTAATATATTAGAACTTATAATATATTAAGAAACCATATGTCTTATTTCTCTCATTTAGCTTATCCAATTGCATGGTGCCATGCAACCCAAATGGACCATGCCGGGTCGGGTCAAGTATTTACCAGAAATAGTTATGGATTTAGACACCTTATCCAACAGTCTCCCACTTGGATAAGTCTAATAACTATAACTACAATACTTCAGGAACCGATCGGCAATCGTAGCTCTTTCAAGGTCTCTCGGAACTGAGAAGATGTTGATACACCATTTAAGATAAGTGATCATATAATCCTCTGTTCTAGATATCAGCTGGACAAATACATGGAACAATGTCTTACTTATTGTCCAGCAGTTTGTTTCCCGATTTCTGATTTGTTTGAGAAAGAACTTAATTGAACACATCAACTTAAATCTGACCGGGCCCGATACATAGGTCAAAACAAAATCATCGAGGGGCCTAAATATCAGCTTCTAATCCAAGAAGGAACAGATAAACTTCGACTCATATGTTTGTTCTACCACTCATTGAATTACACACAAAAGCACGTTTTATAACATCGAGTTACCAATGCGTTTTCGTACAATCAATGCATAACCAACTCGTAAGTAACAAATCATATCTCTAGGTTTGAAGACTTATATGATATTACCGTCTCACGATCACTCGAGATAAAATTCCATGAAGTGATTCCAGTGAGCGTGGGTTGTGTCCAATGCTCAGAACTTATGAGCACTCATGATTGTTGTAGCCATGTCCAACACCTTAGACCTCTGCAACCAATCATGACAGGCTTGATTCATACCTACTTCTGACATATGACCGAATGTGGAGGTTTGAATAATATGATATACCAAACATAATTATTTTGGAAGTCAAAACATGCAAACGAAATATAGTAAACGATTGACAAAAGATAGTAACACTTTACTCATAAATAAACACAACTTTTATTCATCATCAATTGTCAATTACACTTTACAAATTTCATAATTTATCTAACTACTAAAACTTATATCATCCTTCATCCCTATGCTCCGAGCATGCTGGAGATGCTTAACCCTACTCAGTCCCTTCGTGAGGGGATTTGTTGGGTTCTCATCTGATGATACCTTCTTTGCCACGAGGATTCCTTCTTTTATGTGATGTCTGATAAAATGATATTTTCTGTCGATGTGCCTGGATCTCCCGTGATCCCTTGGTTCATTGGCTAAGGCAACAACACTTTCACTATCACATAAAATTTCCATAGGCTCCTTTATAGCTGGTACAACTCCAAGGTCTCCAATGAAGTTCTTTAGCCATATTGCCTCCTTTGCTGCCTCGCTCGCTGCTATATACTCTGATTCACAAGTGGAATCATCCACTGTCTCCTGCTTGGAACTCTTCCAAGTGATTGCTCCTCCGTTTAAGGTAAAGACCCAGCCTGACTGAGAGCGGAAATTATCCCTATCAGTCTGGAAGCTAGCATCACTATACCCTACAACTCTTAAGTCATCACTCCCACCGAGGGTAAGGACCCAGTCCTTAGTCCAACGTAGGTACTTGAGGATATTCTTTACCACATTCCAGTGTGCCTTGCCAGCGTTCCCCTGATACCTGCTAACCATGCTCAAGGCAAAGGCTACATCAGGTCGAGTACACGTCATAGCATACATGATCGAGCCTACTGCTGAAGCATAAGGCACTTGACTCATTTCTGCTATCTCAACCTCAGTACTTGGGCTTTGTGTCTTACTCAATCTAGCGTTACTCTGGATGGGTAACTCTCCTTTCTTGGAGTTCTGCATGCTGAATCTCTTCAACACCTTGTCCAAGTATGTACTTTGACTAAGTCCAATTAGTCTTTTACTCCGGTTTCTCAAAATCCTTATCCCTAGAATATAGGCAGCTTCTCCTAGGTCCTTCATAGAGAAACACTTCCCAAGCCAAAACTTAACTTCCTGCAGAGTTGGGATGTCATTTCCTATGAGTAGTATGTCATCCACATACAATACCAAAAAGCTAACTATACTCCCACTAGCCTTGACATACACACAAGATTCATCTTCACTCCTAGAAAAACCAAATTCATTGACCTTTTCATCAAAGCAAAGGTTCCATCTGCGAGGTGCGTGCTTTAATCCATAAATGGATTTCTCAAGCTTACACACTCTTTTAGGGTACTCGTTGCTGACAAAACCTTCTGGCTGACTCATGTAAACATCTTCAGTCAACTTTCCATTAAGGAAAGCGGTTTTGACATCCATTTGCCATATTTCATAGTCATGAAATGCAGCTATGGCTAACATAACCCTAATAGACTTAATCTTGGCTACTAGAGAAAAGGTCTCATCATAGTCCACTCCAGGAATTTGAAAGAAGCCCTTTGCAACCAGTCGAGCCTTATAAGTGTGTATATTACCATCCATGTCGGTCTTCTTCTTGAAGATCCATTTGCACCCTACAGTCTTACGACCTGGTACATTCTCAACCAACTTCCAAACTTGATTGTCATACATGGACTGTATCTCGCTATCCATAGCCTCTTTCCATATAGCAGACTCAGGGCCTGCCATGGCTTCTGTGTAGCTGTTAGGTTCATCTAGACCTACTAGTGTCTCACCTTCTGCAGTAATATGGAAACCATAGTAATCCTCAGGTGCATTCCTAACTCTCGTGGAACGCCTCAGAGGTACAGATTCGTCAATTGGCTCAACAGGAGTTTCCTCCTCAAGTTGAGGGCTAGGGTTTGAAGTTCCTTCACCACTTGACTCTTGAAGTTCTTCAAGGTCAATTTGCCTCCCACTGTCTCCTTGGCTTATAAATTCTCTCTCTCGAAAGACTCCTCTTCTTGCTACAAAGACCACATTATCACTAGGTCTGTAGAAGAGGTAACCAAAGGATCTTTGTGGGTAGCCGATGAAAATACACCTCTCGCTTCGGGGTTCTAGCTTATCATGAGACTTGCGCCTCACAAAAGCCTCGCAACCCCAAATCTTGATGTGGTCTAGTTTGGGTACTTTACCAGTCCACACCTCGTGAGGAGTTTTGGCAACTTTTTTTGTAGGGACTAGATTAAGAATATGGGCGGCAGTCTCTAAGGCATACCCCCAGAATCAGATTGGTAGCGAAGCTCGACTCATCATGGAACAAACCATATCCAACAAGGTTCGATTACGCCTCTCAGCCACACCATTCAACTGCGGTGTCTTGGGAGGTGTCAATTGTGAGACAATCCCACATTCCCTAAGATAGTCGAGGAACTCTGAACTAAGATACTCACCACCTCGATCGGATCAAAGCATCTTAATGTTCCTGCCCAATTGATTCTCGACTTCCTGTTTAAATTCATTAAACCTTTCAAAAGTCTCTGTCTTATGCTTGATTAAGTAGACATATCCATATCTACTGTAATCATCAGTAAAAGTCAAATAATAACAATTAGCATCCCTTGTGGCATGTTTGAATGGTCCACACACATTCGTGTGTACAAGGTCCAACAGACCTTCACCCCTTTCACAAGAACCTGTGAAAGGTGACTTTTTCATTTTCCCAAGTAAGCATGATTCGCAACTATCATCTGACTTTAGGTCAAATGACTCCAAGACTCCATCCTTTTGGAGTTGGCCTATGCGTTTCTTGCTTATATGTCCAAGACGATAATGCCATAATGATGCTTTATCCATGTTATTATTATTAACAAAATCAATACACAATACATTATTTCCTAAGTTATCAACCACAGATACTGTTTCATACACGCCATCACAAGGTAATGCTTTAAAATAAAGAACATTATTAAAGAAAGCATTAATCGAACCAACTTCATTATCAAATGAAAAGGTGAAACCTTGTTTATACAATGCATGAAAGGAAATAATATTTCTTGCCATTTCTGGCGAATAACAACACTTATTCAAATCTAAACTAAACCCACTACTTAGCGATAAAGTATAAACTCCAATCTTGGTGACAGGTGAAGCTTTCCTGTTTCCCATGATCAAGTTTATTCTTCCTTGCTCCACATTCTCACTTCTTCTTAGTCCCTTTAAATCAGAACAAATATGAATACCACAACCGGTATCAAGGACCCAAGAATTAGAATCGGGTGAGTTATTAGATAAGATAGTGTAAATACCTGCATGGTTGGGTTTAACTTTCCCATCCTTCACATGGCAATAGAAGCATTCAGCCTCTTTTGGGTCAGAAGAAGGAGTGATGAAGCCTTTCTTGGTTCCACTTGAAGAAGAGCCATCAAGGGTCCTAAACTTGGTATCCTTCGAAGAACTCTTTCTCTTCTTCCCTCGTCCTGTCCCGATTGCCAAGACAGGGGCGAAGTTTGTAGGAGTAGGAGTAGTAACAACCGCCTTACCCTTAAGACCACTTTCCGTGGTCTTTAAGAGTCCTTGAAGTTTGCTGAGAGTGACCTCTTCCTTGTTCATGTGGTATGTCATGCGGAATTGATCATAACATGAAGGTAAGGAGTGCAACATAATATCTATTGCTAGCTCCTCGGGGAAGTTCACATTAAGCTTCAGCAAGCGGTCCACAAATCTTTGCATTTTCTGCATGTGGCCCGTGATAGGTTCTCCATCCTTCATTCGGGTTGTTATCATGGAGGAGATGATTTCATACCTCTCTTGTCGTGCACTTTGATGGTATCTTTCCATCAAATCTTGGTGCATTTCAAAAGGGTAGTAGTCCTTGTAGGACTTTTGGAGGTCGGTTGTCATAGTGGCCATCATGATGCATGCCACCTTGGTGGCATCCCTTTCATGTGCCCTAAAGTCAACGATCTCTTGAGGAGTAGCAACTGTCTCATCAATCTCCTTAAGCTCCTTATCGAGGACATATTCTTTGTCCTCGTAGCGGGTAATCATTCAGATGTTTCTGATCCATTCATTAAAGTTGGATCCATCAAAAGTGACTTTCCCACACAAGTTCATAAGAGAAAAGGAGCCATTAGGGTTAGAGCCAGAAGCAGCAGTGTTTGCAGACATCTGAAGAGAAGAAAAGTTTAGTTTAGAAATAGAGATAGTCCTTAATAAAACACCCAAATGTAGTACTAAGGCTAGGACCCAATCACAATAAATTATACTTAGAAGAGGTATGCTGTAATCTAAGTAATAACATATTTGAAAGGTAGGTGAATGACGATTCACCAATTTCCACCAAAGTCGAAATATTAAAATATTAAATTTGGTTCTTAGAAACTCTTAGATTCTTTTGAGATTCAATGAACTTTTCAAAGGCATGTTTCAATCTCGAGTGTGCCCTCCAAGTTTTGTGACTGGGATGCCGAGGATCACAAAAAGAGGTGTGAAGTAACCATGCAAATTACTTGGTACCCTTAATAAATTACCCCTCAATCGATGTGTTGGTTAACCACAAACGCTCCATCGATACTATGATAAATATTAAGTCACCCTTTACCTACCTTGTTAAGTCCAAGTGAGTGTGCCGGTTAACCACACACGCTCCACTAACGACTTAGACAAAGTGTAAAGTGTAATTTCATTGATTAGCACCTTATTCACATTTTTCCTAAAGTAACTAAGATTGGGAATTTAATAAAACATTTAGTTACTTTATAATATTCATCATACTTTTAATGAGAATTTATAAGTCCTTGTCTTACCTGTTCGGCTAACGACCCTCCACCAGTCAAGCAAGCGGTGGGTGAGAGTGGACACCCATTAAGTTGCCATTTTATAGGCAACAACCTTATACCCACCTTATAGACCGACTTCGTGAATGAGGCGTACTAGCGGTAAGATGACTTTAATCTTATACATACATACATATATATATATATATATATATATATATATATATATATATATATCATTATTAACTTATAATATTATAAGTATAAGGGTTGAATTTTAACTTTTAAAATTCTAAGGGTTGGAACTAAAGTTTTAATCAAGACTTTACTTGTTCAAAAACTTGAGGGCAAGTTTTGTAAACTTTCACAACTTTTAATTTCTTGTAACTTATGAGTTTATTAGTGTATTAAAAATGAAGACTCTTCATTTTTATGACCCATGTGTTCTTTTAATGGTTTTTAAACAAAGTGACTTTTGGTTTTCCATAACTTGAGGACAAGTTATGGACTCCATTAAAACACATAATGATCATGAATTAATCTACCACATAGGTTACAAATAATTCCTATGATCATCTAAACATCATAAGATCAAGAATATGAATATGAACACTTTCATGAATCAAAAATTACATTTATAACTTTGTAATTTTGATAACTTGTTGTTGTAAATGGATCAGCAAAGACATTACACCATCTAAAACAGGTTTTCAAGTACCAAAATAGTTTAGGGTAATGTTTCTAGTCCATTTCCAACAACTAATGTCGAAAATCTGCAGTTTGAGGCTCCTACTCGCCGAGTGCATGAACCTACTCAGCAAGTAGGTTGAAGATTCACATGAACTCAGCGATTCCTCCCATGGACTCGGCGAGTTCATCAGTCAGATTGCAAAAATATCGACTTTTTCAACTATTTAGCACAAATAACAAGCAAACAAGCCTAGGCTCTGATACCAATGTTGGGTTTTCAGCATTCTAACACTTCCTAAGTGTACATGCAACCCTAATAAACTTGGATCTATGTTTGTCTAATTATCATGCAAAGTTGATTTCCAAGGCTATGATCCTATCTAGCATACATGGGGAACAATTTTAAATTGAATAATTGATAGAACTACATACCTTGTTGTTGTAAGTGTTCCTTGAAACCTTGTGAGCCTAGCACCTCAAGTGTGATGCCTCAAATGCTTCACACAACACCAAATGCAAAGTATAAACTTGAGAGAATACCCTAACACACTCAAAATCGGCCAAGCCCTCTTGTTTCTCTAGTGTATCACTAGTGTAGCAGATTTTGGGGAGAGACATGCTCCTTATATAGTGAGTTGCATTGGGTAAAACCCTAATGTAACATGACTCTTCATTTTTCAATCCATGGGTTAACTCCATGGATCATCCATGGAGTATCCTATGGGTGGAACCCAACTTGATAATCCATGGAGCCTCTTAGCCCACTATATAAGATATGGTAGATTTACATAATCTACCTATATATTTAATTAGTTATTCTTTTGATCACTTAATTAATTCTAAATTAATTCTTGATCAAAACTAATTAAATAATATTATTAATATATTAGAACTTATAATATATTAATAAACCATATGTGTTATTTCTCTCATTTAGTTTATCCAATTGCATGGTGCCATGCAACCCAAATGGACCATGCTGAGTCGGGTCAAGTATTTACCAGAAATAGTTATGGACTTAGACACCTTATCCAACAATAACAACATGTCTTTCATATGTATTTGCATTATAAGGATAATATTTTTTCCACAAAGTTTTTAAAATAAAAGAAAAGGTTTGATTTATTTATTTGAAGTATCCTCACAATGGCTTTTATGAAAAAAATTGTTTTTTATATGTTTCCATTGATAGCAATATTGGAAAATGGATTTGATTCTTTCATTTGTGGTAGTGTCATAATTCACCAAATAACGAAAGATTCTCATCACCCAAGTTTCAGTTGGATAGAAACTTGGAGTCATTCAAGTTGTATTGTGTGATGAATGAGAATTTTTCATCTTTGGGAAATTAAGACTAGTTCCTTGTTCACGTGTACATGTGAGTCAAGTGAAGGACTAAAGGATCAGGTACATTAGGTTGTGAACAGTTCAGGTCCACCACAAAGGTTGATAAGATTATTCGTTATGATTTACTAAAGTTTAGTAAATGTGGTTATGCTTACAAGTTTAAGTGTGATTCTGAAACATTGGAAAAGTTTCAATGTATGGCAGAATGAATAAGAAAAATCAAATTGGGCAAAAGTTTTTCCAATCTGAAGAGATGGGAGAGTACTTGAGTATCTTGTTTATTATTATCTTGGTGATTATGAAACCATATCAAAATTGATCATCTAAGGACACCTTAGTGCATTTGTTTGGCTAATGAGAGGAATCATGAATTGTTGAAATGGTTAAATCAAAAAGATAAATCATACTTCATTCCAAATCAAATCTTAGAGTCATACTCCAAGATTGAGCCTTGAGTGACATAATCTTTAGAAAGTTTAAAACACTTGTCAAATGTAGAGTAAAATGTTTTCTACTCTTGTACATTTGAAATTGGTAAGTGGTGATGTTTTGGATAAAACAAAGACCAACTGGGATCAATTGTCTGAAGTGTTTAACTTGATAAGAATCTGCACTAACTCTTGAATATTTGTTTTTGTCAAGGAATGGTTCTTGACAAAGAGAATCTTATATGTCAAGAGGTCAGTGGGAGTCTTAAAAGATCTTGAGACAGTTTCAAGAACTAATCAAGAGTTTTGTTAATCACTAGCCTACGACTTGAGGTCTCTAACCTATCGTGTTGACATATTCTTATTTTTGTGTCTATTCCAGTAAAAGTTGACTTTGCTTGTGAGTTCTATGAGTTCTCAATTGTTTTCATAACAACTCGAAAGCAATGGTGGGTATTGTGCTACCAGGTGGCAAGAAATTAAGATTGAACAAGTTCAATCCATATGAGTTTGGATTTGTCACTAACTTTGTCTTGTGATTATGGTTATGACAAATTCACATGGATAGGAACACTTACACCATAAAATCTAAGTGTCATAAGGTTTCTCTTCGATTCATGAAAATGATGGTAATGAAACTCTTTCACTAAGTAGATTTTGAGTAGATAGCAATTGTGAGAATAACAAAAGGTCTATACATTATGATTACGACATCCCTCTTCATAATTGTTTGGACACACATGTGAGCTATCTAAGGAAAGGTGTATGATTTTGATAAAGTCTTATCAAAGCAATCTCGTATCAGAAATCTGAACTTTGGTAAGAAAGTCAATAAAGTATTGATTTCTAGAAGTCCAGTTGATTTCTGGGTACATGTCAATGCTAGTGGGAGCATAAGTGTTATGCTAGTAAGATAAAGTGCTAGTGGGAGAATGATTATTATGTTTAGTGTTGCAAGTTAGCAATGTTAATTATAGAAAACAAAGTTTCAATTCGCTTTGAAATGTTGTTTTTCTATAATTAAGGGAGAAGATTTTATACTTAATTCTAATTCTACAAGCTTAGATTGAGATTTTAATCAACTGTAGTCAAGGATATATATATATATATATATATATATATATATATATATATATATATATATATATATATATATATATATATATATATATGAATGTTATGTTGGAATGGTTCAGCATAAGGAAATTCTATATATGTTTGATTCTCAAAATTCGATTATGATTACGGCATACATCTTCGTAGTTCGAATTGTGGGAACATGGCAAATAAAAAAATTTTATATCATGAATCATGACCCATATGCTTCGGGTAGAGGATCGATTACATGTGCTATAATATTTATCCATTCTAAAATATTCAAATGCCCAGGGCATTAAGAGGGAAAAAGGAATAGAACTGGATATGACTAAAATGATTATGCAATTGTCGAGGACAATCTAAGGTTTACCAATGATTGGTTGCTCATGGACAATTGGAAGTATATAGTTAGGACCATATTGACATATTTTGAAAAAAAAAACTTTTGTTCAGAAGTGATGGTCAAGATGGAATATGGAATTGTTTCCATAGGTGGAAGTTATTATTTGAAGATTAGAAAACCAATGAATAGAAGGATGTTCAAAGGAATGTACTTTGAATTTGAGACTTCGTTTCCATGGAATTGTTCTCCATTGGAATGCTTGGTAATGTCTGTTGCCAAGTCTTGGTGACTTGTTTGCATATTCATTACAAGAGGATCATTGCATATAAGTTTAGAAGCTAACAAGATTACGGTAAATGACAAGAATTGGGTGTTCTTACATTTATTGTAAAGGATTTGGGATTGTGAAATGAGCATCATTGAAATATTTTCAATCGATCTGTTTCACAAGGAGAGGACCATATGTAAACATAGAGTGCATACTTGGAGTATGGCATAGCTATTGTTTGGACAAACATAGTGTGCATGCTTGGAGCATGACACGACTATTGTTTTCAATTCAAGTACAAAGTTCATTAATAGATACATAAATAATAAGTAATCAATATGGTGCTTAGATAAAAGTTGTTTTATTTACACTCAAAGTGTTAGGGCCATATAAGATTAGTATTATTCTTGTGTTTCGCTTTGCATGTTTTGACTTCCAGAATAACTAGGTGATTTTTCCCGAATAACTAAGTTATTCAAATCATCCACAGTCAATCATATGTTGGAAGTAGATATGAATCAAGACTCTCATGATTTGGGTTTGTAGATGTCTAAAGTGTTTAGACATAGAAAGAATTGCTACAACATTCATGAGTGCTCATAAGTTCTGAGTATTGGGTTCAACCCACGCTCATTTGAATCACTTCATGGATTTTATCACGAGTGAATCATGAGACGATAATATCTTATATTCTTCAAACCTAGAGATATGAGTTGTTGACTATGAGTTGATTATACATTGATTTCACGAAAACACATTGGTAAATCGATGTTATAAAACGTGCCTTTGTGTATGATTCAACAAGTAGTCAGTATAAGCCTATGAGTCAAAGTTTATCAATTCCTTTTAACCTTAAAGGGATAAAAGCGATATTTATGGACCCCTCGGTGATTTAATGATGACACCTGTGAGTGCTTGGCCTAGCCAGGACTGATTTGATTTGTTCAATCAGTTAGTCATTATAAATTGGAAATCGGGAAACAACGAATGGATAGAGAGAATGATTATAATCCATGTCTCAGTCCATATGATATCTAGAATGGAGGAAAATATGATCCCTTATCTAATGGAAAATTCATTGACGAGATCAGAGTTCAGTTACAACGTCAGAGTTCGACAGAAGCTTTTGAGAGCTACGATTGCTAGTCGGGTTCTGAAGTCATACTCAATAATAGTTTTAGACTTATCTAAGTGGGAGACTTTTGGATTAATGTCTAAGTCCATAACAATAATTGGTAAGACTTGACCCGACCCGACATGGTCCATTTAGGTTGCATGGCATCGGAACACTTGGATAGACCTTTTATGAGAAAAAGATATATTTGTGACATATTAATATATTATAAGTTGTAATATATTAATATGAGATCATGTTATTTAATTAGTATTGATCAAGAATTAATTTGGACTTGATTTAGTGATCAAAAGAGACTAATTAAATATATGGGGATTGATTGTGTAAGTGATTCATTTTTATACATATGGGCTTTTTATCCAAGATTCCTTATGTTGGGTTTAACCCATGTGGTGATCCATGGATGCTCCATGGAGGTTAAAACCAATGGAGCATAAGGAATGGGTAAAGTCATGGGTTACATGGTGTAACCCTAATGTGCACACTATATAAAGACCCCATTAGTGTTGGATTATGTCACACCCCAAAACCAAGAACGGCGGAAACGTTTTGGGGCGGAGGACGTCATGTAAGGTAATCACAACACAGTAAATGTAAATAAGCAAACAACATCATCTATTGCATTAAATATATAATTTTAATACAAGCGTGTTCTGTACAGTTTTAGACACCAAAAATATAACGTAAATCAAAATAATAATATGATGAGTCTTGAGTGCGCTCCATCATCTCAAAAGCTGACATCGGTACCTGTCTACTGATGACCTGAGAATACAAGTTATTTTGAAAGAGTTTATCAGTATTAAGCTGGTGAGTTCATAAGTATTTTAATGTCGGCGTCTGTTATCAAAACGTTTGAACCTGTCTTAAGTATAAGTTCGTGAAATGTATATAAGTGTTTGTAAAAGTTTCAATCTCTCAAAAAAACCCATATTTTCTAATAAAGTAGCCTTCTACCAAGGCTTTAATTATTTTGCATGATCGTTTGTTGTAAAAGTGTGTGATTTCCCAAGTGCAACTATCTTTTAACAAAATATAGTTTGTACATTAAAGTTCAAGTGAGGTTATCACTAAAAATATGTAATGGGTAAATCTTTGTAGTACTGTTGTTTAGTTTTATAGTAACTACTGCTGTACTAACTACCTTAAACCGGATTTATATTAAGGTATAATGTGATAATTGCACCATACTATCGACTGGTAACAACGACATAAAGAACGGTCGTAATAACGGAATGACGTTTGGCACCCGCAGACCTGCAGGTCCGGCTGTAGCTAGCAGCAAGGTGTAGGATAGTCAATCCAGTATAGATCTATACGCAAACTCAACGCTCTCCCTCCAAGAGAATTCTGGCTACAACTCGGGCCATGACATTTAAGGCATGCTCCGATACAGTGGATCACATTTGTTATCGTATTCTTGCATATGTGATGAAATGTTTCTCGTTCTAGTATAGTTGTATATGTTCTCATAGTATAGTTGTATATATTCTCTTCCTAGTATAGACTCATGAATGACCTGACTCATTGATCTAGCAGTTGTAATAGTATGATTCTGTGTTACCCCGATGGTAACTTACTAATGGTGCGTCTAGTACGTATGAATATGGAAGTACTTTTATGTCTATATATGTATATTTGATATATAATTAATACGGAAACGACCTTCGGATGGTCATCCGAAATCCCAGCAGACCACATCCAAATCGAGAAAAAGGAAATAGGGTGGATGGCCTTCCTAAGCCCTTTAAACATTATTTATACATCTATACATATATGGGCATGCAATTTATAATATAAAAGCATAAATAAGTATTTGTAAGACATTTGAAACGTAAGTATTATTTTTAAAGAAAGATCGACTTGGTGTCAATCTATAAAACAATTTGAAGGCATAGATTTGATTAAAACAGTTTAAGTATAAGGAACATTTGTTTAAATCACAGTTGTAGTATAAATTTGAAAAGTAAATGGGTTTGGAAAACATTTTGAAGTAAAACAGTTTGATAGACAGTTTGAATAGTGATAAAATCACTGGTTTCCCTAGTTATTAATCACATGTGATTAATGCAATCACATGTGATTGAAGCAATAACTATAAGTATTTAACATGTATCCCCCCTTGAAAGCATATAAAAGAATTTATAGAACATTTAAAAGGTAATTTAAGGGGTATGAACTCACTTGATTGATTGAAGAAAGCGAGATGGAAAACCGGGCAGAGTTTCGTCTCGGGAAATGGATTTTTCTCGGGATTCTCGGGAATCTCGGGAGTAAAATCGACCCTCGGGACTTGAGCAAAAAGACTAGAGCTTCGGGTTTGAACGGGCACGGAAATCGAGGCAAGATCGTGAGAGAAAGGAGAGAAATGAGCAAAATTTCCGGAAAGCCTCGCATCCCTTTTATAGGGGTGCTGAACCGCCTCGGTACGCTGGGCGTACGAGGGTACACAGCGCGTACGAAACGCCATCGCTTACGCACTTCGGATGGGACGGCGGGTCGGACGGGCGGGTCGGAAGCTTCGCATAGGCGACGTGGACGATCCGAGGTCCTTGATCTGAGTACGCGGGGCGTACGAAGGTACGCAGTTCGGTCCTATCCGATGACTCCCCTTCGGATAATACCGGGAGTTTATAATTAAATTTATATTTATTTTAAATAAACTTCTAAAATTCATATCTCCTTCATACGAACTCCGTTTTTGACGTTCTTTATATCCACGCGAAGGTGAGACCAAGATCTACAACTTTCGTTTAGACTCCGTTGGCAAATTCCGAAATTATTTTTATTATTTATTTATTAAAATGACGTGATTAAGGAATTTCTTCAAAAATTCATAACTTCCTCATCCGAAGTTAGATTTGGACGTTCTTTTTATGTACGAAAACCTTGATATGAATACTACTACTTTATTTATCCCAAATAAGATTTTAGGAAGGTTATATTTTGACCTAGATTTGATTGGTTTTACATTACATTGTCTCGACATATCGGGTTGTCACATCATCCCCCCGTTAGAAGGAATTTCGTCCCGAAATTAGAATTTAAGAAAGTAAGAAATTACAAATAACTAAGCAAAAAGGTGAGGGTATTTTAGTTTCATCTGATCCTCACGTTCCCAAGTGAATTCCGGTCCTCGCTTGGCATTCCAGCGAACCTTCACGATAGGGATACGGCTTTGCTTTGTCTGCTTGACCTCACGGTCCATGATCTCTACAGGTTCTTCCACGAAGTTGAGGCTCTCGTTGATCTCGATCTCATCGAGTGGGATTACAAGAGTCTCGTCAGATAGACACTTTTTCAAGTTAGATACGTGGAATGTAGAATGTACATTACGAAGCGCGTCAGGTAGGTTGAGTTTGTAAGCTACGGGGCCGACTCTTGCAAGAATCTCGAAAGGCCCTATGTACCTTGGATTAAGCTTCCCACGCTTGCCGAAGCGTATCAACCCCTTCCAGGGTGAGACTTTGAGGAGGACTCGGTCTCCCACCTGAAATTCCAAGGGTTTCCTTCGTTTATCAGCGTAGCTCTTCTGTCGGTCTCTAGAGGCTTTCAATCGTTCACGGATCTGAACGATTTTCTCTGTTGTTTCCCGAATGATCTCCGAACCGGTGAGAGTACTGTCGGAAGCTTGCCCCCTGGCTAATTGGGTATCACCCACCTCAGCCCAGCACAAAGGGGATCTGCACTTTCGGCCGTAGAGAGCTTCAAATGGAGCAGCCTTGATGCTCGTGTGATAACTGTTATTATAGGATAACTCGACAAGGGGTAAATGAGTATCCCATGCCTTCCCAAAGTCAATCACGCAGGCTCGCAACATATCTTCCAGTGTTTGGATGGTCCTCTCACTCTGTCCGTTGGTATGAGGATGGTAGGCTGTGCTCATGTCCAGCCTCGTTCCTAGGGAATGTTGTAGTGATTGCCAAAATCTTGAGGTGAACCTACTATCTCTATCGGAGATAATGGATGTAGGTACACCATGTACCCGTACGATTTCCCTAATGTATGTGCGCGTAAGTTTCTCCATCTTGTCGGTTTCTTTGATAGGCAGGAAGTGTGCAGACTTGGTCAATCTATCAACGATGACCCATATGGTGTCAAGTCCACCCGTTGTCTTGGGTAACTTGGTTATGAAATCCATAGTGATCCGCTCCCACTTCCATTCCGGGATCTCTGGTTGTTGTAATAAACCAGAGGGCTTCTGGTACTCGACCTTAACCTTTGCGCAAGTAAGGTATTTACTTACGAAGGTAGCAATCTCTGCTTTCATATTAGGCCACCAGTATAGCTTTTTAAGATCCAGATACATCTTATCTGAACCTGGGTGGACGGAATACCGAGTGTTGTGCGCCTCGGTCATGACCAAGTCTCGGAAACCACCGTGTTTCGGTGTCCAGATCCGGTTCATGAAATATAAAGCTCCGTCACCCTTGGCTTCTAAATTCTTATCCATTCCTCTAAGGGATTCACTTGACACATTTTCAGGTTTCATGGCCTCAAGTTGAGCCGCCTGAATTTGCTTAGTCAGGTGTGAATGGATGGTTATCGATAATGACTTGACTTTGCGACCAGAATATTCCTTCCGACTTAGGTCGTCTGCTACTACGTTGGCTTTACCCGGATGATAACGAATGTTGCATTCGTAATCACTGAGTAGCTCGACCCACCGTCATTGTCTCATGTTGAGCTCCTTTTGATCGAAAATGTGTTGTAAACTCTTGTGATCGGTAAAGATAGTGCTCTTCGTTCCATACAAGTAGTGTCTCCAGATCTTCAGAGCAAACACTACTGCTCCTAGTTCAAGATCGTGGGTCGTGTAGTTAACCTCGTGTGTCTTCAACTATCTCGAGGCATAGGCGATGACCCTACCTCGCTGCATTAGGACACATCCGAGCCCTTGATTCGATGCATTGCAATAGACTACGAAGTCTTCTATTCCTTTGGGAAGGGATAGTATTGGCGCGGTGCACAAGGCTCGTTTGAGCGTTTGGAACGCTCTTTCTTGTTTCTCTTCCCAGTCAAAGGCCACGCCTTTCTTGGTTAGGGTTGTAAGAGGTTTTGCTATTCGAGAGAAGTTCTGAATGAATCTGCGGTAGTAGCCAGCTTGACCTAGAAATTGACGAATTTCTGTAGGCGTCTTCGGTGCTGACCAGTTCTTAATGGCTTTAATTTTGGATGGGTCCACGTGGATTCCCTCTTTGCTTACTACGTGTCCTAAGAATTCAACTCTCCGGATCCAAAATTCACATTTCGAGAACTTCGCATAAAGCTTCTCTTTTCGTAAAGTCTCTAGAATTTGTCGCAGATGATCGCCATGCTCTTTCTTACTTCGGGAGTAGATCAAGATGTCGTCAATGAAAACGATGACGAACTGATCCAAGTAAGGTCGGCATACTCTATTCATCAGTTCCATGAAGACTGCAGGCGCATTGGTCAATCCGAATGGCATCACCACAAACTCGTAATGTCCGTAACGAGTTCGGCACATCCTCCTCTAGCACTCGCAACTGGTGTTATCCGGATCTCAGATCAATCTTAGAAAAATAATTTGCCCCTTGCAGTTGGTCGAATAGATCATCTATGCGAGGCAGAGGGTAACGATTCTTGACCGTCAGTTTGTTGAGTTCTCTGTAGTCAATACACATACAGAATGATCTGTCTTTCTTCTTAACGAACAAGACCGGTGCTCCCCAAGGTGAGAAACTCGGTCTTATAAAGCCCTTGCTGAGCAATTCGTTAAGTTGACCAGAGAGTTCCTGCATCTCAGCTGGTGCTAAGCGGTAGGGCGACTTGGCTACTGGGGTAGCTCCCGGGACTAAGTCGATTCTGAACTCGACCTGTCGTTGTGGAGGTAACCCGGGTAGTTCTTCTGGGAAAATGTCGGGGAAGTCACTCACTACAGGGATGTTCTTTAGTTCTTTCGTTTCGAGGCTCGTGTCGACGACGTGAGCAAAGAATGCATGGTATTCCTTACGCAGGTATTTCTGTGCTTGAATACTTGATATGATGCGGAGACTTGCACCGGGTTTGTCGCCGTAGACTATAAGAGTTTCGTTAGACGGAAGGTTTAGACGGACTGCTTTCTCGAAGCACATGATGTCGGCACGATGAAGGCTTAACCAATCCATGCCAATGATAACGTCGAAACTTTTTATTGAGACTGGCATGAGGTCGATTAGAAATGAATGGTTATCTAGAGTTAGGGTACAACCTAAGTATATGCTACTAGTACTTTCAGTTTTTCCATTAGCCATTTCTACCGTGAATAGTTCTTTGAGTGCGTGCGGTGGTTGATTAAGCATGCGAGCAAAATTTTGGTTTACGAAGCTTCGCTCCGCACCACTATCGAACAGAATGCATGCATAGGAGTTATCGAGGAGGAACGTACCAGTTACCACTGTCGGGTCAGCAACTGCTTCCCCGTGGCCTATAGCCAGTACCCTCCCTGCTCCTCCAGCATTCCTCGCTTTGGGGCAGTCCCTCTTAAAGTGGCCTACTTCGCCACATCTATAGCAGGTTGGGCTCGCGCCAGAGCCAGGGACTTGGTTGATAGGTTGTGCCGGGAACTTACAGAAACGGACGGTGTGTCCTTTCCTGTTGCAGTTAGAGCACTGCATTTCACGGCAGGGGCCGTTGTGGTGGTAGTTGCATTTGTTGCACTTGGGCGAACTTCCAGCATACCGACTCACCGGAGCAGTAGTAGCAGCAGTAGGGGTTATTGCGGCATGAATTGCCACCATTTGCTGCTTTTTGGCAGCCTACTGCTTCTTCTTTTCATCCCAGAATTTCCGCTTAGTATCAGCGGGTTTGGAGGGTTCCGGGATGGCTAGGGTGGTTGTGGTTGTAGGGGTTTTGACTCCATGGTCAATGAGTCGTTGTGCCAATCGTTTGGCACTGTCGAAGGTAGCGGGGTTTGATGCTAGAACATTCCCCTGATACGGAGGCACTAGCCCCCATATGTACCTCTCGATCTTCTTCCCCTCGGTGGGAACCATGTTGGGGCAGAGGGCCAGCAGCTCGCTGAATCGGGCAGTATAAGCGACCACATTGGTGCCCTTCATCGTCAGGTTCCAGAGTTCCTACTCCAGTTTCTGGATCTCGCCCCTCGGGCAGTATTCCTCAGTCATGAGGTCTTTCATTGTTTCCCAGCCTATGTCGTTGGCTACGACGAGAGTTAGTGCCTTGACATGGCCGTTCCACCATGTCAGGGCCTTTCCTTCAAAGGTGCATGCGGCGTACTTGACTTTACTCGCCGCAGGACATGAACAGATTTCGAAGATTGATTCAGTCTTCTCGAGCCATTGCGAGAGGGCAATGACTCCGCCGGTGCCGTAAAAAGGCTTCGGTTTGCAATTTGTGAAATGCTTGTATGAGCACTCTCTCGAGCGCACAGGGGTTTCAACCGGGGTTGATTCCACAGGGGTTCCACCTCTGTTGGCATCAGAAGAGTGATACTGAGCCATGGCAGTTGCCACTGCTGCAGCTACGGCAGCATTCAGGGCTACAGTATCGATGACCGGAGGCGGAGGAGGTGGTGGTGCAGGATTATTCCTGGGAGATTTGCGAGGAGGCATCTTTCAGCTATAAGTTTATAAAGATAAGAAAAATGGTAAGAATTAATTTGTAAGCAACGTGAGAGTGACACATGGACTAACTAACCATAGTCCAATAGTTGAAAGAGTGTTTGAAACCACAATAAGAAATATTAGTAGGAAGCACAAGTGTATAAATTTTTCCCACAGATAGATAGATCTCAAAAATACTGGTATTACTGATGTAATAAGTTCAGGGAAAATCGACCTAACAGTAGGTCTTACATCATACCATATAGAAAAGTTTGACAGTTCTTAGATTTCAAATTTGAGTACGGAAAGTTGAAAATATTTTACAAACAAGTGCTACTTAGAGCACAGATGTTAAAGGCTATTCTTTAATCAAAAGACAGAGATGTACTAGACATCAACCAACGGCGATGGGAAAATCCCGGGCGAGTACTGCGGTCGGACACTTGACGAAACACCTCTTGAAGGTGTCGATCCTGAGTCCTCTGACAAGCTCGAAGTTCCAAGATTTCAGCTCGTGAGGCAGCCAACTGCTACTGCAGGGTTTTATTTGTCCTCCGGGTCCGTTCCATGTCTTCTTCAAGACGGCGGATGCGGACTGTGTTGACACCTGAGTCGGCATCAATGTCTATGACCCGGTCGATGGTTGCTCAACCTTGCTCGACATTACGAGCTATTCTGCGGATAATGACAGGCAGAGCTCGGTCAGTAGAGCCACCATCGCTGACGTTGTAAAAGCTTCGGTCCCCTAAGTATGGTAAGGGTTGACCCTGTTCATCACTCCAACGATTCCAGTTGTCTGCCCACAAGGGAGTAGGACCTGGAAGGGCTGGTCGAGGGTTGTTGTTCGGGGCTTGACCTACGAGCGGTAGGTTGTTGATTTCAGGCTCGGAGTCGGATCCATCAGAAAAGCCTTCTGCGAGGTGATCATCCAAAGGGATTTGATGCTCAACCTTGGGCTCTTCATCGATCCACCCGGTATTGCCTTCATTTGGAAAGTATGGGTCGCCGTGATGGAAATCTAGCCATTCGATCTACGCGAGAAGGGAGGTCTAAGAATGTAGTATACGTGTAACTAGTAGTACAAAATACACCTATAGTATTTTTAGCTTAAGTTCTACTGATCTTCTTGTAGTATTGTTGGTAAGTTTTTAGACTTGTTAACCTATCACAACCATTCTAGGGCATATGCTAATCACTCCTAGGACCAGCATAGTTGATTAGGCTATGCCATTCCCAGGACTGACCATACATCCCCGAGCTCACTTGTGATATTTAACAATCGTAATACTTTTGTTCTTGTCATTGTGACACTGATTTTAGTATGAATGCAGACTAGTATACTTAATTAAATATTTTAATATTTAAAGTATAGACTCTTAGTCAGAGTTTAATCCCAAATGTGTTTATAGTTTAGTATATCTTTTATGGGTTGATATAGTTGATTCATTATAAACTATGCTCTGATACCAATCTGTCACACCCCAAAACCAAGAACGGCGGAAACGTTCTGGGGCGGAGGACGTCATGTAAGGTAATCACAACATAGTAAATGTAAATAAGCAAACAACATCATCCATTGCATTAAATATATAATTTTAATACATGCGTGTTTTGTACAGTTTTAGACACCAAAAATATAACGTAAATCAAAATAATAATATGATTAGTCTTGAGTGCGCTCCGTCATCTCAAAAGCTGGCATCGGTACCTGTCTACTGATGACCTGAGAATACAAGTTATTTTGAAAGAGTTTATCAGCATTAAGCTGGTGAGTTCATAAGTATTTTAATGTCGGTGTCTGTTATCAAAACGTTTGAACCTGTCTTAAGTATAAGTTCGTGAAATGTATATAAGTGTTTGTAAAAGTTTGAATCTCTCAGAAAAACCCATATTTTCTAATAAAGTAGCCTTCTACCAAGGCTTTAACTGTTTTGCATGATCGTTTGTTGTAAAAGTGTGTGATTTCCCAAGTGCAACTATCTTTTAACAAAATATAGTTTGTATATTAAAGTTCAAGTGAGGTTATCACTAAAAATATGTAATGGGTAAATCTTTGTAGTACTGTTGTTTAGTTTTATAGTAACTACTGCTGTACTAACTACCTTAAACCGGATTTATATTAAGGTATAATGTGATAATTGCACCATACTATCGACTGGTAACAACGACATAAAGAACGGTCGTAATAACGGAATGACGTTTGGCACCCGCAGACCTGCAGGTCCGGCTGTAGCTAGCAGCAAGGTGTAGGATAGTCAATCCAGTATAGATCTATACGCAAACTCAACGCTCTCCCTCCAAGAGAATTCTGGCTACAACTCGGGCCATGACATTTAAGGCATGCTCCGATACAGTGGATCACATTTGTTATCGTATTCTTGCATATGTGATGAAATGTTTCTCGTTCTAGTATAGTTGTATATGTTCTCATAGTATAGTTGTATATATTCTCTTCCTAGTATAGACTCATGAATGACCTGACTCATTGATCTAGCAGTTGTAATAGTATGATTCTGTGTTACCCCAATGGTAACTTACTAATGGTGCGTCTAGTACGTATGAATATGGAAGTACTTTTATGTCTATATATGTATATTTGATATATAATTAATATGGAAACGACCTTCGGATGGTCACCCGAAATCCCACCAGACCACATCCAAATCGAGAAAAAGGAAATAGGGTGGATGGCCTTCCTAAGCCCTTTAAACATTATTTATACATCTATACATATATGGGCATGCAATTTATAATATAAAAGCATAAATAAGTATTTCTAAGACATTTGAAACGTAAGTAATATTTTTAAAGAAAGATCGACTTGGTGTCAATCTATAAAACAATTTGAAGGCATAGATTTGATTAAAACAGTTTAAGTATAAGGAACATTTGTTTAAATCACAGTTGTAGTATAAATTTGAAAAGTAAATGGGTTTGGAAAACATTTTGAAGTAAAACAGTTTGATAGACAGTTTGAATAGTGATAAAATCACTGGTTTCCCTAGTTATTAATCACATGTGATTAATGCAATCACATGTGATTGAAGCAATAACTATAAGTATTTAACTTGTATCCCCCCCTTGAAAGCATATAAAAGAATTTATAGAACATTTAAAAGGTAATTTAAGGGGTATGAACTCACTTGATTGATTGAAGAAAGCGAGATGGAAAACCGGGCAGAGTTTCGTCTCGGGAAATGGATTTTTCTCGGGATTCTCGGGAATCTCGGGAGTAAAATCGACCCTCGGGACTTGAGCAAAAAGACCAGAGCTTCGGGTTTGAACGGGCACGGAAATCGAGGCAAGATCGTGAGAGAAAGGAGAGAAATGAGCAAAATTTCCGGAAAGCCTCGCATCCCTTTTATAGGGGTGCTGAACCGCCTCGGTACGCTGGGCGTACGAGGGTACGCAGCGGGTACGAGACGTCATCGCTTACGCACTTCGGATGGGATGGCGGGTCGGACGGGCGGGTCGGTAGCTTCGCATAGGCGACGTGGACGATCCGAGGCCCTTGATCTGAGTACGCGGGGCGTACGAAGGTACGTAGGGCGTACTTCGGTCCTATCCGATGACTCCCCTTCGGATAATACCGGGAGTTTATAATTAAATTTATATTTATTTTAAATAAACTTCTAAAATTCATATCTCCCTCATACAAACTCCGTTTTTGACGTTCTTTATATCCACGTGAAGGTGAGACCAAGATCTACAAATTTCGTTTAGACTCCGTTGGCAAATTCCGAAATTATTTTTATTATTTATTTATTAAAATGACGTGATTAAGGAATTTCTTCAAAAATTCATAACTTCCTCATCCGAAGTTAGATTTGGACGTTCTTTTTATGTACGAAAACTTTGATATGAATACTACTACTTTATTTAACCCAAATAAGATTTTAGGAAGGTTATATTTTGACCTAGATTTGATTGGTTTTACATTACATTGTCTCAAAATATCGGGTTGTCACAGATTAGGTGTCTAAGCCCATAACTATAATTGGTATGTGCTTGAATTGATAGCAGCACAGTCCTTTTAGGTTGCCCTCAAACCTAGCAACCGGACAAGGAAATTATGAAAGGAGAGATATTAATTTATTATAAGATTAATAATTAATATAAATGAATTTATTAATATGTTAAAAGATTAATATATTAATAATAAATTATTTTGTTTAATTAATTGTTAGCCAGAAATTAATTAGAATTAATTTCGGGGTTAAAAGAATTAATTATAAGGTGCAGGGACTAGTTTGCAATTATCTAATAGTTTAGTGGAAGGCTCTAGAACCCCCTTGGATAAGGGTGGACGAAATCTTTAGGGGAAACCCTAATAATTTCGTCCATAGGGGCTTGGATAAGGCCCTTGGGTTTGCTTAGGCCCTAAGCAAAGGATAACTAGGGTTTCCCCTAAACCCTAGATCCCTCAGCTATATAAGGAGCCTCCTGGTTCATGTTTTGGTCACTCTTTTCTTTTGAAGAAACCCTAAGGGCCGAAATTTTGCATACTCCCTCTTCCCTCTCTCCTCTACTTTCCTTCTTGCTTGTTTGGGTGTGATTCCATTAGAGGCATTACACTTGTGGTGCTAAGCTTCCAAGAAGACCAAGATCAAGATCAAGGGAATCATCAATTGTTTACTATAACAATTGAAAGGTATGTAATTACTAAACCCTAGTTTGTAAATTTCGATTATAGCCTCTCTCCTCTAGGGTTCTTCTTTTGCAATTGAAAGTTGTATGTTCAATAGATAAAACATAGATCCAAAGTAGGTTGCATGTGAACTTATGAATTTTTTCCTAGTTTATTTGTTTTACCTAATACCCATCAGTGGTATCAGAGCCTTTGTTTGTTTTAAATTGAATTGTTATAATTGTTGAATTGCAAATTAGGGTTTATAGCTATTAAACCCCAAAGGCCATTTTTTCGATTTTTAGGGTTGTGGATCAAAGGGTTTTTGAAAACCCTAGCCTCCAAAGAACCCTAATCGAAATTAGGGTTAGGGTTTTGAAAACCCTAGCCTCCTCCGTTGAAAATTTCAAAATATGCTATAAAGATTAGGGTTTCTTTGTTTTGGATAATAGTTGCCTTATTGGATAATTGAGAAAAATAAGGAAATTATCCTATCCCCATATTTTCGAAATCTAGAAGGGATATGGATTAGGATTAAATTAATTGTTTAATTTAATTAGATAATCCTTACAAGATTTAATAAATTAATTAAAAGTTAATTAGTAGATAAATATTAAATCTAATTAATTGGTTTATTTAAATTTAAAATTTAATAGTTTAAATTTCGAAAAAAAATTTATATAAACCCTTGGAGTTTTAAAATGTTTTAAAACACACCTTATATATATATATATATATATATATATATATATATATATATATATATATATATATATATATATATATATATATATATATTATAATTAAAAGTTAAATATTATATATGTATAAAGAATATGGTCAGTCAAATCACTAGTATGCCTCATTCACGAAGCTAGTCTATAAGGGGGTATAAGGAAACTGCCTATAAAATGGTAGTTGAATGGGTATCCACTCTCACCCACCGCTTCCTTGATTAGTGGAGGGTCGTTAGCAGAACGGATTTGATAGGACAACTACTTCCCATTAAAAGTATAATGCTATTAAAGAAAGTACTAGAACAATATTTTTCAAAATCCCAACTCTAGTTACTTTAGGAAAAATGTGAAAAGTATGCTAATCCATGAAATTGCACATTATGCTTTATTGGTCGTTACTGGAGCGTGTGTGGTTAACCGGCACACTAAAAGGTACTAATAAAGAGGAGTAATGGGTATCTTATAATTATCATTTTGATGGAGCGTGTGTGGTTTACCGGCACATCAATAGTTAATGATAAAGACAATAAGGTTACCAAGCACATTTGCATGGTTATTCACATCTAGTTTGTGATCCTCGGTATCCCAGTCACAAATAGTAGAGCATAATCCGAGATTAAAACATGCCATTAAATATTTTTAAGGTATCTCAAAAGAATTAGGAATTTCACTTCGTTTATTTTGTCTAATGGTGGAATTGGTGAATCGTCATTCACCCACCTTTATGGGATTTGAACTTGGATCTCGGCATCCCATTTCTAAGTTGTAAATCGTCATAGTTGGGTCCTAACCTTGATATGATATCTTTGGGTTATTATATTGAGGTATCTTGGAATCTAACTAAAACTATCTTTCTTTTCAGATGTCTACTCATGGAAACACTTCTGCTTCATCATCCTCCAGCCACAACTTCTCTCTACTAAACATCTGCTCCAAAGTCGTTATGGATGGCTCCAACTATAACGATTGGACGCGTAACATCAAGATGGCGCTTAGATTCGAGGAGAAAGAGTATGTCCTTGAAAAGGAGCTCAAAGAACTTGATGAGTCAAAAGCCACTCCCGAAGAGTATGCTGCCTACAAGAAACACTATGATGATGCTACCAAAGTGGCATGCATCATGGTTGCAACCATGTCCCCAGAATTGCAGAGGTACTATGAGGACTACTGGCCTTTTGAGATGAACAAGGACCTTATGGAAAAGTACCATAAGCAAGCTCGTCAAGAAAAGTTTGAGGTAGTCAAGTCACTCATGGCTTGCAAGATGAAAGAGGGGTAATCGGTTGTATCTCATGTGCAAAGAATGCAACGCTACATAGAGCATTTGGTCAAGCTCAACATTCACTTCGATGAGGAATTGGCCATAGACATGGTCTTGAACTCGTTGCCTAATTGTTATGGTCAGTTTATCTTAACTTACCATTTGAACAACACTGAGCAGACTTTGGCCCAATTGCACAACTTGTTGCAGACAGCTGAGGCAGGGATGAAGGGTAAAAGTATACCCTCCACACCTGCAAGTACCCCTGTCTTGGCCATTGGACAGGGAAAGGGGAAGAAGAGGAAAGGTCCTCCCAAGCAAAACTGGAAGAGCAAGGCTCAAGCTGTGTCATCTAGTTATGGCCCGAAGGCTAAGCCCAATGGTTCCACTCCCCATGTTTCTGATCCAAAAGAGGCCATTTTCTTTTACTGCAATCAAAAGGGGCATTGGAAGAGATCTCGCCCATAATATCTGCAAGATATCAAGGATGGCAAAGTGAAGCCATCCTCGGCAGGTATTTACACTATTTCTGCTAATAACTCATTATCTTCTCATTCATGGGTCCTTGATACAGGATGTGGTTTTCATATCTATTCTGATTTGCAGGGGCTAAAGGAAAGTGAGGAGATAGAGCATGGGAGGATAAAATTGATCATGGGGAACAGAAAGTCTTCACTAGTGACCAAGATCGGAGTTTATCAACTATTGCTTAGTAATGATGTTAGATTAGACTTAACAAATTGTTGCTATTCGTCTGAGATGACGAGAAACATTATTTCATTTCATGCATTGTCCAGACAAGGTTTTAAATATTCTTTTAATGATTTGAATGGTTCAATTTTTGTTTATAAGAATGGTGTTTTTGTGTTTGAAGCTTTACCTTGTGATGGTGTGTATGAAACAGTGACTTGTGTTGATAGCTTAGGAAATAGTGTACCTAATATTGACTTGTCTAATAGTGTAGACAAGGCATGCTTGTGGCATTGTCGTCTTGGACACATTAACAAGAAACGCATAGCCCAACTCCAAAAGGATGGAGTATTGGAATCATTTGACCTAAAATCAGATGATATGTGTGAATCTTGTCTTTTGGGAAGGATGAAAAAATCACCATTCACAGGGTCTTATGAAAGAGGTGAAGGTTTGTTGGATCTCATACACATAGATGTGTGTGGGCCCTTCAGATCAACCACAAGAGATGCTAATCGATTCTATGTGACTTTCACTGACGATTATAGCAGATATGGTTACATCTACTTGATCAAACATAAGTCAGAAACCTTTGAAAAGTTCAAAGAATTCAAGCATGAAGTCGAAAATCAATTGGGCAGAAAGATCAAGATACTTAGATCCGATAGAGGCGGGGAGTATCTTAGTACCGAGTTCAACGACTATCTGAAAGAATGTGGGATAGTCTCACAATTGACTCCTCCTAGGACACCACAGTTAAATGGTGTAGCTGAGAGGCATAATCGAACCTTGTTAGACATGGTTCGTTCTATGATGAGTCGTGCCTCGCTTCCTATTCACTTCTGGGGGTATGCCTTAGAGACAGCCGCCTACATCCTCAATCGTGTCCCTACAAAGAAGGTTGCCAAAACACCTCACGAAATATGGACAGGGAAGGTTCCCTCGTTAGCACATATTAAAGTCTGGGGTTGTGAAGCTTTCGTAAGACGAGAGACTCACGACAAGCTAGCAGCTAGAAGTGCGAAATGTGTTTTCATTGGTTACCCAAAGCAGTCTTTTGGATATTTGTTCTACAGACCTAGTGAAAACGTGGTGTTTGTAGCTCGAAGAGGTGTCTTTCTGGAAAGAGAGCTCATATTCAAAGAGGACAGTGGGAGTACCTTTGACCTTGAAGAGATTCAAGAGTCAACCAATCAAGGAACCTTAGATGACACTAACACTCAACCAGAGGAAACAGTTCCTGTTGAACCGGTTGATAAATCATTACCGCTTCGAAGATCCACTAGGGTGAGTGTGCCACCTGAGTTGTATGGTTTTCATATTACTTCAGATGGTGACACATTCATAAGTGACAGAACATTGGTAAACTTAGATGAACCAGCCACTTATAAGGAAGCAATGGCAGGCCCAGAGGCTTCCAAGTGGAAAGAAGCAATGGACAGCGAGATTAAGTCCATGTATGACAACCAAGTTTGGAATTTGGTTGATAGTGCACCAGGTCGGAAGACAGTTGGGTGCAAATGGATCTTCAAGAAGAAGACAGACATGGATGGGAATGTGCATACATTCAAGGCTCGATTGGTTGCAAAAGGTTTAACTCAAACCCCAGGGGTTGACTATGATGAGACTTTTTCGCCGGTGGCTAAGATTAAATCTATTAGGATATTGCTCGCCATAGCTGCCTTTCATGACTATGAAATCTGGCAGATGGATGTCAAGACTGCCTTCCTTAACGGGAAGTTGGCTGAGGATGTTTACATGAGTCAGCCAGAGGGTTTTGTTGATGCAAAGTTTCCCAATAGAGTATGCAAGCTTGAGAAATCCATTTATGGATTGAAACAAGCATCTCGCAGCTGGAATCTTTGCTTCCATGAGAAAGTCAAAGAGTTTGGTTTCTCTAGAAGTGAAGATGAGTTTTGTGTGTATATCAAGGCTAGTGGGAGTATAGTAACTTTTCTGGTGTTATATGTCGATGACATATTACTCATTGGTAACGACGTTCCAACCTTGAATGAAGTTAAGTCTTCGCTTGGAAAGTGTTTTGCCATGAAAGACCTAGGAGAAGCCACCTATATTCTTGGGATTAGAATATTGAGAGATAGAAAGAAGAGACAAATTGGACTTAGTCAGAGCACATACTTGGATAAGGTACTAAAGAGGTTTAGTATGGAAAATTCCAAGAAGGGAGAGCTACCTATCCAGAGCAATACCAAATTGAGTAAGACTCAATGCCCGAGTACAGATGATGAAATAGATGACATGAGTCGTGTACCTTATGCTTCCGCTGTCGGATCGATCATGTACGCTATGACATGTACTCACCCTGATGTGGCATTTGCTTTGAGCATGGTCAGTCGCTATCAGGGAAACCCAGGTAGAGCTCATTGGATAGCCGTGAAGAATATACTCAAGTATTTAGGTAGAACGAAGGACTGGGTCCCTGTACTTGGTGGCAATGATACTTTGAGTGTAGATGGTTACAATGATGCCAACTTTCAGACGGATAGAGATAACTTCCGTTCTCAGTCAGGCTGGGTATTCTTGTTAAATGGAGGAGCAGTTACTTGGAAGAGTTCCAAGCAAGAAACGGTGGCTGATTCTACTTGTGAATCAGAGTACATAGCAGCAAGTGAAACGTCGAAAGAAGCAGCTTGGTTGAGGAACTTCATCGGGGATCTCGGAGTTGTTCCAACCATCCAGGAGCCTATGGAACTGTTCTGCGATAATGAAGGAGCGGTTGCCTTGACAAAGGAACCGAGAGATCATGGTAAAACAAGACATATCGACAGAAAGTACCATTTCATCAGACATAGAGAAGAAGAAGGCCATCTTATAGTGAAGAGGGTGTCATCTGAAGATAACCCAGCAGATCCCCTCACAAAGGGTATGAGTAGGGCTAAGCATATTCAGCATGCTCGGAGCATAGGACTGAAAGATGATATTAGTTTTAGTAGTTAGATTAGTTTTGTTCTGAAACTTGTAACAAAGTAAACGTAATTGACTTTTGGTGATTAAATAATAAAGTATTATTTATAAGTTTGGGTTCTACCTTTTGTCAATTATTGTGTTTCATTTTTGCATGTTTTACTTCCCGAATAATAAGATTATTCAAACTCCACAGTCGCTCGTACTTTTGGAAGTAAGTAGTGAATCAAGACTGTCATGAACTGGATTGTAGATTGTCTAAGGATAGACATGGCAATAGATTTTGTTGCAACGTTCATGAGTACTCAGAAATTGAGATTTGAGTATTGGATAAACCCTCGCTCAGAGTATTACTTCATGGAATTCATCACGAGTAATACTGAGACGATAATATCTTATAATCTTGAAACAGAGATATATGAGTTGTAATTTGCATGTCGGCTATGCATTAGTAATACGAAAACGCATCAGTAACTTGGTGTTATAAAACGTATTATCATGTATGGTTTGATGAGTAAAAGATACAAGCATATGAGTCAATGTTTATTCGTTCCTTTTTCCTTAATGGGAAAAAGCGATATCTGTGGGCCCCTCGATGATTTGGTGTTGACTTATGTGCTAGGCCCAGCCAGGACTATATTGATGTGTTTAATTAGAAGTCATCATCACTAATCAGGAATCGGGAAACATAGATTCTGGACAAAGAGGTTGATTCCATTCCATGTCTTTTGTCTAGGGATATCAAGCAGAACGAAGGATTATATGATCACTTATCTTAGGACACGTAACTGACTGGGTCAGAGTTCGGCAACAGCTTTTTGGAAGCTACAATTTGCTGGTCAAATTTAGAAGGCATACTAGCAATTATAGTTACAGACTTATCCAAGTGGGAGACTGTTGGATTAGGTGTCTAAGCCCATAACTATAATTGGTATGTACTTGAATTGATAGCAGCACAGTCCTTTTGGGTTGCCCTCAAACCTAGCAACCGGATAAGGAAATTATGAAAGGAGAGATATTAATTTATTATAAGATTAATAAATTAATATAAATGAATTTATTAATATGTTAAAAGATTAATATATTTATAAGAAATTATTTTGTTTAATTAATTGTTAGCCAGAAATTAATTAGAATTAATTTCGGGGTTAAAAGAATTAATTATAAGGTGCAGGGACTAGTTTGCAATTATCTAATAGTTGAGTGGAAGGCTCTAGAACCCCCTTGGATAAAGGTGGACGAAATCTTTAGGGGAAACCCTAATAATTTCGTCCATAGGGGCTTGGATAAGGCCCTTGGGTTTGCTTAGGCCCTAAGCAAAGGATAACTAGGGTTTCCCCTAAACCCTAGATCCCTCAGCTATATAAGGAGCCTCCTGGTTCATGTTTTGGTCACTCTTTTCTTTTGAAGAAACCCTAAGGGCTGAAATTTTGCATACTCCCTCTTCCCTCTCTCGTCTACTTTCCTTCTTGCTAGTTTGGGTGTGATTCCATTAGAGGCATTACACTTGTAGTGCTAAGCTTCCAAGAAGATCAAGATCAAGATCAAGGGAAACATCAATTGTTTACTATAACAATTGAAAGGTATGTAATTACTAAGCCCTAGTTTGTAAATTTCGATTATAACCTCTCTCCTCTAGGGTTCTTGTTTTGAAATTCAAAGTTGTATGTTCAGTAGATAAAACATAGATCCAAAGTAGGTTGCATGTGAACTTATGAATTGTTTTCTAGTTTATTTGTTTTACCTAATACCCATCAATTAGTTGGTGAAATGGGCACTAGTACATAATATGGAGGGCAAGCCAATTTCTAAGTAATATATCTTATTCTCATGGTTATTCCAAGAGTTCATGATGTTGTGTGAACCATTTGAGGTGTCACACTTGAGGCACTAGGCTCTCAAGCTTCATGGAGTCAAGCTACATCAAGAGGTATGTATTCTAACTTGTTATATTACCCAAATATCAAAGATTGTATGCTAGATAGGGTAATACCTTGGAATATTCATATTTTCATGTATAATAGAGAAAACATAGATCCAAAGTATTTAGGGTTGTATGTGCACCATAGGATGTTGTATGTCACACCCCAAAACCAGGAACGGCGTAAACGTTCTGGGGCGGAGGACGTCATGTATAATATCAACAACAATGTAAAGTAGTAAACAAGCAACAACATCATCCATTGCATTAATAATATAATTATTATACAAATGTGTTCTGTCAAATTTTGATAAACACTAAAGCGTAAATCAAAATGAAAGATAAGTCTTGAACAAGCTCCATCTTCCTTTCTCCTTGCATCGGTACTTGTCTATGATGACCTGAGGATACAAGTAATTTTGAAAGCGAGTATCAGCTTTGAAGCTGGTGAGATCATAAGTATTAATGTGTCTTAATTTGTAGAACTTGTAATTAAAGACTTGACATTGTTTTGAAAGAAAGCTCGTATAAGTATGAAAATGTTTGTAAAACAACTGTAAACGTTTGAAAAATCCTAGAAATCCCTATGATTCCTATTATTATATAAGGGTGTCTTCTACCAAGACCTAACTGTTCTCAATGTAGTCTTCTACCAAGACTTGACTGTTCTCCACGTAGTCTTCTACCAAGACCTAACTATTCTCAATGTAGTCTTCTACCAAGACTCGACTGTTCTCCACGTAGTCTTCTACCAAGACCTAACTGTTCTCAATGTAGTCTTCTACCAAGACTCGACTGTGTTACTATTATTATTATAAGAAATTGTATCCTTTGGTACTAGGATACTTAAATATAATTCACCTCATGGGTTATGTGATTGAGTTACAAAATAAAGGTAATAATACAACTAACCTGAATATTACCCTTTGGTACTAGGGTAACTAACAGTGTTAACTTTAAGACATCCGTAGATGTTCATTTACCTCTGTTGCTAACAGCTGGGTATAGGAATAGTTAATCCCTTAAAGTATACCTGTAATGGTATCAACCGTTGACATCCGTGGATGTGCTTTTACCTCTGTAGCTAACAGAGATTCTAGGAATGGTCAATCCCGCAACGTATCCTTTGGTACTAGGATATTAAATCCAATCTATCTCATCGATTATGTGATTGTATCACAAGGTAAAGGTAAGAATGAGGATTTCATAACAATATCTATACATATAAAATGTAATGATAACTCGTCATATATTATCCATGTAAACGTAATCATGTAAAGGTAATCATGTAAATGTACTTATGTAAGTGTACTCATGTAAGTGTAATCATGTAAAAGTAATCATGTATATGTACTTATATAATTGTACTCATGTAAATGTACTAGCTGTAACATGTGTTCTCTCTCTATCTAGCAAGTATTGACTCATGAATGAACTGACTCATTGTATGATATCGCGTTCTAGTAATGGTTCTAGTATCTTCCTAAACTACCCATATGGTAGTTTACTAGTAATCTAACTGGTACACATGGACATGGATGTATACCCTTGCTACCCAAGGGCATATGTTGAACTGGAAGGACCTTTTATGACTACCACATCTCAATGCGCGAAAAGGAAATAGGGTGGATAGCCTTCCTAAGTCTTTTAAACATTTCTTATATAACTATACATATAGAGGCATGCAATTTATAATATAAAAGCATAAATAAGTTTTGTAAGACATTTAAAACATAAATATTATTTTAAGAAAAGATTGACTTGATGTCAATCTATAAAACAATTTGAAGGCATAAGTTTGATAAAACAGTTTAAGTATAAGGAAACATTTGTTTGAAACACGGTTGTAAATAAGTTTGAAAGGTAATGTACAGAGTAGAATGTACAGTGCAATAAGGAGTTTAAAACGTAAAATGTTTATAAAAATCATTTGAAAGAAACTGTTTGGTAAAACGGCTAATGAGTAGCCAAATCGTTTTGAATGCTGTATATTAATCACATGTGATTGATGTAATAAGTAGCATAATTCTACTTACTAATCACATGTGATTGACATAAAAGTAGCATGATTCTACTTGTATCCCCCCATAAAACATTTAAAAATAGTTTAAAACATTAGTTAAGGGGTATGAACTCACCTGCAGTAAGTGACTGGAATTGAACGGACTGTTATCGTACGGAAGGATCGGACAAGTGCTTGGTGTCAAGTGAAGACTTAGACACACACAATGATCCTATTTACATATGAAAACATATGTATATAAATAATTAGTGATTAAAACACTAATTATACAAGTAATAACATTTAAGCGCGAGGAAAACACTTTTGGCCAAGTGCTAGGAGGCTGATGGGTTGCAACAAAGGAGTGCAATGCCCCTAATGGAAGTTTAAGGTCAAAAGAACATATTCATTGGAGTTTACGGCCTAGGGGAGTAAACTCCTGGCCGTAAACTCTCAAGCAAGGCTCTAAATGGTGCTTAGAATTATCACAACTCTAGTGGGGAATTGTTTCAAGGCTATACAAGTGTTTGGGTACCATATGAACTCCTTTGGGGAGTTTACGACCCATAGACCATATTCCCTTGGAGTTTATGGCCGTAAACTCCCTTGGGAGGGTTTATATGGTGTTTTCTAACCTCTAAACTAACTAGGAACAAATCTAGGTTTTGGTACTTGGCTTTAGAAGAGTTTATGGCACATTTGTCACCATTTTATGGAGTTTATGGCCATGGAACCTTTTGGGCCATAAACTCCCTCACCCATGGGGTTCTAAGTGTTTTAACTAGTCCATAACTCATTTAGGTACATGCCCAAATTATCTCTTGGCTTAAGGAAACATTTAGGGTGTCATTTGACCCCTTTAAAGGTGTTTACGGCCCAAGAGTTTGTCTTGGCCATAAACTCCTTTTTCTTTGTGATTTCCTTATGTTTGCTAGGCTATAACATGTCTAACATCAAGTCTAAGCCTTAGGGAAAGTTTCAAAGCATTTTGGAACTTAAAACTTGGAGTATACGGCCTAAGAAGCTCCTTGGCCGTAAACTCCCTTCTAGTCATGGGTCCTAATTGTTTTGTGGTATAAGGCATGAATTGGAGGCTTCTAGTTCGAGTTCTAAAGCTTTGAGGGTCATATGAACCCTTAAGGACCTTAAAAAGGAGTTTACTCCCCAAGAACGTTCTTGGGCGGTAAACTCCCGGATCTCACATATTTGGCATGTAATCTATGTTATTAAGCTTATAACAAGTATTATAAAACAACTAGAGAAGTGTACTCACGATTTGGGATAAAAACCCGAAGATCCGTGAGAGAGATTTGGCTTTTCTCTAATTGGAATTCAACTAATGAACCAATTTGGTTCAGAATTCTATTTATAGTCCTGAGATTTTTGGCAGAAAATATTTCTATTCTCGGAATGAACTCTAATGTCCTAGGGTATTGGAATTACAGTGTTGCACAAAACCTTAGTGCATCCACTCTCCTAATATCTCCTTAAGTGTAAAAACCTGAAAACTGCCAAACTTATACTCGAAATCTGAGTTTTACATTGTAACTGATCTACATCTATTGGCTTGATATGGTTTGTTCAGAATGGAAATTTCGGGTTGTCACATCATCCCCCTGTTAAAGGGAATTTCATCCCGAAATTAGAATTTAGGCAAGGAAGTATGCACGAATGATCGAGTCGTGAGGAAGAAACTTCCTAATCTGTTGGTTCTAGCGTACTTAAGTGAAATCGGGCTCTCGGTTGGCATTCCAACGAACCTTCACTAACTGGCGACGGCGTTGCTTCGTCCACTTCACCTCTCGGACGAGGGTCACTACGATTCTAATATGAAGGCGAGGATCTCGACGAGTGGACTTGCAAGAGTCCTAACGGAAAGGTATGGTTTCACGATCGAGATGCGAAGAGTAGAAAGTACGTTACTGAGTTCATGGAGTAGGTCTAGTTTGTGTGAGGCACAAGACCGATTCTGATAAGAATCTCGGAGGTCCTGTCTATCTTGGATTTAGCTTTCCATGCTTTACGAAGCGTATTAAGCCATTCCCAGAGTGAGTTATCCTAAAGAACTTGGTCACTCACTTGGAATCTCAAAGGTTCCTTTTCTTGCGTAACTTCCCAGTCAAAGGCCACCCCTTGTTGGGTCAAAGTCGTACGAGTTTCTATAGCTTGCGAGGAGTTTTGAATGAACTAAGGCGGTAGGTCGGTAAGACCTAGAATTTGGCGAAAGACTATCGGCGTCTCTGATGTCGATAAATGCTCATCGGCTTTGACAAATTGAAAGAGTACTAAAAATTTCCCACATTACTAACAATGTGTCTTAGAAATTTGACTCTTCAATTTCAAAACTCGTGCTTTGAGAACATCGGTAAAAGTTCCTCTTAAGGAAATGTTCCCATGGGTTCCTTCTTACTACAAGGGTAGATAAGTAAGTCATTACATGGAGAAATGACGAACTGATCCAAGTAAGAAAGACGTACCCTACTCATTTAGCTCATGAAAGCTATGGGCGTATTGCTCCTATCCGAAGGGTATCACTACGGACTCGAAGTGTCCGCATCGAGTTTAGGAGATAGTCTTCCGGACATCTTTCCTTAACACTCGAACTGGAAATATTCAGATCTCAGATCCATTCCTGGAAGTAGTTTCTTTCCTTGCGTTTGCTCAACCATTTCGTCTACGCGAGGCAGAGATAACGATTTCTAGTGAAAAATCTCGACAAAGTCCTCGATAATCGAGGTACCTACAATGCGATTATCGAGAAACCTAGTCTTCTAATTCTATTTCTGTGTAGTTCGCTAAGTTGTCCGGACTGTTCTCGTATCTCTGTGGGTGTTTAAAATATAGGGTGATCTATTTACGGGAGTCGTATTGGGTTCTAAGTTTGTTCGCATGACGATGCGATTACTCGTAGGCTTAATCAGTTCTCCGGTCCTGAAGTTCATATTAGAATTCATACTTGGTTCACAATCACCATTTCGTGTATACGACTCATACATAATTAAGGTTGAAAAGGTAGTCGAATAACTAATTCTTCTTTAAGTTCATATCCCATCCGGGAAAAAGAAGTTAAAGTGGAATCATCAATTCTAAACCTGTAGAAGCTTGATTATATATCACTCTTATGTATACCTTCCTTAGTGATAGATCAATCGCATGAATCCTTGGTTTAAACTTGACGTACTGCACGAGTGGTACTTCAGGGATTTCTTCGGAAAGAAAATAACTAAGAGGTACTCCTGGCATGAGTACTTCGGTGTTCTGATGTGACGGTTTCGCTAAAATGACGTTTACTGATAAGGAGACGTACGTAAGAAGCTGTTTTTGTGAGGATCAAATTGAATCGAGTCGTATGATTATGTCGAAATCATACCGAAACTTAAAGACATTAGATTTGAACATAAGACGTTTACAGACAAAACACAACCATGAAACCATGAACAGAGTTACAGTACTTTAGATTTACCACAAGACTATTGTTGCGAATAAGGTATACTACAAAAGACAAGTATACGCAGCACGAGAGTCCCTATACAGATAGGATCTCGCAAAAGGTAAGACTCTAGTTGCACTAGTTCTAGATAATTTATAAGTTTGTTACAATGAAATGCCTTAATTGCATTTAACGTGGTTCCGGAGCAGGCTCTCCTGCAGCTGTGATCCTGAGAATTCTCCCATCTGCACTAGAGTTCTTTGCTATCGGGCAATCTTTCTTGAAGTGCCCTACTTCCCCGCATTGATGGCATGCCTGGGTAGTACTAGCTTTGGCGACAGGATTGCGGTGTTTAGCCAGAGTTATGTGGACACGAGTGCCTTGCTCGTTACTCCACCTTGAAAATTGATTCTTAAATCGTTCTGCGTTATAACTCATCTTGTGTGTAGGGTTAGTCCCGATGAAAGGGGCTTGAGTGATGGGTCGTTTCGGTGCTCCACAGTCACGAGCATGGTGCCCTATGTTCAGGCAATTGCAACATTGCATCTCATGGCAAGTCCCATGATGATGGAAACCACAAATATCACACTTTGGGAGTTTTCCCTCGTATGGCCTGCTCGGCACTGGGATGGCTGGGGTTTCCACTTGTTGCTGTTGCATAGCCAGCTTATGGGATTTCTTGCGTTCTTTCTGGGCTTGACGCTTTCGTTTCTTGTTCTCTGTCTTTCGGCTTTGCGAGCCAGTGACTGTTACTGTTTGTTGGTTTCCCAGTTTGGTACTACCATCTAAACTCTCGACTCCTTCTTCAGTCTTATTGGTGTTGCCTGAGTTGATGTGTGTAAGGAAAGTTGTCACAGCAGCTGCTACTGCAGCTTGTAATGTAGCGGCGTCGATATGGAGGATAGGGATTTCGGTGCTCGACTGATCATTTCTGGATGACGACATGATTCTGTAACACGAAAGATAAGGAATTTGTGAGCGATTCTGGTTGACCCTGATGTACTTGATTGTTCATGTAAAGAGTACGACTATGATCTCGAAAGTTTGACCTACATCCCTAATATGCATTCCTAGTACGGAATGGAAGTATGTTCGTGAAGGTTTGACCTACATCCCTATGATGCAGTCCTAGTACAGATTGAAGGTATGATTACGAAGGTTTAACCTACATCCCTATGATGCAGTCCTAGTGACACTGATTTTAGTATGAATGCAACACGTATACTTACTTAAATATTTTATTATTTAAAGTATAAACTCTTGGTCAGAGTATTTTTAATCCCTTATGTATTTATAGTTAGTATATCTTTTATGGGTTGATATACTTAATTCACTATAAACAATGCTCTGATACCAATCTGTCACATCCTAAAACCAGGAATGGCGGAAACGTTCTGGGGCGGAGGACGTCATGTATAATATCAACAACAATATAAAGTAGTAAACAACCAACAACATCATCCATTACATTAATAATATAATAATTATATTATTAATGCAATGGGTGATGTTGTTGCTTGTTTACTACTTTACATTGTTGTTGATATTATACATGACGTCCTCCGCCCCAGAACGTTTCCGCCGTTCCTGGTTTTGGGGTGTGACATTGTAGTATACTAAAACCCAACACATAATACCGACGATAATCTACGATGTCACTCCTTGTTGCCTACCACATCTATAGAATACAGTCCAGCAAGCAATTACCACCAACAACATACCTACCACTACCGGCCAACCAGAAAAAGTCCTGATGGTCCAAAGTATTGGAAACCCAACTTCCCCTCTTCATAAAGTGAACCCTTTGTGCTGACAGGATAGTGCGTCCTTCAGCTCCCAAAATATCATACATAATCAACCCACTAATAAACACGAACACTCATGTCTAGCCCAATCAGCCTCGGGCTGATATACCAGGCATGCCTACGACGGGTCCAATTATCCCTAGCATGGAATACCCTCGTATCCCATATATGTTTGGCCCAATCAACCCTCGGGTTGGAATACCAAACATATCAGGTCCAATCAATCATAGGGTCCGGTCATCCTCAGGGTGGAATACCCTAGATTGGAATACCTCTATGAACATAACTCGGTTCTACTCACAACTTGAGATCTAAGGATCTATCCTTGCATCTTATCCACCATCCTCTGATTCGTCACAACCGAGTGAAACTCCCCCAAATCTTAACAATACAGCCATTCTGAACGCGCTCCTACAAGAGACATAACCAACACAATCTCTATGCCCACAGCTTATGACTGGAATACCCTTATATGGTCCTCAGCATAGGTCTACATTGCCTCTGATCCCACAACATGAGTCTAGTATGCCCTCTCCGGCCCTCAGCTCATGACTGGAATGGTCCCGATAACCTATCGACACTGCTGTCGTCACTTCAGTCATCCCAACACTCCATCCTGGAGATTCTCACCTCCTCCATTGCTCAAGAGGGCCTAATCAATGTCCTTCACAACACCAACAAGTATCACAGTGCTTTAACCTCACCCAATACTATCCACCTGTAGAACAAGTTGCTACCCGATAATACATATATACTCAGAACCTGATCATATATCTAACAAAACCCATACAAAGTCTTCAGCATACCACATCAGCATGTTCAATACTTGGGGACAGACCTACTAATTGCTATAGCATAGCAGCATACTTAATACCCGCACAAAGATCTACAAAAACATAAAGAGTCTTCAGCATGACTGGACCGCCTCACTAGGCCTCCAGTCTATCTAGAACACTCTTAGAAACTTCAACAAGTCTGGACCGCCTCTCTGGGCCTTCAGCCTATCTGGACCGTTCTCCGAGCCTTCGGCCTGATTGGTACGCCCCACCGACCTTCAGTCTATTCAGACCGCTCTAAACTATTAAGCATCTCCCTGGACCACCCCTCCTGGTGATCTTTCCCATGTAGACTGTTCTCACCCACTTGGGGTTTCGAACTCCTGCTCCATTCTGTAGACTCTAACCTCGGCCTAACCCTAGGCCTCATGTCAATCGTCCACTGTGACATCCCCATTTTCACAGCCAGAAAAGACCGATTTTCTTTATGCTTTATAAAAATCAGAGTACCGGCCTTTTTTTAATAAGAATGTGCGGAATTTTTTCCCATTGAAACATAAAAAATACGTTATCAGGGCATTTCCGAAGAAAAGTATTTTTATTCATTTCAAAACAATTGGGATGTCAACGTCAATACAGAAACATAAGCATAAACAGAACTTACATTCATTATCACTAGTGATTTATATCTCCTTAATCTCTCAGTGTAATGTGACTTCATAGGGTTTTCAACCCACAATAATATAATTATTATTGTGGGTTAGGTTGGGAAAACCTGGTGAGTACATAGGGTTTTCAACCCAAAATAATATAATTATTATGTTTAATCATCAAATAGTTAACCCAATTACCCATCCCCATTATCTTCTTTACTCTTAAGGATCTACCCTAAGAATCAGCTATTTCTCATTCATTCATTCCTAAGGATTAACCCTAAGGAATAGGTACGAAGTCCATCGTTGTCAATGACATAGCTGTCAAGCACAGCTGCTAGTTCTATCACTTAGGCGCAGCCTCTAGAATTGTGACATTTTATGTGAGGCGTAGCTACCAGTATTATTCTTCGAGCACAGCTGTTAGGGTTATCTCGTTTATTGACAGTATGCTTTTTGAGAGTCCACTCGCAATACATGTCAATGGGTTTTTAGAGTACACCGATAAACACATTGTTAACAACACCAACAGGTTGCGAGCCTGCTAGTGTTCCACTGGACTATCTAGAGTAGTCTATGGTTGTCATCCATACTTTGCTAGATGACGGGGCCAACATTTGTGAACAAGGCTTCACACATCGTCCACCTCTCACCCTTACCTCATGGTCTATATCACCTCTCAACTCATCATCCAACTCATATTCCATCTACCCATGCTTTACCCAACATATTACGTAGATATAAATACATATACAGTTTAAATCATATCGTTCATCCAACATAGATAGCGAGTATACAGATAATATGCACACATAACATGTAGTTTATATAAAATACTTCATATCTATGTGTAAGATGAAAGGTACCATGCACTCACTTGAAAAGGTGGTGATTCCGAACTCAGACAGCGCTTTGTTTCTTAAAAATAATTTGCTTCGACGAAACCTAGTATTATTACCACTAGAGTTTAGTCTATTATTCTTCGAGACTAATTAATAGTCTAGCTACTATTGCTATTATATAAGCATTAAAAAAATACTTATATAACTCATAATAATATCCCAATTACTTATTATAAGTTCCTAATAATGTTACTATAATTAAATAAAAGTTATATTAAAAAAAGCGTATGCGTAGCTCACTTACAGTGGGTTTTATAGAAAACCGGGCTTTGCTTTGAGCAGCGTTCCTGAGCCAAAAAGCTCTTCTTCTCGGAGCCGTCGAGCACTCCTGGGCTTCCGCCTCATGCTAGGGAGGTTCCCTAGGATTTTTGAGGGGTTTCGGGGCTAGAGAGAGGTTCTAGAGAGAGAGAGAGAGTAAAAAGAAGAAAGAATGGGAAAGGTGTGAAGAAAATAAGGGTGGGAGAGGTTCTATTTATAGGGTGAAAAGTTGTTGAACTTGGTGCCACATGTCACCATCTAGTGGGAAGCCTTGGGGAGAAAGCAATGGCCAAGATTGTGCCACATCACCCATTTTCGCACAACACACTTCCGACTTCTAAAATCCGTAGCTTTCACATATGACCTCTATTTTTGATGTTCTTTATATCCACACGTAGGTAATTATAAGATCTACAACTTTCATTTTGACTCCGTCGGCAAATTCTCGACTGATCATAAATTTAACAGTACGAGGAGATTATATTGTTAAATGTCCGCGTAAAATTCATAACTTCTACATACAGACTCTGCTTTCATCTGTCTTTTTACCATTGAGTTCCAATTAATGAGACCTTCAATTCTCATTTAGGTCGCGTAGGCCAAAAACCGCTCGATCTAAAATTCGTGTTTCGGGCTGTGCATTGCTAAGCCAAATCTTAGAAAATTCATAACTTCCTCATACGAAGTCAGATTTGGGCGTTCTTTTTTAATATATTCTCGGTTTAACGTATACTACACCTTTTGTTTAGATTTCTAAGGATAAATAGTCCTCCATCGTAAATTCACTATTTACGTTTCCTTGTGTCGTGCCGGTTTTGCCGTAAAACTTTGACATACCATAACTTCTTCGTTAAAACTCTGATTTCAACGTTCTTTATATGTACGGAACCCTTGAGACGTATTCTATAACTTGGTTAAGATTATTTATTCTAAATAATCTTTTGTCAAAAAGTCATTTTCGACCCCTATTATCTCTAAATTGATTAGCCCGGATCTACGGGCGTTACAATTATCTCCCCCTTAGGATGATTATGTCCCGAAATCATCAACGAAACAGGGCTCACATGATGAATCCATACATTATCTCTTTATCCTAAGTAATAACCTTAACCTTGATGTTTCTTTAAACGAATATCTAACTCTAGGACTTCCTGATTGCAAGTGGTGCTCGATCTTGCAATTGCTCCCTATTTCGCGTTAGACTCCAAATTATAACCTTCAAGTCACAATCTCGATCCTTACTGGAGACTACTTCTTCTTCTTAACAAACTTACGATAAGTTATTTTATTACTAAAATGGACCGATGTGTCATATTCTAATGACTTGTCATCGTATGTTCCCATGCTTAGACTCAGGTCTCTAAGAGTCTTCCAGAATAGACTATTCATTTCTTCATGTTCTAATAACATCTTAAAAGGTAGCATTTCTAGCTACAAGAAACTATCGCGATACCTCTATTGATCGCTTTGATTATATTTTATTCCAATCTTCCGACTTAAGTAAGATGCTACATCAAACTTGGTTCTCTGAATCACGTAGCATACTTATCGTAGTTGGACTCAATTCGATATGAACACTAGGGTCGGAATAACAATCATCCTCTTAATCATTACAGAAACGATGGTAACGACATATTTGAATAAAATGGTATCAATTACTAGCTTCTTGGTAACCTTGTGACTTTCCTTGATCCAAGCGTGAGTCCTGTGCTTCTGGTACTATAGGCCTCTACTACCTTTCACACCTACTCATACTCGTCCCAAGTATTGTCTCGTAGTTCTCCAAGTCATTATCACAAAAACAATTTTAACACATACAAATGTGTCCAAACAATCATATAATTTTCCCTAGAGTCTACTAGGACTTCTTATATGCGTATCTTCTCAGGCTATAAGATCTTAATTATGTACAATCGTGATGCATACACAAGCAACTACGGTAATGATTTCAATCTCATATAAGGAAAACCCTAGGCTAGCAGGCATCATGTAATCAGGTAATTCTATCATGCGATTCCTAAAGATACCTAGCCTACTATGTAACAACCCAAAGTTGTCCAACGCGGAAAACCATTCTACTCGTAAAGATTCATCGTTTACCAATTTGTTCCAATTTCGTTTGGGGCTAAATGTTTTAAACTTATATGTCTATTATAATCTAATGAGTGTCCGAACCCCTTAGGAACTCATGAAATTAGCCCAAAAATGTTTATTTCAGAAATTATAGAAACGTCCCCGTCGGGTTATGGAAACTTAATCGGGTGCGACCAAAAGCCCCGTTTAATGCCGGTATCGGGTAGAATTCCACCGTGTCCAAGTTTCGAGACCTATTTAAACATGTTTAAGCTTTCATTTGAAGCTTTTGCTTCATCTCTCTACTCTCTCTCTAACCTCTCTCCTCAAACCAAGTTTAAGGGTTCAAAATCATCAAACTTAAGCTCCAAATCACCAAGGTAACTACCCTAACTCCTAGTATAACATCTTAGGCCTTTGAATTCGAGTTCAAATCATGGAATAGGACCATATTCATGATTTTACGGCCCTAGAACAGTCCTAGGCCGTGAACTCACATAAAATGGGTTTTGGAGCCCAAAAACCCTTCCAATCGACCTTTGGAGCTTAGATATGGCTTAATGGCTTAATGGTCTGGACTTAGAATGCCTTAAACATGGATTTTGAAGATTAAACATGAGTTTACTGCCCAATATCATGCTTGGGCCGTAAACTCATATAAATGGGGTTTTTATGCCCTTAAAGCCTTCCAAAATACCATTGAAGCTTAGATATGAATTTTAGAATATTGGATTTGGCCTTGGAACACCTTGAACATCCATTTAGAGGAGTAAACTTGAGTTTACTGCCCAAGAACATGCTTGGGGCGTAAACTCATTATCTTGGGGAGTAAACTCCTTCTAATGTGTTAAAATGCCATTTACACACACCATAACCCTTGGGATAAATTCTAGAAGTGACCACAAACAAGATTTGGACCTTAAAACATATTATTTTCCCCATCTAAGGAGTTCACGACCATGAGGGGGTTCATGGGCCGTAAACTCCAAAATCTAAGCCAAAAGTCCCTTAAAAATTCATACAAGGCTTGGGAAAAGTCATTGGAATCACATGTGATTGTTTAAGGACCAAAACATTAAAGATTCTATGTTTGGGGGAGTTTACGGCCGTAAACTCCATGTTTACTACCATAAACTCCAATAAATGGTCCCTAAGTGAGTTTAAATTCATCCCAATGCCTTAAATGCAATCCTAGCTAAATTATCCATGAGTTATGAAGCCATTTAGCATCCAAACACACCACTTATGAGTTCACGGCCGTGAACTCATGTGGGTGTGGTGTTTAGGGTCGTAAACTCCCTAAGGAGTTTACTCTTGAAGTCCCAATTCAATATCCAAACCATATACGTCCGTAGATGTCACCCGGGTCCTTCCAAACACTTATAATGAGGTGTTTCCGCAACTAGAAGTGTTTGTCCCTAACAAATAAATAATTGAAGTCCTAATTAGATACAAATGTGTATCTTTTCATAATTCATAGGAACCTCGTGCGTTTACAAGCCCCGAACTAGCGTTTAGCATCTAAAATCGTTATGTTTCTCGTCCGGAGAGTTCATACCCCTACCCTTTTTAAATGGTTTTTCAATGTTTTCAGGGGGGGATACAAGCAAACTCTAAATGTTTTCGAAACATAACCTTGATGTATTTCAAATAATATCTGGCAAACTTATAAATACTTTTACCCCTTATGTATTATGTTGAGCATAAGGGATGATTTATCAACTACAACTATATGAATTTCAGTTACGGAAATAACCAAATAAATCAAATTATTATGGGAATAATTTGGGGTTCTTTAGTTTTGTTTAATCACGTACTGATATGTATATAAAGTTATTAGATAAACTATGTCTGATTCAGTTTATCTCCGTATCATTTGAATGTATTGCCAGATAGTTTCATTGTATGTATATGTATTCACT
This sequence comes from Lactuca sativa, assembly GCF_002870075.4. NCBI lineage: Eukaryota > Viridiplantae > Streptophyta > Magnoliopsida > Asterales > Asteraceae > Lactuca > Lactuca sativa. The sequence goes on from NC_056625.2 coordinate 211,263,016, forward strand.
GTATTATGTTTCATAATCTTTTGTATGTTTGATATCGTATGAGAACCCTGTGAATAGTTTAGTACTAGATTGTGAGTTTTCACTACCCTTTTTGGATGATCAGTAAATCCTCCCCGAAAGTGTAACCAGAGTCTCCTGAAGGGAGAGCGAGGAATTTGTGAATAGATCTATTCGGGACTGACAATCCCGCACCTTAACTGCTAGCTACAGTTAGGCGGGCACGCCTGGGGGGGAAAATTTTGGATATCGTCCGACGTCTGACAAACGTCAAGGAGGTCTCGTTGTCGTATCAGCATGGTTACCCGACTCACAATACGTATTAATACAACTTTATTCATGTTTTGGGTTTGGTTTTGACTTTGATTCGATTTCATATCTACTTTCTACCTATAGTTTCCAAACCTAGTACGAGATGGTAGTCCCATGGTTTTCAGTCTATTGATCTTGTATCTAGTACAGGATGTTATTCCTATGGTTTTCAGTATGTATATATATCTTATATTTAGTACGGGATGATAGTCCCATGATTTCATTCTATATTTTGTATGGGATGGTAATCCCATGGTTTTGAAACTATATCTAGTACGGGATAGTAATCCCAAGGTTTTGAATCTATATCAAGTCCGGGATGATAGTCCCATGGTTTTCAATCTATATTTTCATGTATATCAAACTATCTTGTATCTAGTACGGGATGTTAGTCCCAGGGTTTTCAAACTACTTTCTATCTATAGTTCAGTAATATCAAACTATTTTATATTTAGTTCGGGATAGTAATCCCATGATTTTCATTATATAGTTTTATGTATTAAACTGTACTCTGTGATATTCAACTGGTCTCGCATTTAGGAAAATATGGGATTTTCCTGGGGTAAAATACAACACATAAACGAATTGGTAACAAGTGATAACTAAACTAGCTTTACATAAGAAAATATGGGATTTTCTTGGATAACAAACCTTTTCCGAAAACTAAAGGAAACTGGTACATTTTCAGAAAACAAACATCTTATAAACTCATCAGCTTTATGCTGATTTTCAAACTGCTTGTATTCTCAGGTCCGCATTAGACAGGTACCCAGTGATCACTTTTGGTGAAGAAGGAGTGCGTAGAACACTCGTCTCATTTCGTTCATATATACTATGTATCACACTTGTACAATTTACTTTTGAAACAAATGTAAACTTTCAAATATATGTAATGTAATGGTTGTCTACTTTGATTACTATGTGCATTGGATTTGATACTCAACGTGGAGTCAACCCCGGAAATGTTTCCGCCTTTGGTTTTCGGGGTGTGACAGATTGGTATCAGAGCCCTTGTTTATAGTGAACGGAGTATACCAAACCTTACATGGAATAAAACTATAAACATTAAAAGGCCTAAGTGCTCTGAACTAAAAGTATCCTTCAAAATATAAGTATTTTCGAAAGTATACAAGTATACCGAAACGTCGAGATTCGTAACTATCAGTAGAACAAAACATAAGTAAATGGGTGTTGTACGTTGCGCTTAAACCTGGGCAGTTATGTAGTCGTGTCTAGGATCAATATAGCCTGGCCAACTATATTCATTCGAGACATGGCCAACATGTGCTTGGGAGTGACTGTGGTACGCAGCATACCTAAAACTTACCCAATACCCCAAACAACGAGTCGTCGTTGTAGTGTATCATGAAATACTATGGGAGTATTTCTCGAGTCAATCCTTTGTAGAAAACCCTCGTATACGCGTTGTTCCTTGATCGTTCCTCTAGCGATAAAATTATCTGCCTTGATAACTCTTTCCTGCTTTATCGCTTGATATAATGTTATATATGTCTTGATGAGATATCCCCTGATCCATATCTCTTGATTCAATTCAGAGGACTTATGATCCTCTCTTTCCTGATCTTTTTAGATCAAGATGCCTCCAAGAAAGAGACCCAGCTCAAAGAACAACAACAATCCTCCTCCACCACCACCTCCTCCTCAATTTGATCTTGCATCGCTTCAGACAGTTCTGACTGCTGCAATGGTAGCAGCCATGTTGCAAATGAACCCCGGTAGTTCAGGAAGTGGTCCCCAGCCCCAAAACCCAGAAGATAGCCAGGGACACCGAAAAGGGGGTTCCTATAAAGACTTCATGAACGCGAAGCCCACATCCTTTGATGGCACTGGAGGTGTCATTTCCCTCACCCAATGGTTCGAGAAAATCGAATCAATCTTTGAAATATGTGCCTGTTCGGAGTCTGACAAAGTAAAGTTCGCCACCTGCACCTTCCTTGACAAAGCCCTGACTTGGTGGAACGGCCGAGTCAAATCATTAACTCTACCTGTAGCGAATGCTATGGGTTGGGAAGCTATGAAGGAGCTTCTTCTCGCAGAGTATTGCCCTCGTGGCGAAATTCGGAAGCTAGAACACGAACTCTGGAACCTTAAGATGAAGGGTTCCGACATAGCCGCTTATACTTCAAGATTTGATGACCTGGCATTACTCTGTCCAGGAATGGTTACCCCGGAGAGTAAAAAGATTGAGAGATTCATCTGGGGGTTGACCCAGCCAACAAAAGGGAATGTCTTGGCTGCCAAGCCAGACACCTATGACAGCGCTAAATGTCTTGCGCAAACCCTAATCGATCACGAAGACAACTCTGATGAGGAGGCTACCACTCCCGAGCCAGTCACAAGTGGAGGTGGAAGTAAAAAGAAATTCTGGAACAAGCGGAAGGCCCAAAGTACGCAAGGTTCCTCTAAGAAACAGAAAACGGTAGCAATCCATGCTGCTACTGCCCCTGTTGCTGTTTCAGCTGTCGGATCCACGGCCCAAACTCCTACCAGTGGATACATCGGTACCCTTCCTTGGTGTGGTAAGTGCAGCTACCATCACCGTACTCCTGGTCCATGTCACGAAAGAATCTGTGACAACTGTGGCAATAAGGGCCACCTTGCTCGAACCTGCAGAAAACCAGCCAAATCGACAAACCAATCATCTGGAGCGGGAATCAGTCCAGCCTGCTACAGTTGTGGTGAAGTAGGGCACTTCGAAAGAAACTGCCCCAAAGCAGCAACAACTGGCACTACCGGGAGAGTCCTAGCAATAGGACGAGAGGAGACAACTGCTGATCCCACTGTTGCCGCAGGTATACTTCTCTTTGACAACCCTTATGCCTCCAACTCTTTTCGATTCTAGTGATAAAAGGGAAACCTGTTATCTATCCATTCAAACATCTTTCTAAACTCAATCCTTCGTTAGTAATCGAAAATGTGTAACGTCAAGATGGCTGACCGGTAAGATAGAGAACGCTAATTTCGTACCTATATATTGTATTCTCAATCTGGGCGATTATTCTATTCCATTCGATTTAATGTCAAACTTTTCATGAAATGCTTTGATGCTATGTTTGACATGAAAGGACCGAGTCTCATTCATGTTGTTATTCTTGGTTTCGAAAGGGTCGCTCGTCTAAATCTTTCCCCCGACCCAACTCTCGTGATCTTCGGCATCAAACCTTCGCACCATTTCGTGCATCAAAGCTCAAAAAGTTTTCCCGATAGGAATTGCCATGCATCCCTCGTTCCTGTGATCATCTGGAAATGGGAAGTCTACCGCTCTTTTCCCTAAATGTCTTTCCCGAAGAATTCCTGAAAATTCCTTCCGAACGTCTATTCTAGTCTCGCACCGCCCAAATCTCTGGAACTACCTCGTAACCAAACCTCAGTAAGAATGACGTGTCCAAGATGGTGACCAAGGATTGATATGATCACTACGAGTTAGTAGTGGTATCCTTCGGTCAAATCATTTTCCTTGATCATGTAGCTAAGCAAAGCAGTCGTACTCGTGAACCTTTTTAAAAGTTAAGGCGATAGGGAATTAGTCGGCACCGGAAATACCCATAGAAACCTGTAGATTCTTGGGTCCCATCGACTATTATCACAGACCTACCCCTAAACTTCTTCTAAAAGCCATCAAACCCTTAGCTACTCGGCTCCATGAAGATGTGCTTTCCTGTTGGAGCGTGTGTCCTGTTGAAGGCTTTATCCTAGAAAAGAATGATATGCTTTGAGAAGTGTGAAATACTTCCTTCATGATACATTAGACCCTTCGTTATCCTCATAGAATCGATTTCGTAACCTTCCAACTTCGGCTACCCTCAGAACTTAGTAACATCCATCCGGTACTTCACGTTTCGAATCCTTAGAAGTATCTACCCAACGAAACCCTAGTGATTCCTTTGAGAAGACTGAAGTCATCAAGGGTCAGAACCTCCATGGGATAACCAATTGAGATTATGGATTGAGAGAGTCAATGTACAAAACAAAGACGCATCCTGATAGTGAGGGTTCGTTGGAACGCCGAGCGGAGACCCGATTCCACTTGGGAGCGTGAAGATCCGAGGCAACAAATCCATCCGTATCTCAGTCCAATTCATGACCTGTATCTTAGTCTCTGAATTTCGGGACAAAATTCCCTCTAACGGGGGGATAATGTAACAACCCGAAGTTGTCCAACGCCGAAAACCATTCTACCCGTAAAGATTCACCGTTTACCAATTTGTTCCGATTTCGTTTGGGGCTAAATGTTTTAAACTTATATGTCTATTATAATCTAATGAGTGTCCAAACCCTTTAGGAACTCATGAAATTAGCCCAAAAATGTTTATTTCAGAAATTACAGAAACATCCCCGCCGGGTTACGGAAACTTAATCGGGTGCGACCAAAAGCCCCGTTTAATGCCGGTATCGGGTAGAATTCCACCGTGTCCAAGTTTTGAGACCTATTTAAACATGTTTAAGCTTTCATTTGAATCTTTTGCTTCATCTCTCTACTCTCTCTATAACCTCTCTCCTCAAACCAAGTTTAAGGGTTCAAAATCATCAAATTTAAGCTCCAAATCACCAAGGTAACTACCCTAACTCCTAGTATAACATCTTAGGCCTTCGAATTCGAGTTCAAATCATGGAATAGGACCATATTCATGATTTTACGGCCCTAGAACAGTCCTAGGCCGTGAACTCACATAAAATGGGTTTTGGAGCCCAAAAACCCTTCCAATCGACCTTTGGAGCTTAGATATGGCTTAATGGCTTAATGGACTGGACTTAGAATGCCTTAAACATGGATTTTGAAGATTAAACATGATTTTACTGCCCAATATCATGCTTGGGCCGTAAACTCATATAAATGGGGTTTTTATGCCCTTAAAGCCTTCCAAAATACCATTGAAGCTTAGATATGAATTTTAGAATATTGGATTTGGCCTTGGAACACCTTGAACATCAATTTAGAGGAGTAAACCTGAGTTTACTGCCCAAGAACATGCTTGAGCCGTAAACTCATTATCTTGGGGAGTAAACTCCTTCTAATGTGTTAAAATGTCATTTACACACACCATAAGCCTTGGGATAAATTCTAGAAGTGACCACAAACAAGATTTGGACCTTAAAACATATTATTTTCCCCATCTAAGGAGTTCATGGCCATGAAGGGGTTCATGGGCCGTAAACTCCAACATCTAAGCCAAAAGTCCCTTAAAAATTCAAACAAGGCTTGGGAAAAATCATTGGAATCACACGTGATTGTTTAAGGACCAAAACATTAAAGATTCTATGTTTGGGGGAGTTTACGGCTATAAACTCCATGTTTACTGCCGTAAACCCCAATAAATGGTCCCTAAGTGAGTTTAAATTCATCCCAATGCCTTAGATGCAATCCTAGCTAAATTATCCATGAGTTATGAAGCCATTTGGCATCCAAACACACCACTTATGAGTTCACAGCCGTGAACTCATGTGGGTGTGGTGTTTAGGGCTGTAAACTCCCTAAGGAGTTTACTCTTGAAGTCCCAATTCAATATCCAAACCATATACATCCGTAGATGTCACCCGGGTCCTTCCAAACACTTGTAATGAGGTGTTTCCGCAACTAGAAGTGTTTGTCCCTAACAAATAAATAATTGAAGTCCTAATTAGATACAAATGTGTATCTTTTCATAATTCATAGGAACCTCGTGCGTTTACAAGCCCCGAACTAGCGTTTAGCATCCGAAATCGTCACGTTTCTCGTCCGGTGAGTTCATACCCCTACCCTTTTTAAATGGTTTTTCAATGTTTTGAAGGGGGGGGGGGGGGGAATACAAGCAAACTATAAATGTTTTCAAAACATAACCTTGATGTATTTCAAATAATATTTGGCAAACTTATAAACACTTTTACCCCTTATGTATTATGTTGAGCATAAGGGATGATTTATCAACTACAACTATATGAATTTCAGTTAAGGAAATAACCAAATAAATCAAATTATTATGGGAGTAATTTGGGGTTCTTTAGTTCTTGTTTAATCATGTACTGATATGTATATAAAGTTATTAGATAAACTATGTCTGATTCAGTTTATCTCCGTATCATTTGAATGTATTGCCAGATAGTTTCATTGTATGTATCTGTATTCACTGTATTATGTTTCAAAATCTTTTGTATGTTTGATATCGTATGAGAACCCTATGAATAGTTTAGTACTAGATTGTGAGTTCGTCACTACCCTTTTTGGATGATCAGTAAATCCTCCCCGGAAGTGTAACCAGAGTCTCCTGAAGGGAGGGCGAGGAATTTGTGAATAGATGTATTCGGGACTGATAATCCCGCACCTTAACTGCTAGCTACAGTTAGCCGGGCACGCCTGGGGTGAAAAATTCTAGACATCGTCCGACGTCTGACAAACGTCAAGGAGGTCTCTTTGTCGTATCAGCATGGTTACCCGACTCACAATACGTATTAATACAACTTTATTCATGTTTTGGGTTTGGTTTTGACTTTGATTCGATTTCATATCTACTTTCTACCTATAGTTTCCAAACCTAGTACGAGATGGTAGTCCCATGGTTTTCAGTCTATTGATCTTGTATCTAGTACAGGATGTTATTCCTAAGGTTTTCAGTATGTATATATATCTTATATCTAGTACGGGATGATAGTCCCATGATTTCATTCTATATTTTGTACGGGATGGTAATCACATGGTTTTGAAACTATATCTAGTACGGGATAGTAATCCCAAGGTTTTGAATCTATATCAAGTCCGGGATGATAGTCCCATGGTTTTCAATCTATATTTTCATGTATATATCAAACTATCTTGTATCTAGTACGGGATGTTAGTCCTAGGGTTTTCAAACTACTTTCTATCTATAGTTCAGTAATATCAAACTATTTTATATTTAGTTCGGGATAGTAATCCCATGATTTTCATTATATAGTTTTATGTATTAAACTGTACTCTGTGATATTCAACTGGTCTCGCATTTAGGAAAATATGGGATGTTCCTGGGGTAAAATACAACACATAAACGAATTGGTAACAAGTGATAACTAAACTAGCTTTACATAAGAAAATATGGGATTTTCTTGGATAACAAACCTTTTCCGAAAACTAAAGGAAACTGGTACATTTTCAGAAAACAAACATCTTATAAACTCATCAGCTTTATGCTGATTTTCAAACTGCTTGTATTCTCAGGTCCGCATTAGACAGGTACCCAGTGATCGCTTTTGGTGAAGAAGGAGTGCGTAGAAGACTCGTCTCATTTTGTTCATATATACTATGTATCACACTTGTACAATTTACGTTTGAAACAAATGTAAACTTTCAAATATATGTAATGTAATGGTTGTTTACTTTGATTACTATGTGCATTGGATTTGATACTCAACGTGGAGTCAACCCCGGAAATGTTTCCGCCTTTGGTTTTCGGGGTGTGACAGATTGGTATCAGAGCCCTTGTTTATAGTGAACGGAGTATACCGAACCTTACATGGTATAAAACTATAAACATTAAAGGGCCTAAGTGAAAGTATCCTTCAAAATATAAGTATTTTCGAAAGTATACAAGTATACCGAAACGTCGAGATTCGTAACTATCAGTAGAACAAAACATAAGTAAATGGGTGTTGTACGCTGCCGTTAAACCTGGGCAGTTATGTAATCGTGTCTAGGATCAATATAGCCTGGCCAACTATATTCATTCGAGACACGGCCAACATGTGCTTGGGAGTGACTGTGGTACGCAGCATACCTAAAACTTACCCAATACCCCAAACAACGAGTCGTCGTTGTAGTGTATCATGAAATACTATGGGAGTATTTCTCGAGTCAATCCTTTGTAGAAAATCCTCGTATACACGTTGTTCCTTGATCGTTCCTCTAGCGATAAAATTATCTGCCTTGATAACTCTTTCCTGCTTTATCGCTTGATATAATGTTATATATGTCTTGATGAGATATCCCCTGATCCATATCTCTTGATTCAATTCAGAGGACTTATGATCCTCTCTTTCCTGATCTTTTTAGATCAAGATGCCTCCAAGAAAGAGACCCAGCTCAAAGAACAACAACAATCCTCCTCCACCACCACCTCCTCCTCAATTTGATCTTGCATCGCTTCAGACAGTTCTGACTGCTGCAATGGTAGCAGCCATGTTGCAAATGAACCCCGGTAGTTCAGGAAGTGGTCCCCAGCCCCAAAACCCAGAAGATAGCCAGGGACACCGAAAAGGGGGTTCCTATAAAGACTTCATGAACGCGAAGCCCACATCCTTTGATGGCACTGGAGGTGTCATTTCCCTCACCCAATGGTTCGAGAAAATCGAATCAATCTTTGAAATATGTGCCTGTTCGGAGTCTGACAAAGTAAAGTTCGCCACCTGCACCTTCCTTGACAAAGCCCTGACTTGGTGGAACGGCCGAGTCAAATCATTAACTCTACCTGTAGCGAATGCTATGGGTTGGGAAGCTATGAAGGAGCTTCTTCTCGCAGAGTATTGCCCTCGTGGGGAAATTCGGAAGCTAGAACACGAACTCTGGAACCTTAAGATGAAGGGTTCCGACATAGCCGCTTATACTTCAAGATTTGATGACCTGGCATTACTCTGTCCAGGAATGGTTACCCCGGAGAGTAAAAAGATTGAGAGATTCATTTGGGGGTTGACCCAGCCAACAAAAGGGAATGTCTTAGCTGCCAAGCCAGACACCTATGACAGCGCTAAATGTCTTGCGCAAACCCTAATCGATCACGAAGACAACTCTGATGAGGAGGCTACCACTCCCGAGCCAGTCACAAGTGGAGGTGGAAGTAAAAAGAAATTCTGGAACAAGCGGAAGGCCCAAAGTATGCAAGGTTCCTCTAAGAAACAGCAAACGGTAGCAATCCATGCTGCTACTGCCCCTGTTGCTGTTTCAGCTGTCGGATCCACGGCCCAAACTCCTACCAGTGGATACATCGGTACCCTTCCTTGGTGTGGTAAGTGCAGCTACCATCACCGTACTCCTGGTCCATGTCACGAAAGAATCTGTGACAACTGTGGCAATAAGGGCCACCTTGCTCGAACCTGCAGAAAACCAGCCAAATCGACAAACCAATCATCTGGAGCGGGAATCAGTCCAGCCTGCTACAGTTGTGGTGAAGTAGGGCACTTCAAAAGAAACTGCCCCAAAGCAGCAACAACTGGCAATACCGGGAGAGTCCTAGCAATAGGACGAGAGGAGACAACCGCTGATCCCACTGTTGCCGCAGGTATACTTCTCTTTGACAACCCTTATGCCTGCAACTCTTTTCGATTCTAATGCTAAAAGGGAAACCTGTTATCTATCCATTCAAACATCTTTCTAAACTCAATCCTTCGTTAGTAATCGAAAATGTGTAACGTCAAGATGGCTGACCGGTAAGATAGAGAACGCTAATTTCGTACCTATATGTTGTATTCTCAATCTGGGCGATTATTCTATTCCATTCGATTTAATGTCAAACTTTTCATGAAATGCTTTGATGCTATGTTTGACATGAAAGGACCGAGTCTCATTCATGTTGTTACTCTTGGTTTCGAAAGGGTCGCTCGTCTAAATCTTTCCCCCGACCCGACTCTCGTGATCTTCGGCATCAAACCTTCGCACCATTTCGTGCATCAAAGCTCAAAAAGTTTTCCCGATAGGAATTGCCATGCATCCCTCGTTCCTGTGATCATCTGGAAATGGGAAGTCTACAGCTCTTTTCCCTAAATGTCTTTCCCGAAGAGTTCCTGAGAATTCCTTCCGAACGTCTATTCTAGTCTCGCACCGCCCAAATCTCTGGAACTACCTCGTAACCAAACCTCAGTAAGAATGACGTGTCCAAGATGGTGACCAAGGATTGATATGATCACTACGAGTTAGTAGTGGTATCCTTCGGTCAAATCATTTTCCTTGATCATGTAGCTAAGCAAAGCAGTCGTACTCGTGAACCTTTTTAAAAGTTAAGGCGATAGGGAATTAGTCGGCACCGGAAATACCCATAGAAACCTGTAGATTCTTGGGTCCCATCGACTATTATCACAGACCTACCCCTAAACTTCTTCTAAAAGCCATCAAACCCTTAGCTACTCGGCTCCATGAAGATGTGCTTTCCTGTTGGAGCGTGTGTCCTGTTGAAGGCTTTATCCCAGAAAAGCATGATATGCTTTGAGAAGTGTGAAATACTTCCTTCGTGATACATTAGACCCTTCGTTATCCTCATAGAATCGATTTCGTAACCTTCCAACTTCGGCTACCCTCAGAACTTAGTAACATCCATCCGGTACTTCACGTTTCGAATCCTTAGAAGTATCTACCCAACGAAACCCTAGTGATTCCTTTGAGAAGACTGAAGTCATCAAGGGTCAGAACCTCCATGGGATAACCAATTAAGATTATGGATTGAGAGAGTCAATGTACAAAACAAAGACGCATCCCGATAGTGAGGGTTCGTTGGAACGTCGAGCGGAGACCCGATTCCACTTGGGAGCGTGAAGATCCGAGGCAACAAATCCATCCGTATCTCATTCCAATTCATGACCTGTATCTTAGTCTCTGAATTTCGGGACAAAATTCCCTCTAACGGGGGGATAATGTAACAACCCGAAGTTGTCCAACGCCGAAAACCGTTCTACCCGTAAAGATTCACCGTTTACCAATTTGTTCCGATTTCGTTTGGGGCTAAATGTTTTAAACTTATATGTCTATTATAATCTAATGAGTGTCCAAACCCTTTAGGAACTCATGAAATTAGCCCAAAAATGTTTATTTCAGAAATTATAGAAACATCCCCGCCGGGTTACGGAAACTTAATCGGGTGCGACCAAAAGCCCCGTTTAATGCCGGTATCGGGTAGAATTCCACCGTGTCCAAGTTTTGAGACCTATTTAAACATGTTTAAGCTTTCATTTGAATCTTTTGCTTCATCTCTCTACTCTCTCTATAACCTCTCTCCTCAAACCAAGTTTAAGGGTTCAAAATCATCAAATTTAAGCTCCAAATCACCAAGGTAACTACCCTAACTCCTAGTATAACATCTTAGGCCTTCGAATTCGAGTTCAAATGATGGAATAGGACCATATTCATGATTTTACGGCCCTAGAACAGTCCTAGGCCGTGAACTCACATAAAATGGGTTTTGGAGCCCAAAAACCCTTCCAATCGACCTTTGGAGCTTAGATATGGCTTATTGGCATAATGGACTGGACTTAGAATGCCTTAAACATGGATTTTGAAGATTAAACATGATTTTACTGCCCAATATCATGCTTGGGCCGTAAACTCATATAAATGGGGTTTTTATGCCCTTAAAGCCATCCAAAATACCATTGAAGCTTAGATATGAATTTTAGAATATTGGATTTGGCCTTGGAACACCTTGAACATCAATTTAGAGGAGTAAACCTGAGTTTACTGCCCAAGAACATGCTTGGGCTGTAAACTCATTATCTTGGGGAGTAAACTCCTTCTAATGTGTTAAAATGCCATTTACACACACCATAAGCCTTGGGATAAATTCTAGAAGTGACCACAAACAAGATTTGGACCTTAAAACATATTATTTTCCCCATCTAAGGAGTTCATGGCCATGAGGGGGTTCATGGGCCGTAAACTCCAACATCTAAGCCAAAAGTCCCTTAAAAATTCAAACAAGGCTTGGGAAAAATCATTGGAATCACACGTGATTGTTTAAGGACCAAAACATTAAAGATTCTATGTTTGGGGGAATTTACGGCTATAAACTCCATGTTTACTGCCGTAAACTCCAATAAATGGTCCCTAAGTGAGTTTAAATTCATCCCAATGCCTTAGATGCAATCCTAGCTAAATTATCCATGAGTTATGAAGCCATTTAGCATCCAAACACACCACTTATGAGTTCACAGCCGTGAACTCATGTGGGTGTGGTGTTTAGGGCTGTAAACTCCCTAAGGAGTTTACTCTTGAAGTCCCAATTCAATATCCAAACCATATACATCCGTAGATGTCACCCGGGTCCTTCCAAACACTTGTAATGAGGTGTTTCCGCAACTAGAAGTGTTTGTCCCTAACAAATAAATAATTGAAGTCCTAATTAGATACAAATGTGTATCTTTTCATAATTCATAGGAACCTCGTGCGTTTACAAGCCCCGAACTAGCGTTTAGCATCCGAAATCGTCACGTTTCTCGTCCGGTGAGTTCATACCCCTACCCTTTTTAAATGGTTTTTCAATGTTTTCAAGGGGGGGGGGGGAATACAAGCAATCTATAAATGTTTTCAAAACATAACCTTGATGTATTTCAAATAATATCTGGCAAACTTATAAATACTTTTACCCCTTATGTATTATGTTGAGCATAAGGGATGATTTATCAACTACAACTATATGAATTTCAGTTAAGGAAATAACCAAATAAATCAAATTATTATGGGAGTAATTTGGGGTTCTTTAGTTCTTGTTTAATCACGTACTGATATGTATATAAAGTTATTAGATAAACTATGTCTGATTCAGTTTATCTCCGTATCATTTGAATGTATTGCCAGATAGTTTCATTGTATGTATCTGTATTCACTGTATTATGTTTCAAAATCTTTTGTATGTTTGATATCGTATGAGAACCCTGTGAATAGTTTAGTACTAGATTGTGAGTTCGTCACTACCCTTTTTGGATGATCAGTAAATCCTCCCCGGAAGTGTAACCAGAGTCTCCTGAAGGGAGGGCGAGGAATTTGTGAATAGATGTATTCGGGACTGATAATCCCGCACCTTAACTGCTAGCTACAGTTAGGCGGGCACGCCTGGGGTGAAATATTCTAGACATCGTCCGACGTCTGACAAACGTCAAGGAGGTCTCGTTGTCGTATTAGCATGGTTACCCGACTCACAATACGTATTAATACAACTTTATTCATGTTTTGGGTTTGGTTTTGACTTTGATTCGATTTCATATCTACTTTCTACCTATAATTTCCAAACCTAGTACGAGATGGTAGTCCCATGGTTTTCAGTCTATTGATCTTGTATCTAGTACAGGATGTTATTCCTATGGTTTTTAGTATGTATATATATCTTATCTCTAGTACGGGATGATAGTCCCATAATTTCATTCTATATTTTGTACGGGATGGTAATCACATGGTTTTGAAACTATATCTAGTACGGGATAGTTATCCCAAGGTTTTGAATCTATATCAAGTCCGGGATGATAGTCCCATGGTTTTCAATCTATATTTTCATGTATATCAAACTATCTTGTATCTAGTACGGGATGTTAGTCCCAGGGTTTTCAAACTACTTTCTATCTATAGTTCAGTAATATCAAACTATTTTATATTTAGTTCGGGATAGTAATCCCATGATTTTCATTATATAGTTTTATGTATTAAACTGTACTCTGTGATATTCAACTGGTCTCGCATTTAGGAAAATATGGGATTTTCCTGGGGTAAAATACAACACATAAACGAATTGGTAACAAGTGATAACTAAACTAGCTTTACATAAGAAAATATGGGATTTTCTTGGATAACAAACCTTTTCCGAAAACTAAAGGAAACTGGTACATTTTCAGAAAACAAACATCTTATAAACTCATCAGCTTTATGCTGATTTTCAAACTGCTTGTATTCTCAGGTCCGCATTAGACAGGTACCCAGTGATCTCTTTTGGTGAAGAAGGAGTGCGTAGAAGACTCGTCTCATTTTGTTCATATATACTATGTATCACACTTGTACAATTTACTTTTGAAACAAATGTAAACTTTCAAATATATGTAATGTAATGGTTGTTTACTTTGATTACTATGTGCATTGGATTTGATACTCAACGTGGAGTCAACCCCGGAAATGTTTCCGCCTTTGGTTTTCGGGGTGTGACAGATTGGTATCAGAGCCCTTGTTTATAGTGAACGGAGTATACCGAACCTTACATGGTATAAAACTATAAACATTAAAGGGCCTAAGTGAAAGTATCCTTCAAAATATAAGTATTTTCGAAAGTATACAAGTATACCGAAACGTCGAGATTCGTAACTATCAGTAGAACAAAACATAAGTAAATGGGTGTTGTACGCTGCGGTTAAACCTGGGCAGTTATGTAGTCGTGTCTAGGATCAATATAGCCTGGCCAACTATATTCATTCGAGACACGGCCAACATGTGCTTGGGAGTGACTGTGGTACGCAGCATACCTAAAACTTACCCAATACCCCAAACAACGAGTCGTCGTTGTAGTGTATCATGAAATACTATGGGAGTATTTCTCGAGTCAATCCTTTGTAGAAAATCCTCGTATACGCGTTGTTCCTTGATCGTTCCTCTAGCGATAAAATTATCTGCCTTGATAACTCTTTCCTGCTTTATCGCTTGATATAATGTTATATATGTCTTGATGAGATATCCCCTGATCCATATCTCTTGATTCAATTCAGAGGACTTATGATCCTCTCTTTCCTGATCTTTTTAGATCAAGATGCCTCCAAGAAAGAGACCCAGCTCAAAGAACAACAACAATCCTCCTCCACCACCACCTCCTCCTTAATTTGATCTTGCATCGCTTCAGACAGTTCTGACTGCTGCAATGGTAGCAGCCATGTTGCAAATGAACCCCGGTAGTTCAGGAAGTGGTCCCCAGCCCCAAAACCCAGAAGATAGCCAGGGACACCAAAAAGGGGGTTCCTATAAAGACTTCATGAACGCGAAGCCCAAATCCTTTGATGGCACTGGAGGTGTCATTTCCCTCACCCAATGGTTCGAGAAAATCGAATCAATCTTTGAAATATGTGCCTGTTCGGAGTCTGACAAAGTAAAGTTCGCCACCTGCACCTTCCTTGACAAAGCCCTGACTTGGTGGAACGGCCGAGTCAAATCATTAACTCTACCTGTAGCGAATGCTATGGGTTGGGAAGCTATGAAGGAGCTTCTTCTCGCAGAGTATTGCCCTCGTGGTGAAATTCGGAAGCTAAAACACGAACACTGGAACCTTAAGATGAAGGGTTCCGACATAGCCGCTTATACTTCAAGATTTGATGACCTGGCATTACTCTGTCCAGGAATGGTTACCCCGGAGAGTAAAAAGATTGAGAGATTCATCTGGGGGTTGACCCAGCCAACAAAAGGGAATGTCTTGGCTGCCAAGCCAGACACCTATGACAGCGCTAAATGTCTTGCGCAAACCCTAATCGATCACGAAGACAACTCTGATGAGGAGGCTACCACTCCCGAGCCAGTCACAAGTGGAGGTGGAAGTAAAAAGAAATTCTGGAACAAGCGGAAGGCCCAAAGTACGCAAGGTTCCTCTAAGAAACAGCAAACGGTAGCAATCCATGTTGCTACTGCCCCTGTTGCTGTTTCAGCTGTCGGATCCACGGCCCAAACTCCTACCAGTGGATACATCGGTACCCTTCCTTGGTGTGGTAAGTGCAGCTACCATCACCGTACTCCTGGTCCATGTCACGAAAGAATCTGTGACAACTGTGGCAATAAGGGCCACCTTGCTCGAACCTACAGAAAACCAGCCAAATCGACAAACCAATCATCTGGAGCGGGAATCAGTCCAGCCTGCTACAGTTGTGGTGAAGTAGGGCACTTCAAAAGAAACTGCCCCAAAGCAGCAACAACTGGCACTACCGGGAGAGTCCTAGCAATAGGACGAGAGGAGACAACCGCTGATCCCACTGTTGCCGCAGGTATACTTCTCTTTGACAACCCTTATGCCTGCAACTCTTTTCGATTCTAGTGATAAAAGGGAAACCTGTTATCTATCCATTCAAACATCTTTCTAAACTCAATCTTTCGTTAGTAATCGAGAATGTGTAACGTCAAGATGGCTGACCGGTAAGATAGAGAACGCTAATTTCGTACCTATATATTGTATTCTCAATCTGGGCGATTATTCTATTCCATTCGATTTAATGTCAAACTTTTCATGAAATGCTTTGATGCTATGTTTGACATGAAAGGACCGAGTCTCATTCATGTTGTTATTCTTGGTTTCGAAAGGGTCGCTCGTCTAAATCTTTCCCCCGACCCAACTCTCGTGATCTTCGGCATCAAACCTTCGCACCATTTCGTGCATCAAAGCTCAAAAAGTTTTCCCGATAGGAATTGCCATGCATCCCTCGTTCCTGTGATCATCTGGAAATGGGAAGTCTACCGCTCTTTTCCCTAAATGTCTTTCCCGAAGAATTCCTGAAAATTCCTTCCGAACGTCTATTCTAGTCTCGCACCGCCCAAATCTCTGTAACTACCTCGTAACCAAACCTCAGTAAGAATGACGTGTCCAAGATGGTGACCAAGGATTGATATAATCACTACGAGTTAGTAGTGGTATCCTTCGGTCAAATCATTTTCCTCGATCATGTAGCTAAGCAAAGCAGTCGTAATCGTGAACCTTTTTAAAAGCTAAGGCGATAGGGAATTAGTCGGCACCGGAAATACCCATAGAAACCTATAGATTCTTGGGTCCCATCGACTATTATCACAGACCTACCCCTAAACTTCTTCTAAAAGCCATCAGACCCTTAGCTACTCGGCTCCATGAAGATGTGCTTTCCTGTTGGAGCGTGTGTCCTGTTGAAGGCTTTATCCCAGAAAAGCATGATATGCTTTGAGAAGTGTGAAATACTTCCTTCGTGATACATTAGACCCTTCGTTATCCTCATAGAATCGATTTCGTAACCTTCCAACTTCGGCTACCCTCAGAACTTAGTAACATCCATCCGGTACTTCACGTTTCGAATCCTTAGAAGTATCTACCCAACGAAACCCTAGTGATTCCTTTGAGAAGACTGAAGTCATCAAGGGTCAGAACCTCCATGGGATAACCAATTGAGATTATGGATTGAGAGAGTCAATGTACAAAACAAAGACGCATCCCGATAGTGAGGGTTCGTTGGAACGCCGAGCGGAGACCCGATTCCACTTGGGAGCGTGAAGATCCGAGGCAACAAATCCATCCGTATCTCATTCCAATTCATGACCTGTATCTTAGTCTCTGAATTTCGGGACAAAATTCCCTCTAACGGGGGGATAATGTAACAACCCGAAGTTGTCCAACGCCGAAAACCGTTCTACCCGTAAAGATTCACCGTTTACCAATTTGTTCCGATTTCGTTTGGGGGTAAATGTTTTAAACTTATATGTCTATTATAATCTAATGAGTGTCCAAACCCTTTAGGAACTCATGAAATTAGCCCAAAAATGTTTATTTCAGAAATTATAGAAACATCCCCGCCGGGTTACGGAAACTTAATCGGGTGCGACCAAAAGCCCCGTTTAATGCCGGTATCGGGTAGAATTCCACCGTGTCCAAGTTTTGAGACCTATTTAAACATGTTTAAGCTTTCATTTGAATCTTTTGCTTCATCTCTCTACTCTCTCTATAACCTCTCTCCTCAAACCAAGTTTAAGGGTTCAAAATCATCAAATTTAAGCTCCAAATCACCAAGGTAACTACCCTAACTCCTAGTATAACATCTTAGGCCTTCGAATTCGAGTTCAAATCATGGAATAGGACCATATTCATGATTTTACGGCCCTAGAACAGTCCTAGGCCGTGAACTCACATAAAATGGGTTTTGGAGCCCAAAAACCCTTCCAATCGACCTTGGGAGCTTAGATATGGCTTAATGGCTTAATGGACTGGACTTAGAATGCCTTAAACATGGATTTTGAAGATTAAACATGATTTTACTGCCCAATATCATGCTTGGGCCATAAACTCATATAAATGGGGTTTTTATGCCCCTAAAGCCTTCCAAAATACCATTGAAGCTTAGATATGAATTTTAGAATATTGGATTTGGCCTTGGAACACCTTGAACATCAATTTAGAGGAGTAAACCTGAGTTTACTGCCCAAGAACACGCTTGGGCCGTAAACTCATTATCTTGGGGAGTAAACTCCTTCTAATGTGTTAAAATGCCATTTACACACACCATAAGCCTTGGGATAAATTCTAGAAGTGACCACAAACAAGATTTGGACCTTAAAACATATTATTTTCCCCATCTAAGGATTTCACGGCCATGAGGGGGTTCATGGGCCGTAAACTCCAAAATCTAAGCCAAAAGTCCCTTAAAAATTCAAACAAGGCTTGGGAAAAATCATTGGAATCACATGTGATTGTTTAAGGACCAAAACATTAAAGATTCTATGTTTGGGGGAGTTTACGGCCATAAACTCCATGCTTACTGCCGTAAACTCCAATAAATGGTCCCTAAGTGAGTTTAAATTCATCCTAATGCCTTAGATGCAATCCTAGCTAAATTATCCATGAGCTATGAAGCCATTTAGCATCCAAACACACCACTTATGAGTTCACGGCCGTGAACTCATGTGGGTGTGGTGTTTAGGGCCGTAAACTCCCTAAGGAGTTTACTCTTGAAGTCCCAATTCAATATCCAAACCATATACGTCCGTAGATGTCACCCGGGTCCTTCCAAACACTTGTAATGAGGTGTTTCCGCAACTAGAAGTGTTTGTCCCTAACAAATAAATAATTGAAGTCCTAATTAGATACAAATGTGTATCTTTTCATAATTCATAGGAACCTCGTGCGTTTACAAGCCCCGAACTAGCATTTAGCATCCGAAATCGTCACGTTTCTCGTCCGGTGAGTTCATACCCCTACCCTTTTTAAATGGTTTTTCAATGTTTTCAAGGGGGGGGGGGGGGGGGGGAATACAAGCAAACTATAAATGTTTTCAAAACATAACCTTGATGTATTTCAAATAATATCTGGCAAACTTATAAATACTTTTACCCCTTATGTATTATGTTGAGCATAAGGGATGATTTATCAACTACAACTATATGAATTTCAGTTAAGGAAATAACCAAATAAATCAAATTATTATGGGAGTAATTTGGGGTTCTTTAGTTCTTGTTTAATCACGTACTGATATGTATATAAATTTATTAGATAGACTATGTCTGATTCAGTTTATCTCCGTATCATTTGAATGTATTGCCAGATAGTTTCATTGTATGTATCTGTATTCACTGTATTATGTTTCATAATCTTGTGTATGTTTGATATCGTATGAGAACCCTGTGAATAGTTTAGTACTAGATTGTGAGTTCGTCACTACCCTTTTTGGATGATCAGTAAATCCTCCCCGGAAGTGTAACTAGAGTCTCCAGAAGGGAGAGCGAGGAATTTGTGAATAGATGTATTCGGGACTGACAATCCCGCACCTTAACTGCTAGCTACAGTTAGGCGGGCACGCCTAGGGTGAAAAATTCTGGATATCGTCCGACATCTGACAAACGTCAAGGAGGTCTCGTTGTCGTATCAGCATGGTTACCCGACTCACAATACGTATTAACACAACTTTATTCATGTTTTGGGTTTGGTTTTGACTTTGATTCGATTTCATATCTACTTTCTACCTATAGTTTCCAAACCTAGTACGAGATGGTAGTCCCATGGTTTTCAGTCTATTGATCTTGTATCTAGTACAGGATGTTATTCCTATGGTTTTCAGTATGTATATATATCTTATATCTAGTACGGGATGATAGTCCCATGATTTCATTCTATATTTTGTATGGGATGGTAATCCCATGGTTTTGAAACTATATCTAGTACGGGATAGTAATCCCAAGGTTTTGAATCTATATCAAGTCCGGGATGATAGTCCCATGGTTTTCAATCTATATTTTCATGTATATCAAACTATCTTGTATCTAGTACGGGATGTTAGTCCCAGGGTTTTCAAACTACTTTCTATCTATAGTTCAGTAATATCAAACTATTTTATATTTAGTTCGGGATAGTAATCCCATGATTTTCATTATATAGTTTTATGTATTAAACTGTACTCTGTGATATTTAACTGGTCTCGCATTTAGGAAAATATGGGATTTTCCTGGGGTAAAATACAACACATAAACGAATTGGTAACAAGTGATAACTAAACTAGCTTTACATAAGAAAATATGGGATTTTCTTGGATAACAAACCTTTTCCGAAAACTAAAGGAAACTGGTACATTTTCAGAAAACAAACATCTTATAAACTCATCAGCTTTATGCTGATTTTCAAACTGCTTGTATTCTCAGGTCCGCATTAGACAGGTACCCAGTGATCACTTTTGGTGAAGAAGGAGTGCGTAGAAGACTCGTCTCATTTCGTTCATATATACTATGTATCACACTTGTACAATTTACTTTTGAAACAAATGTAAACTTTCAAATATATGTAATGTAATGGTTGTTTACTTTGATTACTATGTGCATTGGATTTGATACTCAACGTGGAGTCAACCCCGGAAATGTTTCCGCCTTTGGTTTTCGGGGTGTGACAGATTGGTATCAGAGCCCTTGTTTATAGTGAACGGAGTATACCAAACCTTACATGGAATAAAACTATAAACATTAAAAGGCCTAAGTGCTCTGAACTAAAAGTATCCTTCAAAATATAAGTATTTTCGAAAGTATACAAGTATACCGAAACGTCGAGATTCGTAACTATCAGTAGAACAAAACATAAGTAAATGGGTGTTGTACGCTGCGCTTAAACCTAGGCAGTTATGTAGTCGTGTCTAGGATCAATATAGTCTGGCCAACTATATTCATTCGAGACATGGCCAACATGTGCTTGGGAGTGACTGTGGTACGCAGGATACCTAAAACTTACCCAATACCCCAAACAACGAGTCATCGTTGTAGTGTATCATGAAATACTATGGGAGTATTTCTCGAGTCAATCCTTTGTAGACAACCCTCGTATACGCGTTGTTCCTTGATCGTTCCTCTAGCGATAAAATTATCTGCCTTGATAACTCTTTCCTGCTTTATCGCTTGATATAATGTTATATATGTCTTGATGAGATATCCCCTGATCCATATCTCTTGATTCAATTCAGAGGACTTATGATCCTCTCTTTCCTGATCTTTTTAGATCAAGATGCCTCCAAGAAAGAGACCCAGCTCAAAGAACAACAACAATCCTCCTCCACCACCACCTCCTCCTCAATTTGATCTTGCATCGCTTCAGACAGTTCTGACTGCTGCAATGGTAGCAGCCATGTTGCAAATGAACCCCGGTAGTTCAGGAAGTGGTCCCCAGCCCCAAAACCCAGAAGATAGCCAGGGACACCGAAAAGGGGGTTCCTATAAAGACTTCATGAACGCGAAGCCCACATCCTTTGATGGCACTGGAGGTGTCATTTCCCTCACCCAATGGTTCGAGAAAATCGAATCAATCTTTGAAATATGTGCCTGTTCGGAGTCTGACAAAGTAAAGTTCGCCACCTGCACCATCCTTGACAAAGCCCTGACTTGGTGGAACGGCCGAGTCAAATCATTAACTCTACCTGTAGCGAATGCTATGGGTTGGGAAGTTATGAAGGAGCTTCTTCTCGCAGAGTATTGCCCTCGTGGTGAAATTCGGAAGCTAAAACACGAACACTGGAACCTTAAGATGAAGGGTTCCGACATAGCCGATTATACTTCAAGATTTGATGACCTGGCATTACTCTGTCCAAGAATGGTTACCCCGGAGAGTAAAAAGATTGAGAGTTTACTCTTGAAGTCCCAATTCAATATCCAAACCATATACGTCCGTAGATGTCACCCGGGTCCTTCCAAACACTTGTAATGAGGTGTTTCCGCAACTAGAAGTGTTTGTCCCTAACAAATAAATAATTGAAGTCCTAATTAGATACAAATGTGTATCTTTTCATAATTCATAGGAACCTCGTACGTTTGTAAGCCCCGAACTAGCGTTTAGCATCCGAAATTGTCACGTTTCTCGTCCGGTGAGTTCATACCCCTACCCTTTTTAAATGGTTTTTCAATGTTTTCAAGGGGGGGGGGGGGAATACAAGCAAACTATAAATGTTTTCAAAACATAACCTTGATGTATTTCAAATAATTTCTGGCAAACTTATAAATACTTTTACCCCTTATGTATTATGTTGAGCATAAGGGATGATTTATCAACTACAACTATATGAATTTCAGTTAAGGAAATAACCAAATAAATCAAATTATTATGGGAATAATTTGGGGTTCTTTAGTTCTTGTTTAATCACGTACTGATATGTATATAAAGTTATTAGATAAACTATGTCTGATTCAGTTTATCTCCGTATCATTTGAATGTATTGCCAGATAGTTTCATTGTATGTATCTGTATTCACTGTATTATGTTTCATAATCTTTTGTATGTTTGATATCGTATGAGAACCCTATGAATAGTTTAGTACTAGCTTGTGAGTTCGTCACTACCCTTTTTGGATGACCAGTAAATCCTCCCCGGAAGTGTAACCAGAGTCTCCTGAAGGGAGAGCGTGGAATTTGTGAATAGATCTATTCGGGACTGACAATCCCACACCTTAACTGCTAGCTACAGTTAGGCGGGCACGCCTGGGGTGACAAATTCTGGATATCGTCCGACGTCTGACAAACGTCAAGGAGGTCTCGTTGTCGTATCAGCATGGTTACCCGATTCACAATACGTATTAATACAACTTTATTTATGTTTTGGGTTTGGTTTTGACTTTGATTCGATTTCAGCTCAACTTTCTACCTATAGTTTCCAAACCAAGTGCGGGATGGTAGTCCTATGGTTTTCAGTCTATTGATCTTGTATCTAGTACAGGATGTTATTCCTATGGTTTTCAGGATGTATATATTTCTTATATCTAGTACGGGATGATAGTCCCATGATTTCAGTCTATATCTTGTACGGGATGGTAATCCCATGGTTTTGAAACTATATCTAGTACGGGATAGTAATCCCAAGGTTTTGAATCTATATCAAGTCCAGGATGATAGTCCCATGGTTTTTAATCTATATTTTCATGTATATCAAACTATCTTGTATCTAGTACGGGATGTTAGTCCTAGGGTTTTCAAACTACTTTCCATTTATAGTTCATGTATATCAAACTATTTTATATTTAGTTCAGGATAGTAATCCCATGATTTTCATTATATAGTTTTATGTATTAAACTATACTCTGTGATATTCAACCAGTCTCGCATTTAGGAAAATATGGGATTTTCCTGGGGTAAAATACAACACATAAACGAATTGGTAACAAGTGATAACTAAACTAGCTTTACATAAGAAAATATGGGATTTTCTTGGATAACAAACCTTTACGGAAAACTAAAGGAAACCGGTACATTTTCAGAAAACAAACATCTTATGAACTCACCAGCTTTATGCTGATTTTCAAACTGCTTGTATTCTCAGGTCCGCATTAGACAGGTACTCGGTGATCTCTTTTGGTGAAAAAGGAGTGCGTAGAAAACTCGTCTTATTTTGTTCATATATACAATGTATCACACTTGTACAATTTACTTTTGAAACAAATGTAAACTTTCAAATATATGTAATGTAATGGTTGTTTACTTTGATTACTCTGTGCATTGGATTTGATACTCAACGTGGAGTCAACCCCGGAAATGTTTCCGCCTTTGGTTTTCGGGGTGTGACATCCTACTAGCATGTTGTTCTAACATATCACAATATCAAATAACCGTATGGTATTTTGGGGTCTACTTTGTGGCTCCGGCTGATTGTACACTTTGCATCCTCTTTTACTTATTTTGAAAACCATTTAAAATCATTTTGAAAATCTTTCCTTGATTTGAGACTGGATTCACACGAGTGTTCCTCCAATTCGAGCCAATTTAAAACTTTTAAATCATTTAAAACCACTCAGTTATTACAATTGTTTTCAAAATAGTTTAAACATCAGAGTTCCCAAAAATCATAATCATCAATCGAGGAAGTGTACGGTCACGCCTTCGCCTTCCTGCGGCCATCCGCTGAATTTGAAATAGTAAACTGAAACTGTAAGCTCGAAAGCTTAGTGAGTTACCCCCAAAATACCCATACACACAACAATACACATACAATAACAAACAACATACTATGGGTCCAATCATCCATCGGAATGGAATACCCCAGGCCTTCAACCATCGGGTTGGAATGCCAACATACGACAAGTCCAATCATCCTCGGGATGGAATACTCTCGGCCCACAACCAACGGGTTGGAATACCCACACACATTACATATATAACAGATACTATGGGTCCAATCATCCATCGGGATGGAATACCCCAGGCCCTCAATCATCGAGTTGGAATGCCAACATACTATATATATATATATATATATATATATATATATATATATATATATATATATATATATATATATATATATATATATATAACAGATACTATGGGTTCAATCATCCATTGGGATGGATTACCCCAAGCCCTCAACCATCAGGTTAGAATGCCAACTTAACCAATCAAACATGTGCACCTATGTCAAATGATCATATAATAGTCTAAAAAGACAACATAATAGGGTCCTATCATCCTAGGGATGGAATACCCTCAACTACCAGTCAATCATGTACATATATAATAGTTAATCTCCTACCAACATACAGACAGTCAGACCAAATTATAGGTCACTAAGCATAACCACATCTGATATACCAGGATACTGATCTTACAGATCATACTAGCATATAACCATCCTATCTACTAGGATACCGAGCAAACATATCATACTATCATATAACCATCCTATCTACCTGGATACCGAGCTAACATATCATACTAGCATATAACCATCCTATCTACCAGGGTACCGAGCTAACAGATCATACTAACATATAACCATCCTATCTACCAGGATATCGAGCTAACATATCACAACAATAAACAATCCTAAATAACAAATCAAAGGGCCAACCTTGGTGCCTTAGACCCTTGAGTACAGTGAGGGTAACTCACCTCGCAATGTGCCGAAGTACCGAAAACCTGTGATCATTGTCTCACCGGAAATCCTGAATTATCACATAATAGATACCAAGTTAATTCCCAAGATAACCTTCTTGACTAAGTGTCCACACCACTCATTAAGTCCATTCTCTTTATTAGGCCAAAGCCCAATACCAACTCCTTAACTTGAAAGTCCATTTACAAAGCCCATTATTGGTCCAATTTACTAAATTGGACCCAACTTCCTAATTGGTCCTAATCCCATGATCCCTTATCACTATTTGGCCCAAAATATCTTATTCATAAACTCCAACAAAAGCCCAAATCCAATTAGTCCGTAAACAACCAAAAACCCGAAGCCATTTGTCAAAGGCCCAACAGAGGACGTATGTGGGGCGTACTCGTCCAGAGGTAGATCACCATCGGGGTGGTTGACCCAGTATGCTGGGCATACTGGATTTATGCTGGGCATACTCGACGGTTTACCAAAACCATATTAAATGCTTAACGGCTTAAGCACTTAAGCCCAAACTTTAGATCCAATGACCTAACATGCCTAGGACCCATAAAGTCATGAACTTTATCACTTTAGACGTCCAGAAAGCTCTTAATACATGGTCTCAATCCATTAAGACCTTCTTTTTCCATGCATGGGACACATTCAGCTAATGGGACCTCATTTTTATCATTCAAGGTTCCTTCAAGAGTCTAAAAGGACAATCCTTTTCGTCCAAATCACATCATGCACCACCTTATGGCTTGGGAAAATGACATAGTCACTCTTCACTAGTACTTGTGCTAGGGTTGAGGGTTTGTTGGACCTCATACACACTGATGTGTGTGGACCCTTCAGAACCGCCACAAGAGATGCTAACCATATTTATGTGACTTTTACTGATGATTTTAGTAGATATGGATATATCTACTTAATCAAGCATAAGTAAGAGACATTTGAATGATTCAAAGAGTTCAAGAAGGAAGTGGAGAATCAGTTGGGCAAGAACATTAAGATGCTTCGATCCGATCAAGGTGGTGAGTAACTTAGTACAGAGTTCCTTGACTATCTTAAGGAATGTAGGATTATCTCACAATTGACACCTCTCAGGACAACACAGCTTAATGGTGTGGCTAAGAGGTGCAATCGAACCTTGTTGGATATGGTTCGTTCCATGATGAGTCGAGCTTTGCTACCAATCTTATTTTGGGGGTATGCCTTATAGACTACCGCCCATATCCTTAATCTAGTTCCTACAAAGAAGGTTGCCAAAACACCTCATAAGATGTGGACCGGAAAAGTTCCCAATCTGGACCACATCAAGATTTGGGGCTGCGAGGCTTTTATGAGGCGCGAGTATCACGATAAGCTCGAACCTCGAAATGAGAGGTGTATTTTCATCGACTACCTACAGAGATCCTTCAGCTACCTCTTCTACAAACCTAGTGATAATGTGGTCTTTGTAGCAAGGAGAGGAGTTTTCCACAAGAGAGAATTCATGAGCCAAGGAGACAGTTGGAGGCAAATTGACCTTGAAGAAATTCAAGAGTCAAGTGGTGCAGGAACCTCAAACCCTAGCAATCAACCTGAGGAGGAAACTCCTGATGATCTGACAGAAGAGTATGTACCTCTGAGGTGTTCCACAAGAGTTAGGAATGCACCTGAGCATTACTATGGTTTCCATATTACTGCGGAAGGTGATACGCTTATCAGTGATAGCACACTGGTGGGTTTGGATGAACCTAACTGCTACATGGAAGCTATGGCAGGCCCTGAGGCTGCTAAATGGAAAGAGGCTATGGACAGCGAGATACAATCCATGTATGACAATCAAGTTTGGAACTTGGTTGACAATGTACCATGTCGCAAGACAGTAGGGTGCAAATGGATCTTCAAGAAGAAGACCGACACGGATGGTAATGTACACACTTAAAAGGTGCAACTGGGTGCAAAGGGCCTTTCTCAAACTCCAGGAGTTGATTATGATGAGACCTTTTCACCAGTAGCGAAGATTAAGTCTATTAGGGTTATGTTAGCCATTGCTGCATTTCATGATTATGAAATATGGCAAATGGATGGTAAAACCGCTTTCCTTAATGGAAAGTTGGCTGAGGATGTTTACATGAGTCAGCCAGAGGGTTTTGTCACTATAGAGTACCCTAATAGAGTGTGTAAGCTTGAGAAATCCATTTATGGATTAAAGTAAGCACCTCATAGATGGAATCTTTGCTTCCATTAGAAAGTCAAAGAGTTTGGCTTTTTGAGGAATGAAGATGAATCTTGTGTATATGTCAAGGCTAGTGGGAGTATAGTCAGTTTTTTGGTACTGTATGTGGATGACATACTACTCATAGGAAATGACATCCCAACTCTGCAGGAAGTTAAGTCCTGGCTTAGGAAGTGTTTCGCTATGACGGACCTTGGAGAAGCTGCCTAGATCTTAGGGATAAGGATTCTAAGAGACAGGAGTAAAAGACTAATTGGACTTAGTCAGAGTACCTACTTGGATAAGGTGTTGAATAGATTCAGCATGCATAATTCCAATAAATGAGAGTTACCAATCCAGAGTAATGCCAGACTGAGTAAAACTCAGAGTCCGAGTATAGACGCTGAGATAGCAGAAGTGAGTCTAGTACCCTAGGCTTCTGTTGTAGGCTCGATCATGTATGCTATGACTTGTACTCGTCCTGATGTGGCCTTTGCATTGAGCATGATCAGCAGATATCAGGGGAACCCTGGAAAGGCTCACAGGACTGCGGTAAAGAACATTCTCAAGTACCTGCGGAGGACTAAAGACTGGGTCCTTACCCTCGGTGGGAGTGGTGACTTGAGAGTATTGGGGTATAATGATGCTAGCTTCCAGACTGATAGGGATAATTTCTGCTCTCAGTCAGGCTGGGTCTTTACCTTAAATGGAGGAGCAATTTCTTGGAAAAGTTCCAAGCAAGAGATAGTAGTTGATTCAACTTGTGAATCAAAGTATATAGCGGCAAGCGAGGCGACGAAGGAGGCTATATGGCTAAATAACTTCATTGGAGACCTTGGAGTTGTACCAGCTATAAAGGAGCCTATAGAGATTTTCTGTGATAGTGAAAGTGCAGTTACCTTAGCAAAGGAACCAAGGGATCACGGGAGATCCAGACACATCGGCAGAAAATATCATTTCATCAGACATCGAATAGAATAAGGACTCCTCGTGGCAAAGAGGGTATCATCGGATGAGAACCCGGTAGATCCTCTCACGAATGGACTGGATAGGGTTAAGTATCTCCATCATGGAAGGTGCATAGGGCTGAAGGATGATATTATTTTTAGTAGTTAGATAGCTTTGAAATGTATAAAATGTAATTGACATTTGATGATGAATAAAAGTGTAACAGCCCGGAATTTCAGGTATTTCTCTAAATTATTTTTGGGGCACATTTAGGAGGGGACTCGGCGAGTTGGTGCATGACTCGCCGAGTAGGGCCGTGGTCTTGGTCGCAGATGCGCGACTGGACTCGACGAGTCCAATAAGGGACTCGGCGAGTCGACGCTGTTCAGCTGAACCCTAGCCGTTTCGATTCTGAAACGTATATAATCATATTATGGCCGTCATGTCGTGTTTTTTTGGCCGATTGAAGATCCCCTGGGAGTGTGTGAGCATTTGAAGCAAGAGAGAGGACTTGAGAAGGCTTGAAGAGATTGTTAGACAAGGAGGAGCAAGGTGGTGATCAAAGGAATTGAGTATTGGAGGTTTGGAGACGCAGGAAACACGTTTCCAGGTAATTTTCGGATTGAAATCTGTAACTTTTATGTTGTATGCGAATTTAGGGTTTAGGAAACCCATTTAAGGGATTGTTGGATTGTAGTGATGTTATAAGTGTTTAAAAAACCCCGGTACTAGTATATGTGAAAGTCCAGGAAGCCCCATATCTATATATTTCGAAATCATGCGAAATACAGGAGGCAGCGGATTGGCTGCATGGCGAGGACTCGCCGAGTCCAATGATCAGACTCGGCGAGTAGCTTGAAGATTTACTAGGACTCGCCGAGTTGTTCTTCAGACTCGGCGAGTAGCTTGAAGACCTATTGAAACTCGTCGAGTTGTTCTTCAGACTCGGCGAGTAGCTTGAAGATCTACAGGAACTCGTCGAGTCGTTCTTCAGACTCGGCGAGTAGTGTCAGGGTGTCTATACTCGTCGAGTTACCCTTTAGACTCGACGAGTCCGGTCAAGGTTGACCGTTGACCTGTATATAACTTAGTAGGGTCAGTTGTCTTGTTTGATAAGATCATTAATAAAGGTATGTGGTATTATAGGGAATCTGCGGATTAGCGGATCGAGTGCGAGTAGCTCGAAGGGTTTATAGCTTGCATACTACGAGGTGAGTCTTCTCACTATACTTCACCCGGAAGGGTTTGACTGTGAGACCGGAAGGTCGTATGTGCTATATTATGCTATGTCTAGAGAGGTAGATGCTATATATGTGATGTATGTTTATATGTGATGTATGCTTATATGTGATGTATGCTTATACGGGCCGGAAGGCGAGACTTTACGTGACAGAAAGAACGGTATGATGTATGAGTTATGTGTTATGTGTGTTATGTTATATGTGTTATGCTTATTACTATTATGGGCCGGAAGGCAAAATACTATGGGCCGGAAGGCAATCTATACGGGCCGGAAGGCGATATGTTATGGGCCGGAAGGCGATTATATTACGGGCCGGAAGGCAATGTTATGTGGACCGGAAGGTCCGGGCCGGAAGGCGTATGTGGGTAAGTCGTATACTGGGGAACTCACTAAGCATTTATGCTTACTAGTTGTGGTTATGTTTTTTTCAGGTACTAGTGATGACCGTGGGAAGGCGCCGGCGTGACACGTACACACTGCCGCTGTTGAAGATCCTGAAGATTTATTATTTATACTTTTGAAAATAAACTTGGAATAAACCCTTTTGTCGAATAATGATGCTTTGTTTTAAATGAAAATTTTGTTTGAAAATTGAGCTGTTACAATTGGTATCAGAGCCTTGGTTTGAGGGATTCGGGTGTACTTTTGGGTGCAACTGAACTCAGACCGGGGATTTGAGGAAAAATCTTTTTAAATAATAAGGACACAGCATTTTATAAACGATAAAGCGGTAAAACAAGGATGGAACGGTGTGTACGTGCAGCCAGCGTCTGAACGGTAAAGATCCCCAGAATACCTTACGATGTTATGTTATGCACTGAATTATGAATTGTTATGCATGCTAGAAGACTAGGTATACATGATAGGAATAGAATTGCCTGTTTTGTGATGCCTTAGTCTAGGGAGATTGCTTATATGAGATATTTGGTAGCGTGCAAGTAAATAGTGCATACTAGAAGTAGAGTACTCGTTATTCGGGATTTGGGGAGGAAGATTTGGGACGAATACTGATACGGTGTGGTCGGTAGTATTGGGCCCGTACTATCGAAGGCACCGGATCAGTGGAAGACTCAAATAAGAATCCCTGGAAATCGGAGACTAGGTAGGGTGCGTATCGAGTACAATTGTACTTGGTGGAGTCTCTGATGATTTTATGTTGTATTTCAGAGACATCATGGTTATCACACGCAATGGGGCGAGTTCGAGCGGTGCGAGTGATGAGGAGATTCGTCAGATTATTCAGGAAGAGGTAGCTGCGGCGGTCCGGGCTGAGATCCCGGAGATGTTTGGGTCTATTAAGACCACGTTGATGGAGGAGTTTGAGGAGCGGTGCGCCGCAATTTCTGAAGCTGCAGTTGCTGCCGCTACCGCAGCGGTGGCTGCTGCCAGGCCGCAAGGGGGTGATTCATCACTATTCAGGGAATTCAGCAACACGAAACCCCCTGAATTTGATGGGACGCAGGATCCGATTGCAGCTATGAGGTGGATCGCCGACATCGAGGGGTGCTTCTATACTTGCTCATGCCCGGAGCACCTGAGGGTACGGTTCGCCTTGAACCAGCTCCGTCTGGGAGCGAAGGATTGGTGGAAGTTCGTGACGGCGAACTTCACTCAGGCAGAGATTACGGCGGTGACCTGGGAGAGGTTTACGGAGATGTTCAGGGATGAGTACGTTCCCCCGGTAGAGAGGGAGCGATTGATTCAGGAGTTCTTGACCCTTAAGCAGGGTACTGATTCCGTGGCAGTGATCACACGGAAGTTTCATGAGAGGGCAATGTTCTGCCCCGAGCTGGTATCTACGGAGCAGTCGCGGATGAGCCGCTATTTGGGTGTTTTGAAGAGGGAGATCCGGGAGTTTGTGTCAAACTCCACCTATTGTACTTTCACTGAGCTTCAGGCGAACGCCAGGAAGCGTGAGATCGAGTTAGAGACTCAAGTGAGGGAGGAGGCTGAGTCTCGGCAGGTGGATCGACGGCCGGCCCAGTCTCAGCCGGCAGCCAAGCGGACTAAGTTCGCTGATTCGAGGAGGGGAGGTTCGAAGGGTCGCACTTGCGCGAAGTGCGGCAAGAGTCACGAGGGGGTGTGTCGAGCTGGTGGTTGCTACAAGTGTGGCAAAGAGGGACATATTGCCAGGGATTGCCCTAAGTGGTTTATGGTTTGCTTTCACTACAACCAGACAGGCCATCGGAAGGCCGAGTGCCCGCAACTTCGTCAGGGAGCTACATCTACTACCCGGACTACTGAGACCCGACCGGTGAAGGTCGAGGCCCCGAGGGCTCGCGGGAGAGCCTTTCAGCTGACTGCGGAGGAGGTCCGCGCTGCGCCCGATGTTGTGGCAGGTATGTTATCTTTCATGTATTTAATTAAAGGTCGAAATGTTATGCTTATGTTAATGTATGTGTGGGTACTTTCCTTGTGAACTCTATGCCTGCTCTAGTATTATTTGATTCGGGTGCGAGTAGATCGTTTGTATCGTTAGCTTTTAGTCAGCACATCGGCATTAGTCGTGAGCCGTTAAGTCGGCCTTTGAGTGTTTCCATTGCGGCTGAGAGGGTGATTTGTGCTACGGAGGTTCTTCGGGGATGTGTGCTAGAGATCTTCGGGGTCGCGTTTCCGATTGACCTAATTCCTATTGCGATGGGTGATGTCTGTGTCATCGTAGGCATGGACTGGTTGAGCCGATTCAGCGCTATCATCGACTGCGAGCGTCAGTTGGTGACTATACGAGACCCTAGTGGGGGAGTTCTTACGGTGTACGGCGAGGGTACCCGATCGAGATCAGCTTTTTGTTCGGCTGCTAGGGCGAGGCAATGCCTACAGCGGGGATGTAACGGTTTCGTGGCGTATGTGATGGATACGCGGGAGAGTTCCGAGAGACCGAAGACATTGCAGGAGGTTCCAGTGGTGCGCGAGTTTCCAGATGTTTTCCCCGAGGATTTGCCGGGAATACCTCCTGCGAGGCAAGTGGAGTTTGGTATCGACCTAGTTCCAGGGGCGGCGCCTATTGCGAAGGTGCCTTATCGTCTTGCACCTCCAGAGTTGCAAGAATTGTCCTCGCAACTTCAAGAGTTGTTGAGGAAGGGATTTATTCGGCCGAGTAGCTCGCCGTGGGGAGCACCGATTCTGTTCGTCAAAAAGAAGGATGGCTCACACCGGATGTGTATCGATTACCGGGAGCTGAACAAGGTGACAGTTAAGAACCGCTATCCGTTACCGAGGATCGATGATCTATTTGATCAGTTGCAAGGGGCATCTTGGTTTTCCAAGATTGATTTGAGATCAGGGTACCATCAGGTGAGAGTGCGGGATGAGGACGTCCAGAAGACAGCCTTTAGGACGCGGTATGGGCATTACGAGTTCGTGGTGATGCCTTTTGGGCTCACCAATGCCCCAGCAGTGTTCATGGATCTCATGAACAGGGTATGCAGGCCGATGCTGGATCGGTCTGTGATTGTATTCATCGACGACATTCTGGTGTATTCGCGGTCTAGGGAGCAGCATGAGGGACATTTGAGGGAGGTCCTTGAGGTACTGAGGTCGGAGAAGCTATATGCAAAATTCTCCAAATGCGACTTCTGGTTACGGGAAGTTCAATTTCTGGGGCACGTTGTAAATCAGACAGGGATATTGGTCGATCCGGCCAAGGTGGAAGCGGTAATGAGATGGGAAGCACCGAAGTCACCTTCGGAAATCAGGAGTTTCCTTGGGTTGGCAGGGTACTATCGAAGGTTCATTAGGGACTTCTCCAAGATCGCGGTGCCACTTACCAAATTGACCCGAAAGGGTGTTACATTCTCATGGGGACCCGAGCAGCAGACTTCCTTCGAGACACTTCGTCAGAGACTGTGCGAAGCACCAGTATTAGCCCTTCCTGAAGGGATGGAGGACTTCGTCGTATATTGCGACGCATCGATTTCAGGACTGGGTGCAGTGTTGATGCAGAGGGGCCATGTGATAGCCTATGCATCGAGACAGCTGAAGCCTCACGAAGCGAGATATCCCACGCATGACTTAGAGTTGGGGGCAGTAGTGTTCGCCCTCAAAATTTGGCGTCACTACCTGTACGGGGTTCGTTGTACCATATACACGGACCATAAGAGTTTGAAGTATTTGATGGATCAACCCAACCTAAACATGCGTCAGAGGAGATGGTTAGACGTGGTTAAGGATTATGACTGTGAGATCCTATACCACCCAGGCAAGGCTAATGTGGTAGCCGATGCATTGAGTCGTAGGGCGGAGGGTACTCCATTGCGGGACGTATGTTTGAGATTGACGGTGATGACTCCGGTGTTAGATGCTATTCGTGGGGCACAGGCCGAGGTTGTGAAGTCTGGGATGCAGAAACAGGAGCGGGTCGTCGGGTTGATTTCAGAGTTTGTTACGGATGGGCGGGAACTTCTGACATTTCGGGGTCGGATCTGGGTGCCATTTGTGGGAGGTACGCGTGTTACTTTGATGGAGGAGGCACATAGATCGAAATTCTTGATCCATCCCGGTGCCACGAAAATGTATCTGGATTTGAAAAAGGAGTACTGGTGGCCTTGCATGAAGAGAGACGTCGCCTGGTTCGTTGAGAGGTGTTTGACCTGCCGTAAAGTTAAGGCCGAGCACCAGAGACCGCACGGTAAGTTGCAACCTTTGGAGATCCCTGAGTGGAAGTGGGATCAGATCACGATGGATTTCATCACCAAATTGCCGAAAACTGCCAGGGGAGTCGATGCGATTTGGGTGATTGTGGATAGGCTAACAAAGAGTGCACACTTCCTTGCCATTAGTGAAAGTTCATCAGCAGAGAAGTTGGCAGAGTTGTACGTGAGAGAGATAGTATCTCGGCATGGGGTGCCGACCTCGATTGTTTCGGATCGCGATGTACGTTTCACTTCCAGGTTCTGGAAGAAATTTCATGAGGAGTTGGGTACTAAGCTGCATTTTAGTACCGCGTACCATCCCCAGACCGACGGTCAGAGCGAGCGGACGATTCAGACATTGGAAGACATGCTTAGAGCGTGTGTGTTAGACTTTGGGGGTAGCTGGGATGCGCATCTGCCGTTGGCTGAGTTTTCCTACAACAATAGCCATCATTCGAGCATTGGTATGCCACCTTTTGAGTTGTTGTATGGTAGGAGGTGTCGGACTCCCATTTGCTGGGGAGAAGTGGGACAGAGAGTGATGGGTAGTACAGAGATTGTACTTCAGACGACCGAACAGATTCAGCGAGTGAGGCAGAGGTTACTGACCGCCCAGAGCCGACAGAAGAGTTACGCGGACAGACGCCGGTCCGAGCTCGAATTCCAGGTCGGTGTCACACCCCCAAACCAGAACGGCGGAATCGTTCGGGGGCGGAGGACGTCATATTCAGTATCATAACAGTTCATAGAAAGGAAAGTACACACCACCATAATATAAATATGTTTGAAAAGTTTACATGATTGCAGGTGTTTACATGTTTGCAAAAGAAATCAAATATAAAATGGCGATCCAAAATATGTTACTAACGCCAGTGCGTTAGTCTTCAGAAGTAGTTGCTACCTGGCTAGCGGTTTCCTGTGAATACAAGTTATTTCAAAGAAAAAGTGTCAACATTTAAGTTGGTGAGTTCATAAGTAGTGTTTTGAGAAGATGTATGCCATTCGAAAGTGTTTGCATGTTTTCCAGAAAAACCCTTATTTTCCCTATAAAAGTATGAGATGCATATGGATGTTCATGTTATAAGTTGCAACTAATCGTACCGAGAAAATCCCTTATTTTCCTATTAGTTGTTTGGTTTGTATACAGGAAAAACCCTTATTTTCCTGACATAACTGGCAGTCTCTAAGACCGAAAATCGCAAGCAACCGACGTGCTCGAAAGGTGTGGCATAGTTTTATATAATAAAGCTATACGAAGATCGCATTTGTTAGATGAAGAATAGTTTTAATAGCTACTCTTTCACAAAAGCATAATACCATAATAATTGTATATCCGATGAGTTTTATAACCATACTAAACATAATATGCCTGTAGCGACGTTCTTCAGGCGTCGTAGCGTTATGACAACTGTCACCCCAAAAGACGGACTGTAGCTAACAGTCAGGGCGCAGGATCATGACTTCCCGTATAGATCTATACACATTTGACACGTTCTCCGAACGGGAGACTCTGGTTATAGACAGGACTTGTAGCATTATTTTCTAATAAAGAAAGTAACGTTTGAAGATATACACGACTCATGGATTCTCAACTAAGTCCGTAATAAGGTAGTAGTTTGTATGCAAAGTTTAACCTCTTTCACAATGTTTGACAAAGCATAATCATAAGTTCTTTGAATGCATGAAATGACTTAGTAAAGAATGTTACCCTTGATATGATGTGTTTGTATGTAAACGTATAAATAAAACATATTTCTATTTATAAACATATTATATCCCAAAGAGGGTAAAGCTGTGTTGTGAGGGGTTTTGTATCATAATAACTTCACAAGATAGTTAAAACAACAGTATGAAAAGTATATCAAAAGGTTAATGTTTCACACGAATTTAGTCATGTGTTAACTTGTATTCCTCCCCAAAAAGAGTATAAAACATTTAAAATGTATTTAAAGAGTGTTCAAAGGGGATATGAACTCACTTGATAGTTTGAAGATTGTGAGGTGGAAAACCGAGCAGAGTTTCGTCTCGGGAAACTGATTTTTCTCGGGATTCTCGGGAATCTCGGGAGTAGAATCGGCCTTCGGGACTTGAGCCAAAAAGACCAGAGCTTCGGGTTTGAACGGACACGGAAAACGAGGAAATGCTGAGAGAGAGAGAAGAGAAATGAACCCTTTCTTTGGAAACCCTCGCATTCTATTTATAGGAAGGCAGGTCTGCCTCGGTACGCGGGGCGTACGCTCGTACGCGCTGCGTACGCGTACGTCATGCATGACCGAAGCCTCGACTGCCTCGGTTCGGATGGGACGGGTTCTTGGGTTCTCGGGTCGGATGGGACGGGTTGCTGGGGAGGTGGGTCGGATGGGACGCCGGGTCGGACGGGTCGGACGGGTCGGCTTCCTCGGATATGGCGACGTGGACGATCCGAGGCCAATCCTCTCAGTTACGCGGGGCGTACAGGAGTACGCAGCGCGTACTTCGGAGAAGGACGCTGACTCCTCTTCGGATAATATTCGAATTTTGAATTAAATAAATAATTAATTTATTTAATAAACTTCAAAAATCCATATCTTCTTCATACGAACTCCGTTTTCGATGGTCTTTATATCCACGCGTAGGTGAGACTACGATCTACAACTTTCGTTTAGACTCCGTTGGCAAATTCCAAAAATTATTTTTTTATTATTTATTTTATAACTAATCGTTTTTAAGGAATTTCTTTGAAAAATCATAACTTCCTCATGCGAAGTCAGATTTGGACGTTCTTTTTGTGTACGCTCACGGTTTAATGTTATCTATGACTTTCATTTAGATACCTAAGGCTAAATGTTATCGTATTGAAACTTTGCGTTTTTCGTTTGATCGGTGTTGTCGGTTTTTGCCAGAAATCTTAGAATGGTCATAGCTTCTTCGCCATAACTCAGATTTTAGTGTTCTTTATTTATTTGGAACCTTTAAGACGATATCTACTACATAGCGTACTCCAAATCAGAGCTTTTGAACAATTCATTTATCGATGATATTCCCATTACATTCAAAAGGGGTTACAAGACTCGGTTTATAATGTCCGGGATAACGGGTTGTTACATCATCCCCCCGTTAAACGGAATTTCGTCCCGAAATTTAATACAAGGTAAGAGTTTTAGGGGCTGAGGAAGAGATGCGGATACTTCTGTAGCATTTGGTCTTCCCGTTCCCATGTGAATTCGGGTCCTCTCTTAGCATTCCATCGAACTTTTACTATTGGAATGCGACTCTGCTTGGTCCTTTTAACTTCCCTATCCATGATCTCGACGGGTTCTTCCACAAAGTTGAGATTTTCGTTTAACGCGATTTCATCGAGTGGAATTACAAGTGTTTCGTCGGACAAACACTTTTTCAGGTTCGACACGTGGAATACTGGATGCACTTTGTTAAGCTCGATTGGAAGTTGGAGTTTGTAGGCCACTGGACCAACTCTCGAAATGATTTCGTAGGGTCCAATGTACCTGGGATTTAGCTTTCCACGCTTCCCAAAGCGTATCACGCCTTTCCAGGGTGAGACCTTCAGTAGCACACGGTCGCCAATCTGGAATTCCAAGGGTTTACGTCTCCTGTCAGCATAGCTCTTTTGTCTATCCCTTGAGGACTTCAGTCGTTCTCGTATTTGCACGATCTTTTCGGTAGTTTCTCTGATGATCTCTGGACCAGTAAGGGTGCTTTTAGTGACTAGACCTTTTGCCAATTGGGTGTCGCCCACTTCCGTCCAGCACAGGGGTGATCTGCACTTACGGCCGTAAAGGGCTTCGAACGGAGCGGTCTTGATGCTAGTATGATAACTATTGTTATAAGAGAACTCGACCAAAGGCAAGTGAATATCCCATGCCTTGCCAAAGTCGATTACACATGCTCGCAACATGTCTTCCAAGGTTTGGATCGTCCTCTCACTCTGTCCGTCAGTTTGAGGGTGGTATGCTGTACTCATGTCCAACCTTGTTCCCATGGATTTTTGCAGTGATTGCCAAAATCTGGAAGTGAACCTGCTGTCTCTATCTGAGATGATGGACATTGGTACTCCATGAAGTCGTACGATCTCCCGGATGTAGGTTCTTGATAGTTTTTCCATCCTATCGGTTTCCTTGATAGGTAAGAAATGGGCTGACTTGGTTAATCTGTCGACGATTACCCAAATAGTATCTTGGCCACTCTGAGTTTTGGGCAGTTTGGTTATGAAGTCCATGGAAATCTGCTCCCATTTCCACTCAGGTATTTCAGGTTGTTGGAGTAGGCCTGAGGGTTTTTGGTGTTCTATTTTTATTTTGGCGCAAGTTAAACACTTGCCCACGTACGTAGCGATCTCCGCTTTCATGTTTGGCCACCAGTAGAGTTGCTTGAGATCTAGATACATCTTGTCTGACCCTGGGTGTACGGAGTATGGGGTCCTGTGTGCCTCGCTCATAACTAACTCTCTGAATCCCCCAAACTTTGGTGTCCAGATCCGGTTCATGAGGTAGCGTGCTCCGTCACTCTTGATTTCTAAGTTCTTGTCCATTCCCCTAAGGGCCTCACCTGCCACGTTTTCGGGTTTCAAGGCCTCTAATTGAGCTTCCTTGACTTGCGTTGATAGGTGCGAATGGATCGACATAGCTAATGACTTCACTCTCCGGCCTGAGTACTCCTTTCGACTAAGGGCATCGGCTACGACGTTTGCTTTTCCCGGATGATAGCGAATATCGCATTCGTAATCACTGAGTAGCTCGACCCATCGCCGTTGTCTCATGTTGAGCTCCTTCTGATCGAAAATGTGTTGTAAGCTCTTGTGGTCGGTAAAGATAGTGCTCTTCGTTCCATACAAGTAATGTCTCTAGATCTTCAGGGCAAACACTACTGCTCCTAGCTCAAGATCGTGGGTCGTGTAGTTAACCTCATGTGTTTTCAACTGTCTCGAGGCGTAGGCAATGACCTTACCTCGCTGCATCAGAACACATCCGAGTCCTTGGGTTGATGCATCGCAATAAACTACGAAGTCTTCTATTCCTTCGGGAAGGGATAGTATTGGTGCGGTGCACAAGGCTCGTTTGAGCGTTTGGAACGCTCTTTCTTGTTTCTCTTCCCAGCCAAAGGCCACACCTTTCTGGGTTAGGGTTGTAAGAGGCTTCGCTATTCGTGAGAAGTTCTGAATGAACCTGCGGTAGTAGCCAGCGAGACCTAGAAATTGGCGAATTTCTGTAGGAGTCTTCGGTGCTGACCAGTTCTCAATGGCCTTAATTTTGGATGGGTCCACGTGGATTCCCTCTTCGCTTACCACGTGTCCTAAGAATTCGACTCTTCGGATCCAAAATTCACATTTCGAGAACTTCGCATAAAGTTTCTCTTTTCGTAATATCCCTAGAACTTGTCGCAGATGATCGCCATGCTCTTTCTTACTTCGGGAGTAGATCAGGATGTCGTCAATGAAAACGATGACGAACTGATCCAAGTAAGGTCGGCATACTCTATTCATCAGATCCATGAAGACTGCGGGCGCATTGGTCAATCCGAATGGCATCACCACGAACTCGTAATGTCCGTAACGAGTTCGGAAGGCGGTCTTCGGCACATCCTCCTCTAGCACTCGTAACTGGTGATACCCGGACCTCAGATCAATCTTAGAAAAATAGTTCGCCCCTTGCAGTTGGTCGAATAGATCATCTATGCGCGGTAGAGGATAACGATTCTTGACCGTCAGTTTGTTGAGTTCTCTGTAGTCGATGCACATTCTGAACGATCCATCTTTCTTTTTCACAAACAATACGGGTGCTCCCCATGGTGAGAAGCTCGGTCTGATGAATCCTTTTCCCAGTAGTTCATTCAGTTGACTGGATAGCTCCTGCATCTCTGCCGGGGTTAATCGATAAGGTGCTTTGGCTACTGGGGTAGCTCCGGGAATCAGATCGATTCTGAATTCGACTTGTCTTACGGGTGGTATCCCTGGAAGGTCCTCGGGAAATACATCGGGAAAATCGCATACGTCGGGCACATCCTTGATGTCCCGGACTTCGCGTTTCACGTCTACAACATGTGCAAGAAATGCGTGACACTCCTTTCGTAAGTGCTTCTGAGCTTGGATACTTGAGATGATTCTAAGAGTGGTACTAGGTTTGTCGCCCAAGACAAGGAAGGTTTCGCCGGTTGGCAGATTAAGGCGAACGGCCTTATCGTAACATAGAATATCCGCACGATGTGAACTCAGCCAATCCATGCCAATGATGACATCGAAACTCTTAATCGAGACTGGCATGAGGTTGATTTGAAAGGGATTATCGTTTAGAGTTAGGGTGCAGTTTAAGTATATCTCTTTAGTGCCTTCAGTTTTCCCGTTGGCCATTTCTACTATGAACGGTTCACTTAATGATTGTGGTATTGGTTTTAGCATGCTTTTAAAGTCGTGACTCACAAAGCTCCTTTCTGCTCCACTATCAAACAAAATGCATGCATACGAGTTATCGAGAAGAAACGTACCCGTAACAACAGTAGGGTCCGCAATGGCTTCATCATGTCCCATTGCGAAAACTCGGCCTCTTCCGCCGGTATTCCTGTTGTTTGCCTTCAGGCAGTCCTTGCGGTAGTGCCCTGTGCTCCCGCACTCAAAGCAAGCGCGGCTTACTCCGGTATTAGCAGTGGGGGTGGATTGTTGGGTTGGCTCCTTGCAATAGCGGGCTGTATGACCCTTCTTATTGCACCTGGTGCATTGAAGGCCATGACAGTGACCGTGATGGTGGAAGTTGCACTTGTTACATTTCGGTAGCTTTCCATTGTATGAACTTGTGGGGGCAGAGTTGGTAGGTACAGTAATAGCGTGGGTCGCTATCACTTGTTGTTTCTTGGGGTTCTCCTGGAGGATTTGTCCCCTCCTCTTGTTCCAAGGCCTACTCTGTCCCTGAGCCTCCCTAGGTGGATTTGCGGCTGTTGTGATGGTACTCTGTTTCGCTCCGTGATCGATGAGTCGTTGCGCCAGGCGTTTAGCGCTGTTGTAGGTGATAGGGTTGGAGGCTAGGACATGCCCTTGAATCTGGGGTGACAACCCCCAAATGTACCTTTCGACCTTCTTTGATTCTGGGTTGACCATGGTAGGGCACAAAGCAGCGAGATCGTTGAACCTAGCTGTGTAAGCGACTAGGTCAGACCCGACCATTTTCAAATTCCAGAGTTCCTGCTCAAGCTTTTGCACTTCACCCCTTGGGCAGTATTCTTCCAGTAGTAGTACCTTCAGTTCTTCCCAACTCATGGCGTTAGCGACAGTGAGCGTCACTGAGTTCACATGGCTTTTCCACCAAGTGAGGGCTCGATCTATGAAGGTGCAAGCAGCGAACTTAACCTTGCTTGTTTCTTGGCATGAGCAGATCTCGAAGACAGTTTCGGTCTTTTCGAACCACTGCATTAGTGCAATGACTCCGCCACTGCCATTAAAAGTCTTTGGCTTCGAGTTGGAGAACTCCTTGTAAGTACACTCCCTAACATGGCCCTGGCCGGTGCCACTATTGGGATGATTCGTGCTGCTTCCTGTACCTCCATTGGCATTGGAGTTTATTTGAGAGAGGGCTGCTGCTACTGCTGCGGTGATAGCAGCCTGGACCATTGCCGGATCATAAGTTAGTGGTGGAGGTGGTGGTGGTGCCGTGCCCGGCCTGGGCCTTAAGTTTGGACGAGGAGGCATCTTGCTGCCCAAAAGAAAAATATGGAAGAAAATTATAAGTTTTGGCAGTTCAAAGTTGAATGATATTGAATGAACTTCTAACAGTTCTAGGAAGTTGAGTTTAATTGACACTATATTTTAAGCTTGAAAGTAAAGTTTGAATAGATGCACCAATAAATCGAACTATTTGCGCAAGATTAACAACGGTAAGAAAAGCGGTATACCCTTATATATATTAAACATATAGTTGTGTTACAGCGGGGTCTAGACAAAATTCCTTGGCCTCTCTAAAGGCCTCCGGTTACGGAAAATTTTAAAGAAAGTAATACTTTTATCCGAAGTCCTAGTTTATAACAAAATTTGAGAGTTGGGCAAGTACTACTTGCGGTGCGCCTTGCGTTTAGAGCTCGACTCTGTGTCGGACTGCTTCGACTCCATGAGGCGTCTGTCAAACGCAGCCTGTTGTTCTCTTAATTCTGCGAAGGCCGCGTTTGCTTGTGCTTGAAACGCTTTGGCGCGAATGTGGATGTCGTTCTGCATCAACTCTAGGCGGTTGATATCGGCCGTGTGAATTTGCACATCCACATTGATCTCTCGGATTCGGTTGGCTTGCACTCCAGATTGATAGCACTGGTTGGCGAGTTTGCCAACCATGACCGGAAGTGCGCGATCGGCTGATCCCCCGCCTCTCACGTCATAGAAGTCTCGGCACATGCCATAAGGAGGGCGTAAGCTTTGTTGTTGGCTCCAATGATGGAGGTGACTTCCCCACACTGGAGTGGGTCCTTGGAAATTTCTCACGTGGACAGGAGGTTGAATGGGTGGTGGATCGATCACTTCAGGTTCTGAGTCAGTACCGGAGTCATCACCCAATTCTATGGGTTCCTCATCCTCTTCTGGATCATCTTCGATCCATCCTCCGTTGCCTTGGTTGGGAAAGTAGGGGTCATTGGGGTGGTGAAATCCAGCCATTTGACTGTACGAGAAATAGGGTCATAAGAATTGAATAAAGTCGGAACATGCAAAACATGTAAGTTAGTTTAGATAGCAATTACTCCTATAGCATTTAAATTATTGTGTTTGATTCTAATAACGGTTTGGTAAGTTTTTAAAATTTGTTGTCCACTGCAGACACCCCTCGGCACACGTTAGTCGGCTCTCGGACAAATATAGTTGATCAGGCTATATCCTTCCCAGTTCCGATTACGTGTCCCAAGGCGTACCTGTACTGAACAACTCATTAATAATACTTCTTATATGGTACGATGTGGAACTGTTATTTATTACTAAATGAATGCATGCTTACTTATAAAAACTAAATAGATTTAATTTCAAAAGCATGACTCTTCTCAGAGTGTTTTTGCCCAGTTGAGTTTATAGTTGTATAAAAAAAAATGGTTTTGATATACTTAATTCACTATAAACGAAGCTCTGATACCAATCTGTCACACCCCCAAACCAGAACGGCGGAATCGTTCGGGGGCGGAGGACGTCATATTCAGTATCATAACAGTTCATAGAAAGGAAAGTACACACCACCATAATATAAATATGTTTGAAAAGTTTACATGATTGCAGGTGTTTACATGTTTGCAAAAGAAATCAAATATAAAATGGCGATCCAAAATATGTTACTAACGCCAGTGCGTTAGTCTTCAGAAGTAGTTGCTACCTGGCTAGCGGTTTCCTGTGAATACAAGTTATTTCAAAGAAAAAGTGTCAACATTTAAGTTGGTGAGTTCATAAGTAGTGTTTTGAGAAGATGTATGCCATTCGAAAGTGTTTGCATGTTTTCCAGAAAAACCCTTATTTTCCCTATAAAAGTATGAGATGCATATGGATGTTCATGTTATAAGTTGCAACTAATCGTACCGAGAAAATCCCTTATTTTCCTATTAGTTGTTTGGTTTGTATACAGGAAAAACCCTTATTTTCCTGACATAACTGGCAGTCTCTAAGACCGAAAATCGCAAGCAACCGACGTGCTCGAAAGGTGTGGCATAGTTTTATATAATAAAGCTATACGAAGATCGCATTTGTTAGATGAAGAATAGTTTTAATAGCTACTCTTTCACAAAAGCATAATACCATAATAATTGTATATCCGATGAGTTTTATAACCATACTAAACATAATATGCCTGTAGCGACGTTCTTCAGGCGTCGTAGCGTTATGACAACTGTCACCCCAAAAGACGGACTGTAGCTAACAGTCAGGGCGCAGGATCATGACTTCCCGTATAGATCTATACACATTTGACACGTTCTCCGAACGGGAGACTCTGGTTATAGACAGGACTTGTAGCATTATTTTCTAATAAAGAAAGTAACGTTTGAAGATATACACGACTCATGGATTCTCAACTAAGTCCGTAATAAGGTAGTAGTTTGTATGCAAAGTTTAACCTCTTTCACAATGTTTGACAAAGCATAATCATAAGTTCTTTGAATGCATGAAATGACTTAGTAAAGAATGTTACCCTTGATATGATGTGTTTGTATGTAAACGTATAAATAAAACATATTTCTATTTATAAACATATTATATCCCAAAGAGGGTAAAGCTGTGTTGTGAGGGGTTTTGTATCATAATAACTTCACAAGATAGTTAAAACAACAGTATGAAAAGTATATCAAAAGGTTAATGTTTCACACGAATTTAGTCATGTGTTAACTTGTATTCCTCCCCAAAAAGAGTATAAAACATTTAAAATGTATTTAAAGAGTGTTCAAAGGGGATATGAACTCACTTGATAGTTTGAAGATTGTGAGGTGGAAAACCGAGCAGAGTTTCGTCTCGGGAAACTGATTTTTCTCGGGATTCTCGGGAATCTCGGGAGTAGAATCGGCCTTCGGGACTTGAGCCAAAAAGACCAGAGCTTCGGGTTTGAACGGACACGGAAAACGAGGAAATGCTGAGAGAGAGAGAAGAGAAATGAACCCTTTCTTTGGAAACCCTCGCATTCTATTTATAGGAAGGCAGGTCTGCCTCGGTACGCGGGGCGTACGCTCGTACGCGCTGCGTACGCGTACGTCATGCATGACCGAAGCCTCGACTGCCTCGGTTCGGATGGGACGGGTTCTTGGGTTCTCGGGTCGGATGGGACGGGTTGCTGGGGAGGTGGGTCGGATGGGACGCCGGGTCGGACGGGTCGGAC
The DNA here is from genome assembly GCF_002870075.4 of Lactuca sativa. Lineage (NCBI taxonomy): Eukaryota > Viridiplantae > Streptophyta > Magnoliopsida > Asterales > Asteraceae > Lactuca > Lactuca sativa. Next base: position 211,307,898 of record NC_056625.2, read on the forward strand.
GGGTCGGACGGGTCGGCTTCCTCGGATATGGCGACGTGGATGATCCGAGGCCAATCCTCTCGGTTACGCGGGGCGTACAGGAGTACGCAGCGCGTACTTCGGAGAAGGACGCTGACTCCTCTTCGGATAATATCCGAATTTTGAATTAAATAAATAATTAATTTATTTAATAAACTTCAAAAATCCATATCTTCTTCATACGAACTCCGTTTTCGATGGTCTTTATATCCACGCGTAGGTGAGACTACGATCTACAACTTTCGTTTAGACTCCGTTGGCAAATTCCAAAAATTATTTTTTTATTATTTATTTTATAACTAATCGTTTTTAAGGAATTTCTTTGAAAAATCATAACTTCCTCATGCGAAGTCAGATTTGGACGTTCTTTTTGTGTTATCTATGACTTTCATTTAGATACCTAAGGCTAAATGTTATCGTATTGAAACTTTGCGTTTTTCGTTTGATCGGTGTTGTCGGTTTTTGCCAGAAATCTTAGAATGGTCATAGCTTCTTCGCCATAACTCAGATTTTAGTGTTCTTTATTTATTTGGAACCTTTAAGACGAAATCTACTACATAGCGTACTCCAAATCAGAGCTTTTGAACAATTCATTTATCGATGATATTCCCATTACATTCAAAAGGGGTTACAAGACTCGGTTTATAATGTCCGGGATAACGGGTTGTTACAGTCGGCGACTTCGTTCTCCTAAAGGTTTCTCCTTGGAAAGGGGTGATCCGGTTCAGGAAGAGGGGCAAATTGGGGCCCCGGTTCATAGGTCCATTTCGGGTAATTGCAAGGGTAGGTCGGGTAGCTTATCGGTTGGAGTTGCCAGCGGAATTGAATCAGATTCACAATACCTTCCACGTATCACAGCTGAGGAAGTGTATAGCCGATGAGGCAGCAGTGGTTCCGCTAGAAGATATCCAGGTAGATGCGAGTCTGAATTACGCCGAGAGACCAGTAGCTATCAGGGATCGGAAGATCAAGGTTCTACGGAACAAGGAAATACCTCTGGTGTTGGTTCAGTGGCAACATCGGAAGGGATCGGAGATGACTTGGGAGCCGGAAAGAGAAATGCGGGAGCAACATCCGGAGTTATTCGCAGAATGAGAGACTTCGAGGGCGAAGTCTAGTTCTAGTGGGGGAGAGTTGTAACAGCCCGGAATTTCAGGTATTTCTCTAAATTATTTTTGGGGCACATTTAGGAGGGGACTCGGCGAGTTGGTGCATGACTCGCCGAGTAGGGCCGTGGTCTTGGTCGCAGATGCGCGACTGGACTCGACGAGTCCAATAAGGGACTCGGCGAGTCGACGCTGTTCAGCTGAACCCTAGCCGTTTCGATTCTGAAACGTATATAATCATATTATGGCCGTCATGTCGTGTTTTTTTGGCCGATTGAAGATCCCCTGGGAGTGTGTGAGCATTTGAAGCAAGAGAGAGGACTTGAGAAGGCTTGAAGAGATTGTTAGACAAGGAGGAGCAAGGTGGTGATCAAAGGAATTGAGTATTGGAGGTTTGGAGACGCAGGAAACACGTTTCCAGGTAATTTTCGGATTGAAATCTGTAACTTTTATGTTGTATGCGAATTTAGGGTTTAGGAAACCCATTTAAGGGATTGTTGGATTGTAGTGATGTTATAAGTGTTTAAAAAACCCCGGTACTAGTATATGTGAAAGTCCAGGAAGCCCCATATCTATATATTTCGAAATCATGCGAAATACAGGAGGCAGCGGATTGGCTGCATGGCGAGGACTCGCCGAGTCCAATGATCAGACTCGGCGAGTAGCTTGAAGATTTACTAGGACTCGCCGAGTTGTTCTTCAGACTCGGCGAGTAGCTTGAAGACCTATTGAAACTCGTCAAGTTGTTCTTCAGACTCGGCGAGTAGCTTGAAGATCTACAGGAACTCGTCGAGTCGTTCTTCAGACTCGGCGAGTAGTGTCAGGGTGTCTATACTCGTCGAGTTACCCTTTAGACTCGACGAGTCCGGTCAAGGTTGACCGTTGACCTGTATATAACTTAGTAGGGTCAGTTGTCTTGTTTGATAAGATCATTAATAAAGGTATGTGGTATTATAGGGAATCTGCGGATTAGCGGATCGAGTGCGAGTAGCTCGAAGGGTTTATAGCTTGCATACTACGAGGTGAGTCTTCTCACTATACTTCACCCGGAAGGGTTTGACTGTGAGACCGGAAGGTCGTATGTGCTATATTATGCTATGTCTAGAGAGGTAGATGCTATATATGTGATGTATGTTTATATGTGATGTATGCTTATATGTGATGTATGCTTATACGGGCCGGAAGGCGAGACTTTACGTGACAGAAAGAACGGTATGATGTATGAGTTATGTGTTATGTGTGTTATGTTATATGTGTTATGCTTATTACTATTATGGGCCGGAAGGCAAAATACTATGGGCCGGAAGGCAATCTATACGGGCCGGAAGGCGATATGTTATGGGCCGGAAGGCGATTATATTACGGGCCGGAAGGCAATGTTATGTGGACCGGAAGGTCCGGGCCGGAAGGCGTATGTGGGTAAGTCGTATACTGGGGAACTCACTAAGCATTTATGCTTACTAGTTGTGGTTATGTTTTTTTCAGGTACTAGTGATGACCGTGGGAAGGCGCCGGCGTGACACGTACACACTGCCGCTGTTGAAGATCCTGAAGATTTATTATTTATACTTTTGAAAATAAACTTGGAATAAACCCTTTTGTCGAATAATGATGCTTTGTTTTAAATGAAAATTTTGTTTGAAAATTGAGCTGTTACAAAAAGTTGTATTTATTTATGATTAAAGTGATGCTATCCTTTGTCAATCATTTACTATCATTTCATTTTGTATGTTTTGACTTCCAGAATAATTATGTTATGTTGGTTCATATTATTCAAATTCTCCACAGTCGGTCATATGTTGGAAATAGATAAGATTAAGACTACCATGGGTTGACTTGTAGAGGTCTAAGTTGTTGGACATAGCTACAACACTCATGAGTGCTCATAAGTTCTAAGTATTGGATTCAACCCATGCTCACTGGTATCACTTCATGGAATTTATCTCGAGTGATCGTGAGACAGTAATATCATATAAGTCTTCAAACCTAGAGATATGACTTATTGCCTATGAGTTGGTTATACATTGATTATACGAAAACGCATTGGTAACTCGATGTTATAAAACGTGCCTTTATGTATGATTCAACAAGTAGTAGAACAAGCATATGAGTCAAAGTTTATCCGTTCCTTCTTGGATTAGAAGCGATATCTGGGCCCCTTGATGATTTTGTGTTGACCCATGTACTAGGCCCGGTCAGAACTAAATTGATGTGTTCAATTAAGTTCTATGTCAAACAAATCAGTAAATCGAGAAACAAACTGTTGGAAAATAAGTAATAAATTGTTCCATGTACTTCTCCGGCTGACATCTAGAATAGAGGATTATATGATCACTTATCTTAAATGGTGTATCATCATCATCTCAGTTCCGCGAGACCTTGAAAGAGCTATGATTGCAGATCGGTTCCTGAAGTCATTCTTACAGTTATAGTTATTAGACTTATCCAAGTGGGAGACTGTTGGATTAGGTGTCTAAGTTCATAACTATTTCTGGAATGTACTTGACCTGATTAGCATGGTCCATTTGGATTGCATGGCATCAAGCATTTGGATAGACTAAAATGAGAGAAATAACACTTAACGTTTATTAATATATTATAAGTTCTAATATATTAATAGTATTATTTAAGTAGTATTGATCACTAAAATCGGCCACTAAGTAATACAAGTGAGGGCTAGCCGATTTCTAAGTGTTCTTCATTTCTCTCTAGGTTATTCCAAGTGCATTTGGCGTTATGTGAGACATTTGAGGCATCACACTTGAGGTGCTAGGCTCACAAGGTTCTCAAGGAATTCTAGCAACTAAAGTTATGTATTTCTCACTATCTTTTATGTTTAAAAGTTCCCCATGTATGCTAGATAGGTTATGAACCTTGGAAAAACAAATTTGCATGTGTCAGAGATAAAACATAGATCCAAGGTTTCTAGGGTTGCATGTACACCATAGGGGTGTTAGAATGCTCAAAACCCTTCATGAACACCATTTGAAGGTTATCATCTTCTCTTGTATTTATATTATGTTAAAACTTCAAGGAACCAAATGAGAGAGTAAATGACCATTTTACCCTTATATTTGCATGAAGGGTTGATTAAAACTGTGGAAGAAAGTGTAAAGATTGAACCAAAATTGTCCCCAAATAAGACGATTTATTTGCTTGGAGAATCTTTTGGAGATGTACTAGCACTTGCAGTTGCTTCTCGTAACCCTACAATTGACTTAATACTCATTCTAGCAAACTCAGGTTAATTATTCTTTTTGTTTCTTTTCACAATTTCTTTTATTTTTTCAGTGATTTTGATTTTATAATACTATTTTTTTTTTCATTTCAGCAACTGCTTATGAGAGATCATCATTGCATCCATTAGTAAGGTTCATGAAGACTCTTCTTGTTGAACATTATGGATCATTTCCTTAGGTGATGCTGATGGTTTAGCACAAGTAAGATAATCTAAATTCTAAATTATCTATTTCTTTTATCATCTGGGATTTTGTTTCTTTTTATTCACTCCAAGAATCTCAGCTCGAGCAGCGAATAATCCATACTTTAAGTAACTGTAGGATGATACAAGAAAACTATGTAAAAACTCTCTGTGTGTGTATGTGTGTGAAAAAAAGGATGAGGTAAACCTATGAACATAAAGTTAATATTTGGTTCTCATGAGAAATATTTCTTTTACATATTTATCCTCTCCATTTAATATTCTTGGAGCCTTTGCAGCATCTGCCTCTGAAATAGCATTTGCCATTTGTACTGGTCCACCACCAAGATCAACCACCCCAAACAGTGTGTGAATATTTCTGACCCAATCTTTTCAATAGATAATTTATACTCACCTGTAGGTATGATTATGAATGCATGATCAAATATAATTAGGCAATAGGCTTAAAGATTATGGTAAGAATACATTATACATCTATTTGGGAGAATGTAGAAACTATGAAGTAGGTAGTTTACCCATTGATAAGCACCTTCTTGAGTTCCATCAAGAACAGTTACCCAATCATCACTGGACTTTAGGTTGCTCTTAACTTTAAGAAAATCCTTCACCTATATGAACATAAATTCTAATAGAGATTAATATAAGCATATAAATTTTATAAAATACAAAAGTATTACTAGAGAAATACAAACCACTAACCCGAACATTGACTGGTGTATTTTGGCACTTATTTGCTGGAACAGTAACTTCTACTTTCTGTAAAAGAGGCAGAAGGGAATCTGCAGCTGCTTTAGGGTCGCTAGCAAATGCACTCAGACCTGGTTTCAGCTACATTATAAAACTATAAATTAAAATCTTAGTACTATTCTTACAGCAGGAAAAGCAACTTCTACTTTCTGTAAAACATTGCTACTGTTGAATACAAGGTAGGGGCATTTATGTCTTTTCACCAATCTTGTTGCATATTCTTCATTTATCCAATTTTGACAGGTTAAGCTTTTATCCAAGACTTCACGCCAAGGACTTAATGAATTTAAGCTAGCAATGTTTTACTTGATTTGGACATGAATCCTACGATATCATACTTTGCCATGGCTAGAAGCTTTGGAGGAAACGAGACTCAAGCAAAAGCGAACACACAGAGAGTTTTTGGCACATAGTAAGCTAGATAATGCAATTGTATATAAATTTTGCTTCTCTTGAGTTCATTTTTTTATAACATTTACTCACTATTGGAATAATTATTTTTATTTGACATATTAGTAAAATGAATTATCTTTGTTATTTATGGTATTTTATTTTGTATTATGAGATTTTTAATGTGTTATTTAATTTGAAAATTAGTAGATCTATCAAAATATATAATTTTTAAAACATTTAACTTTATGACACGCAAAAATGTGTGTCGTTTTTCCTTGTGACAAGGGCTTTAATGATAAGCAATGCGCGTCGTAAGGTTACGACACGCAAATGCATATCGTCTTCTTTATGATAGGGCCTTCCTTGACACACATTGCGTGTCGTAAGAGTGCGTCGTAAATGCACGTCATAAATAGATGACGCGCAAAAGCGCGTCGTCGCTCGTTATGACAGGGCCTTACTTGACGCGCATTTGCGCGTCGTCTGAGCGTTTTACGACACACATTCCACGTCGTAAAAGGCTGTTTTTCTAGTAGTGAATTATCTTGCAGTTTTGACAATTATCTATTAATTGGATGAGGATAATCACTACTATATCAGAAAAAACAGATATTATGATACAAAAAAGTTTGTGATAATGATCCTAATCCAATTCAGGCCAAAAAAAACCCGAAAAACTGCCAACAAACTGTCCAACTCGTCGAGTTCATCATGAACTCGTCGAGTTCCTCATGGGACTCGTCTAGTTTAGTCTGGCAGAAAACAATTTTCATTTTGCTTCAACTTTGAACAATTGACCATGCATCAATATAATAGAAAACAGCCTAAGCTCTGATACCACTGATGGGTTTTGAGCACTATAACATCTCTATGGTGCACATACAATCCTAATGCTTTGGATCTAAGTTTTCTCTAGTTATACATGCAATATTCTTTTTCCAAAGCATGAAGCCTAACTAGCATACAAATTTGGTATTTGAATCATAAAAACTAGTTAGATGATTACCTCTTGTTGTAGCTTGTAGAAGTTAGCCTTTCCAGAGCTTAGCACCTCAAGTGTGATGCCTCAAATGTTTCACAAAACACAACCAATAATTAGATGACAATGAGAGATTTATATCCTCTTAGAATAATCTTGTTACCGATTTTAAGGGCTTAGAGGTTACATATATAGTGTAGAATTCCAAGAGTCACTTGTAAACCCTAATTCTTACACTTAGGCTTATGAACCAACAATTTATTTGGACTAACACTCATGGACTATCATATAAGCTTAGTCCATCACAAATCAATCATGGATCATTAGCCCAAACCATATATCACTGATTTACATAATCAGTCCCCGTTAATTTAATCAGTCTCTTTAATCACTAAATTAATTCCAAATTAATTCTTGATCAATACTAATTAAATAATATGATTTACCAATTAATATATTGTACTTATGATATATTAATAAATCACAAATAACTTTCTCAAATATCCATCCTATTAAATTGTTCTGGTGAATGCAACCAAAAATGGACCATGCTACTATCAGGTCAAGTACATACCAATTATAGTTATAGGATTAGACACCTAATCCAACACACTTGAGAATCCCAGTTCTCCCCTACTTAGGGTTCTAACTACCATCAACTGGTTGAAACCAACTCATAACTCAAACCGACTCAACCAGGTACAACCATTCCTGACGATGGAATAAATAAAATACGTAGGATGATCCTCACGATACGGATCACCAAAAGAAACTTAAATGTCAGCTGAAGCCGTCTAAGATCCCCACTTATTACCACTTACAAAGCATAGGCAGATATTGATTTATGATTCAAACATATGCTCCTTGCTTGCAACCACAAGCAACAATCCAGCACCTGACCTTCCCAACTTCCAGTAATAGGGCCTTTACTCGCATTTTAAGGTACTCATGCCACATCAATCCGCCTGCGCTCACCGGCGCTGAGATATTGTCGCCAACCACTGCAACCAACAGACCCCAAGCTGAAAATACAACCTAACCCTAGAGGTCACAAGCCTGCTCACTCCTTCGAACTCAGAAAAATGAAAAGGCACCACCCTTTCCATCGATAACGACATTCTAATCCATCAATCAACCATTCTACCTTTCGCTGCAAAACCCAAGCCAATCATAATCATCGCTCCCTTCCTGAGTCCCGTGACTTGCATACCCAACCTCGAGCAAAACACCCGACGCCTCAAACCAAAACTCACTAGGTCTGCACCAAAAAAATCCCAAATCCATAATGCCACTAGGCTCAAAACACATACCAGTCCCATCCCCATGACTGAGCAACCGCAACCAAAAGATTGGCAGGAATAGAACTAACTATCGCGAACCTTGGTATCCAACCATGCTATCTTCCCTGACCAGCCCTTAGAATCCCCGAAATCTTCCTTGATTCAAGTATGGATCCTGTGCTTTCAGTAGTATGGGCCCAATATTACCTTCCACACCTATCCATACTTTCCTCAAGGATCATCTCGGGTCCTCTAAGATCTAATCATAAAATACTCCTAAAACATGCTCAACCGCGAAACAACCACACTAACATACTCAATAGGCTATCCTAGGATTCCACACTTCTCTGCCATCAGCTGCTAAAGAACTCCTCACAATGTCAATTAGCTACCTCATGAATACAATCACATGCAACAAAGCTCAGATAATCCTTCGAGTATCAGACTCATACCTACAACAGTTAAGACTCAAACGAGAGCTACGAAATAGGGTCAAATCCGTCACTCTGAGATTATCCAACGTTTTTCACATGTAATTTGACATGTTCACTTAACAGCTAACTCACAACACACATGAGTTCCACAAAGCACAAAGCAAGCAGCATTCGCACAGAGGAGCCGACTGGCACTAAAACACAATAAAATCAATAGATCCTCATACGAAATTCTCAATCTCCAACTCCCAACATCTTAGGTACACCTTCGTCCAGGTCTCACTCTTCCAAGAGTGGCTAATCATTACTCGTGTTGACCCACTATACACTACACCCACTCTGAGAAAGCTATTGCCCATCATCCAACAACGCGACTGGCCGACAGACCCCACACGATTCACCATACCACTAATTGCCACACGACCCTCCATTGGTGCCAGATGACTATCGCATGAATACAATCACATGCCCCCACCGTTTAAACAATCTTAGGCTAAAAGATTCAATCCCACAGCGTTTAGGACTCAGACAAGAGCTGCACAACAGGATCAGACCCCTCATCCTAAGGTCATTTAAACCATGTAGCATGTGAGTTAGCGTACTCACCCAATAGTCAGTTCACACGCGAAAGACTCATACAACATCCAAGCAAGAGAACTCTATAGGGACTAAGGCATCATATAATCGGGTAATTCTACCATGCGATTCCTGAAGATCCCTAGCCTATTACTAGCATGTTGTTCTAACATAACAAAACATAACATAATCTCAAATAACTGTGTGGTAATTTGGGGTCTACTTGCTGGCTCCGACTGATCGTACACATCGCACCCTCTTTGATTATTTTGAAAACCATTTGAGAATTTGTTTTGAAAAACCTTTTTCCTTAGTTTGAGACTAGATTCACACTAGTGTTCCTCCAATTCACTCAAACCAAGGCTATGCTACCAACTTGTAACACCCATAAAATTTCAATAAAATTTAAACTTTTCAAAACGAGCCATTTATTAAATAGGTGTTCACAACAACCGTTGTTTCCAAATTCATTTATTTAAAATTATAATAATTTACTCATACTTTTCAAAACATTTACATTAATAGAGTATCCTAGAAACCATAAGTTCCAAAACCACGAGGATGTGTCCGGTCATGCCTTTACCTTGCCACGATCCACTGAAGTACCTGAAACGATACACCAAAACTATAAGCACGAAGCTTAGTGAGTTCCCCCAAAGTACCGCCACAACACAAAGCCTTGAGCCTGACTGGAACACCCCACCAACGTACAGTTTATCTGGTACGCTCACAGAACCTTCAGCATGATTGGTACGCCTCATTGGGCCTTCAGCCTATCTGGACCGTTCTCTGGGCCTTCAGCACGATTGGTACACCGTACTGGCCTTCAGTCTATTCGTGAAACCCTAGATCTATTGGCCATCAGTACTACGCAGGCCCGCCTCAACCCAACCACACACACAACCATGTCAATATACACATAACAGATAAGCAGGCATATAACATACTGATATAAATATTACCTGGTTTGTTGGCTGACAACACAAAGCAGTATAATCTCAACCCAACCACATTACTCATGCGCATGCGACCGGTAAATATATAGCTAGAACAGATAACAGGAAGATCTAATAGATCACTAGGCATATAATCATCCTATCTACCAGGTTACCGATCAAACGGATCACTACATCATACAAGCATACGATAAACCAGGATAGCAATCCAAACGGCCAACATCGGTTCCTTTGACCCGTAAATACAGTTAGGAAAACTCACCTCGCACTGCCGAAACACACAGACGATCCCTGGCTGTTGGCTACCAGATCTCGAACCGCAACCATCAAGACAACACCACATCAATAGCTGATTCCATGAATAATCTCTAACCGCAGATCCGCTATCACACACACGCTAATAGATTCCATAATGACAATCCATCAACATCTAGCCATTGACCCATACCATGAGTCCAACTCAGGGTAAAAGACCTTTTTACCCTTCCTCAAGCTTGGCCTAAAGCCAAGGCCCAAACTAGATGACAAAAGGCCCAACATCAAAATAAACTCCTTAAGTTCGATTATAGACCAATTTTCCAAATTAGGCCTAATTCCTTTCATGGACTTCGCCCAAGAAGATCCAACAAGCCAAAAGCCCAAAAAATAAAATCCCAGATGGTCCAACATAGCCCAATGCAAACCAAACCCAAATCTTGATCCAAAGGCCCAAATTACTTCAAGGCCCACACTTGGCCCAATTTTCCAAATTAGGCCCAAATCTTTATTGGGCCTTATCCAAAGGTCTGATCCTTTAATTAGCCCAAAACACACTTATCCAGATAGTCCATTAGGGCCCAAGTATCAATGCCCAACAGATGGACTAATACCCGAAGCCTAAAATCCGAAATCCAAATAGAAGACATACGTAGGGCATACACCTTCGGTATTTTGGTGTACCCCGCCTCGCATTGACCACCATCGGGGTGGTTGACTTTGTACGTGGGGTGTACATCTAGTTACAAGGGGCGTACCCTCGCAAGGACCAAAATCTTAATAAGTTCTTAATGGCTTAAGCACTTAAGCCTAAACTTCATATCCATGGGCTAAATGCACCTTAGAGTCATCAAGTTTCAAACTTTATGACTTTAAACGCATAAAAGCTCTTAATACAAGGTCTTAATCCATTAAGACCTTTCTACCAAATGCATGGGACACTTCTAGCCATTGGGATCTCACTTTTATGCCTTAGGACCCATCCTAAAGTTTGAAAGGACAGCTCAACACGTCCAAAACAAAGCATGCACAAAATTAGGACTTTTGGGACAAGAAGAACACTAAAAAGCAATCAAAGCAAGATCTAAACAATCTAAGCATAAAGGTAGAATATTTATACCTTGTAAAGCTTCCTAAGAAGATGATAGTCCCAGATCAACAAACTTGCTTCCTTCCTTGACCCCTTTGATGCATTAAATTCTCCTTTTGGCACACAAAAATCACACTACAAGCTCAAGATACACATTATGGGGGATGGTATTCACTCAAAACGACTAAGGGACTTGGATGCTGAAAGAGTGAGTCAAAATGACCCATAAGGATGCTTAAATACCCTACAAACTTTAAAAGTTAAGGTTTCACCCGGACACACGTACGCCCTGCATACATATGCATACACCCAGCTTACTAGGCGTACCCTAGTACGCTTAGTGTACTCACATGTATGCCCAGTGTACAACTCATGCTCCAACATTTACCATTATGCCATTAGGGCACTTTGTTCAAATTCGAGGACCAAAAGTGACATAAATAAAACCGAAGCAATGGATTTGAAATTACTTGAAAATTGGGGTGTTACTGTAACATCCCGAAATTCAGGTACCGCTATTTAACCCTCCTCTTTTGTCAAGTTGTCAAGATTAGCCCTTGGGTGGAAATTGTAGCAAATGAGTATGCTGGGCGTACTGGAGAGTACGCTGCACGTACTCATGCGCTTAATCTGGACGCGGACTCATGTAGGTACGCTGGGCATACCTAGGGTTATGTTGGGCATAGCGGGCCCAGACGTAAACCCTAATTTTTGGCTTGTGCACTATATAATGAATGTTAAGGCTTTATCCTCAGCCACTATACCAGAGAGTGAAACCCTAAGAGAGCATTTGCTTCATCCTAAAGCTTGTGTGTGAGTGTTTTGGAGCTAAAGTGCCTTTGTATCTTAGTGAAGAATAAGGAGAGGAGCTTATGGGGGCTAGGGTTTGAGGTTCAAGCTTGGATCTGAGTTCTTAAGAGGAAGAAGCTTCACTTTGAGGTAAAATGCTCAGCACTTTCCTCTTTATTTTGGTTTGGTGTTTTATGGTCCATTTCTAGGATTTAAGTCTCAAAGGTGGAGGCTTTATGAGCATAAGGGACTCCATGGACCTAGATCTGTCCCATTTCAGTGATATATGTGTTGTAGATCCATAAAAATCCCAACTTAGTCATTGTTATGAAGTCATGCCTGAGTTATGAGCTATTCTAGGGTTGAACATGGAATGTTATGGGTGTTGGTGACTTTTACAGCCATGCAAAGGCTTAAAGTCACCAAATTTATGGATTAAGAGGCTTAGGGATGGTCAGATCTGAAAGTTGGACGTGTGTCTTAACTGTTTAAGACCCCAAAAGCTAAGGAGTCTGAAATTGGGAGTTACGCGGGGCGTAATCCCAGTACGCGCGGCGTAGGGGGTCGCGTTCCCCGTTTCTGTGAGGTTGTCGGGTATGCCCAGCGTACAGGTTTGGTACGCGCAGCGTAACCCGGAGAGTTGACTTTTGTTGACTTTTAGGGTTTGGTCAATGTTAGGGTCTTTGAGCCATGAGAGGGTTAAAATGGTCTTTTACCCTTCTGAGAGTGCTAAGAGGGGGATTAGTCTATCCTTGAGAGTTGTATTGATTAGAGTGCTTATTCCATGTGATTAGGTGGAGGCTAGACCAGATTCTACCGAGTTCGAGATTAGCGAGTTACCCGAGGTGAGTCTTCTCACTATACTTTACCTAGAGTGGTAATTAGAGTTATATGACAGAGAATCTTGTATGTTATTTATGTGATTGTGATACACTGCAATATTTCTATGTGATTCATGTCGTCTATGTTCCAGAGTTACAGAGTTAGAACTGGAAGGTTCACAGAGTTAGAACCGGATGGTTCACATAGTTAGGACCAGAGGGTCCACAGAGTTAGGACTGGAGGGTCCGCAGTGTTATACCCTCGAGTAGCTATTATGTGTTATATGTGGTATTTTGGGGAACTCACTAAACATTAATGCTTATAGTGTTGTGTTATGTGTTTCAGGTACCAGTGAGGATCGCGGGAAGGCGCCGACATGATCAGTACACACACGAGGAGTTTTTATACATTATGATCTTGGGTTGTGTTTCTATGGTTTAATATCTGATATAATTACATTTTTATAATATTATGAATGAAAGTATGTTTTCGAAAATGAAAAAAAAAATTGTTTGAAAATTTTGGGTGTTACAGTTACAATATTACCATGTAAAGGTGTCTGAGATCCCATTCTCTTACCATATTTTGTTTTTGAAGGTGCAATCAACCTGACTTTGAAGTAAATATCAACAACAAAAAACAATAATCAATAACTTCCTGTATTGATTAAAAATACTCAAAAGCAACACAAGAAACCCTAATGTTTACTGGAATTTTGAGTCTAGTTCTCTCCCAAGGTGTAGGATCGGATTTCAGAAAAGATAATATTGTCTCCTTCCAACTACCCTCTTCTAAAAATCTATTGCAACAAACTAAATATAATTAAGAACCCAAAATTCCCCTCCCACTAATAAGATGTTCTTTATTATGATGATTTCCTATAATACTCATATCTAAATCATTTGACTATTATCCAAGAGCAATGATATAAAGGCTTCTCATGAAAGTAAGAAAAAACACCAATATATATCATATTGGACAAAGGTGTTATTTCTTTTTTGCTTGATACACTTAATGGGGACATTGTTTTTTACCTGTTCACCCACAGACCATAGGCAGGGGGTTTCTTTTCCCCCCCTCTTCCGAACCTTTATCCCCAACCAACCATTCTTTTTAGTGAGACATTTATAGTGGGTATCACTTCTACACATAAGGGTAAAATCATTAAGATGGTTCATTTTATTTCAAAAAAGAAACATTCTTTGTTTATAGAGTATGCATACATCATTTATCCATACAACACTCAGTGGGAAAAGAAGCAAAGAATTGTAAAATGATTCTTAATGATAAACATATGACCCGCTCAGACAAATGATGTATGGGATTCAATCAGAAAATTTTTGATATAATCGATAGATACATGGTGAACTAAACACTAACTATTTATAGGATTACCAAAACAGATTAACTATAAAAGCTAAATTAGCACCAATAATCTCGACAAGAACATACTCCATTTTTTGCATGATGAAACCTCTTTGCATCACGTGTAATGATCTCTCATCCAACCACCTTCGAAATAATCTTGAGTGCTTTATGGCAATCAACACAAAGACGAAGATTTTTATATATTAATATTCGTGCATGAGCTAGACTAGTCAAAAGAGCTTCCACTAGATAAAGTCTTTCACTATGTATAAAAAAGGATTATTCTTTAGCTTCAATGTTTACATCTGAACTACTAATTCGGTCTCAGCCACATACCCGACACCTATCATGTGTTGTTTTAAACATTGAAGATGACGGTGGAACTTCTCATGATTAGGGTGAGAAGTATCACCGGCCTTATACTTATGAACGTTGGTTTTAACACCTACAAGATTAAAATCTGATGATTTCTTTTTTTTCTTTCTGTTTTCCTTTTGTTTGGTATCAAGCTTTTCCTTTATTGTTCATCTAAATGAGAAGACTGTAGAAGGTTAACCATCTCAGCATAATGGTCTCCGAGTTCCAAATTATCGTAAACCCAAAATTGATTCATGATATATTCCTAAATTTCGACTCTTGGCTCAATTGACATCTTATTAATGAATCCTAATGCTTCATTTAAGTACCTTGCACTCCCAAGCATATCATAATTGCATAATTATCCATGGATTGAGCAAAATTGTAAGTCTTGATCATGGATTCGAAGAGCGATAGCCCTTCTCTCATGTCTCCTACCACACTGCATGTAGTGAGGATGCCTAGAAACATTTTATTATCAGTCTTTAATCCCAAATTTTTGAACCTTCTGAATATTTCAATTACGTCTTCTCCGTGGCCGTTTTTAGTAAGCCATGTTATCATGGTGTCCCAAGAAGTGAGATTTCTTCGAGGCATTTTAGCAAACATTATTAGATTTTAATATTAGTTATTATGTAATAAAAAATTACCACTTTTAAATAAAATATTCATGAAAATGGCGGTA
Organism: Lactuca sativa; assembly: GCF_002870075.4. NCBI lineage: Eukaryota > Viridiplantae > Streptophyta > Magnoliopsida > Asterales > Asteraceae > Lactuca > Lactuca sativa. The sequence goes on from NC_056625.2 coordinate 211,323,195, forward strand.
ATCAATCGCTTTTTTTGGCGAATAGTTTCTTACGGAGAAATAATTATTATATTTTATTATTAGTTATTATTTAATAAAAATTTACCACTTTTAAATAAAATATTCATGCTCATACCTTATGTTTATATTGTCTGTTAATACGTTGATGTAAATTAATTAATATTGATGCTTAGTATAAGAAATGTAAATTAATTGATATATATGAATTTAATATTTTTAAAATTTTCATTTTGCTCCAAATTGAAAATTTTAATTACTTTTCTTAATTAAAGCCTTCAAACTTTTTGCAAATATATAGGTAGGTAGGTTCAAATGTTTTTCACATCTATTGTGTGCTAGAATGCACCAATATGAATTTAGTATTAATTATATGTACATTAAATGTTATCCATACTTATAACTCATTTTTATGGAAACCAATTAAATTCGTCATCAATGCCAACAATAATATTCTTTCAAAATAAATTCATATCTAGAAGAATGAGAGTGTATTCCAACAGAATGAGAGTGTATTTTAGTATAATACACTCTCGTTCTTCATATTCTATGCAACTTTATTGTATTTTAAGTGAGTGAGCCCTGAAACAAAATATGAACTCATATATAAAAACCTAGATGTGAATTCATTCTGAAAGAATTTTATTGCTGACATTAATGACACATTTAATTAGTTTCCATAAAAAGATAATTATAATTATGGATATCATTTAATATAAATATAATTATGGAAATCATTTAATATCCATATTTATTTAACTAAATAATTATTCAATTTACTAAATTCATATTGGTGAATTCTAGCACACAATAAATGTAAGAAACAAAATAACCTAGCCCTATATATATATATATATATATATATATATATATATATATATATATAGAGAGAGAGAGAGAGAGAGAGACACTAGTGAATTTGAGAGGACTGGCATGGCCTGTGAGGGGTACTTTTGGAATTTTAAAAATGATGTGGAGACGATAAATTGGATACAAAATGATATATGTACTCTTTAATCTTTCTACCATGTATAAAGTGTAACGCTATAAATTGTTAGAATTTTCAAAGTACATTTCCTTAATAGGCTCCTTGATTGGTATTAAGTGAAAGAGAAACAACCATATGTAGTTGTCTAGTCTAACTGTCTAAGTGCCTAGGATAAATGACTCTTTTAATGAAAAACTTAGCAGCATCTGCAAAAAAAGGAAAATGAAACCTATTAGGACTCAAAAACAGAAAGAAGTGCATTCCATATCCATGAAAATATAGTAGCATTTGCATTTAAAATACTGGCACCTTGATTTTTTTTGCCATTATTTCAAATATGTTTCAAGTTTCACAAGATCACATTTAACAGGTCAGATTACATTTTTTGAGATGAGGTTTTTCTAAATATGCATCTCATCTTATTAATATATTGTACTTTCCACCTGAACCTATATATCCAATGGTATCAAGTTCAACCAACAAAAAAAGGTCTATGCAATTTTAGCTATCATTTGAGATTTTTGTAGCGTTTTTGGTCTTTGTCCCAAGTAAAATTTGACTTCAATTTTGGGACTAAAATTGACAAAATAGTTGTAGTGAAGGACAAAAAGCATAATTCACTTTTTCTTTATAAGGAAAAGAAATTTGGGTATTTAAAAAAAAAGGATTTAAAGACACAAAGATGAAAAACTTGGTGAAAAAATTGACCCACATTGGTCAACCTCCGTAGACCCTTGAGAAGATTTGGTTTCAAGTGCAGTCAACTACATGGAAACATGCAGCCTGATTTTGCACTTGGTTGTTCCTACAATACCAAATACACTTAATTATTATAAAAACAAAACATATACACATACTAATTGATATCATCTGGTTTAATATAACAAGATATGTGAAGGAACACGCATTAGTTGAATTTATGGAAGAATGATTTGAAACAAATTCAATCACAATACACTTATAATCATTAAATGCTTCCCTATCCAATGTTACTCTGCTAAAATTAATAAAAGGTTGGAATATGGAAACCAACAACTTTTTTATATTAACCACTTCATTCTACATTAAGTCTTCCAAAACCTTAAACATAATTGATGAACTGAAGCGTCATAATTACAGACAATTCATGTTCAATCAAAAAATCGTGCACAATAACATCTAAACAAATTTATGCAAATTCATGCAACCTTCAGTCAAGAACAGAACACATGCATGCCTTCAAATGAATGTGGAAAAATCTCAATAATTAAAAAAGAAACTGACATAGGATTGTTTTGATAAAACAAAATTGATACCAGGGGTGGTGTGGTTTCGATACTGTCAGAGGCAGAGTAAGAAAGTAGGCCCGGTTTTAAAAGGGGGCAAAAGGGACATTTGCATAGGGCCCGACTTCTTTAGGGGCCCAAAAAAACAAATATAAGATACACTTCGAGATTTTGAGAATAAACTGTTAAGACTTAAGAGTATTCTAACCCGATAAAATCTAAAAAAAAAGAACCCGATAAATCTATTAAAAAATTAGAAATCGAAATCTAAAAATCAAAACTTTACAAATCATAATCAGCGGTGTTTGGCTTAGCTTTTCAAACCCCAAAAGTCCTTTTTGGAAAAGTCAAAAGTCACAAAAAGTCAGGATTTCCTGACTTTTCCAAAAAGTTCCTTTTCCTTATGTAAAATCTTCAAAAGTAGCTTCTAAAAGTAGTTTGTCAAATGTCTTTTGTTTTTTTTCTTTTCCAAAAAGGACTTTTGGCTTTGAAAAGCTAAGCCAAACACCCCCTTAAACTCATCGGATTCAAAACCCACAAATTTTAGATTATCTAAACTTTTACAAAAATCACAAATAATAGAGAGAACAAATCTAAAATGTAAAAACTAAAAACCCTAACCATGGTACTCTAGTTCTTGTCGTCGCCTTAAAGATGGCTCCAGTCAATGCCGTAAACCTTCTCCCCTGTAGCCCCAGTGTGTCGCTCTGATCGAATACGCATCTCGCCCATCTCAGATTCGGAGATCTTGCTACTTGGAGCTCTCACTGTATGTGCATTACTCTCCCTCTCTCTACCATATCTCGTTTTGCTCTTACCTCTCTATTTGAATGTCTTTTTATTATTTGTCATTGATATATGAAAAACTCTTGTCGCCTATTCAATGCTATGTCATAGTAGAGTAGAAAGCTAAAAGCGTATAAGGTAAAAAGCTAAAACCTTTTTTTTTGTCAGCTTTTTCTTTTCAAGTTCTATTAGTATATTGGAATTAAAAGGTTTTTTTTTGGATTCCTTTTTTCCTTTTAAACAACAATAAATTAACAATAAACCAACATTAACTTGACTATGTGTTCCTTCTGAATTATGGATCATTTGTTAATTTTAAGATTGTCAATTTTGTTTTAGTTTTACTAGAGGAGGAATGTACTTTAAACATTTGTTATTTCAATTGCGAAAGACGAATTGATTGAAAATGCTAACATGGATAAAATAGAATAGTTGTAAAATATGATTTTGTTTTCCATTTCTAATAACATCATACTAAATAAAAATATAAATTAGCTTTTGAAAAATAATATGTATTCAACTTCCTTTTATCTCAGTCTGTTTAGTTTAATGGTTATGTTCTGCCCTTGACAATGGATCATTCATTCATTACATGTTAAGGCACAAGGGCTTTTTTTTTCTAGTTCGTCCTGGGCATTTGAATCTTTTTTTTTGCATTTGAATCTTTTTTTTTGCATTTAAACGATAAACAAAAATTAACAAAACACAAATGATCCCTATTAAAAAATGACAAATAGTCCTACAGATCCATTTCTTTATAAGGAATGTCAAGACTTCACTATGAAGAATGTGTATATTTTTTCTCATTTGCAAAATGTTTTTTTATTCATATTTAAAAATTATTAGTAATAATATTTGGCCTTACCTTCGAATTATAAATATAATCGGATGAATTGTTGATTTTAAGTTGTATCAACATTGTAGTTAGACACAAACTGAAAATTGTGTTTGAGCCTTTACATTACAGGGTGATCCATTCAAAAGGGCAACTCCAACAATTTACCATGAACATCACAAAAACCATAAATTGAACAATTATAAGAAATGATGCACTAATACAGTCATAGTTGAAAGATGAGAGCCACAAATTGTTTATACCTATAACACATACATTCTAAGGGTCCAACAGTTAGAAACTGCATCAAGAATGTAGGAATACGATCAAAATCATGTGTGTGTAATATGTGCATTCCATCAATAACAAAGACCACTGAAGTACCTGAAACCATAAACCAAAACCGTAAGCACGAAGTTTAGTGAGTTCCCCCAAAGTACCAACACAAAAATAGATCATATATACCAACAACAACATACATACAGGGCCTTCATCATGACTGGAACGCCCAACCGTCCTACAGTCTATCTGGTACGCCCACAGAGCCATCAGTCTGACTGGAACACCCAGTGGCGGACCTATGTAGGACATTTGGGGTCCCGGGCCACTGCTCAATTTCCGGCACGCAGTGTAAAATTTTTTTTTTTTTTTTTGGTTTTTTCTATTACATGCACCCGCTTCAGGTACGAGGGACACCCCTACTAAAACAGTCTGCGTCCGTCACTGGGAACGCCCCACCAGCCTGCAGTCTATCTGGTACGCTCACAGAACCTTCAACATGACTGGTACGCCTCACCGGGCCTTCGACCTGACTGGTACGCCCCACTGGCCTTCAGTCTATCCGGGAGGCCCTGGGTCTGTTGGCCTTCAGCACAAAGCAGGTCCGCCTCAACCCAACCACACATAACCATGTCGACATATGCATAACAGATAAGCATACATATAACATATTGATATAAATATTAACGGGTTTGTTAACTGGTAGCACAAAGCAGTACAGTCTCAACCCAACCATACTACATCAATATATGCAATCGGTAAACATATAGCTAGAGCAGATAACAAGCAGTTCTAACAGATCACTAAGCATAGCACCATCCTACATACAAGGATATAGATCTAACAGATCACTATAGTATACCATCATACGATAAACCAGGATAACAATCCAAAAGGTTGGCCTTGGTGCCTTTGACCCGCAAGTATATTGAGGAAAACTCACCTCGAATACTGAAGTTCGCTGCAAGAATCCTTAGTTGCTTCCCCGACGACACCTCCGATCTATCAAATCCAAATAACACCTAATTAGCAATTGGGTTTCATTCTAAGGCCCACCATCCATACTTGGGGCTAAAATGACCATTTTACCCCTAACCCAACATTAACCAAAACGGAGGCCCAATTCCATTAACCAAATGGTCCAAAACCAAAAGATCCACAAAGGCCCATTAGTGGCCCAATTTTCCAAATTGCGCCCAACCTCATATGAGTCTTATCCTAACCCCATAATTTCCTTTATTACAATTTAGGTTACCTCAAGTAACCCCTTAAGACAATTTGGTCAAAGACAAAAGTCAAAAAGTCAAGGTTACCGAGTTTCCCCAACTCGCCGAGTTGTTCCTTCAAATCGCTATGTATTCCATTTAACTACAAAGTTGGGAAAAACCGATCCAACTCATCGAGTTTATCAATAAACTCTTCGATTCCGCTCAAAACCCAACAACTTAATACAATAAGCACTTAATCCATAAGGACATGACCCTAAAGCCTAGATCTAACTTCCTTGAGCTGGAAAACCATGTAAAATTGCCAACTTTATGTTCATGCATGTCTAAATGAAGCTCTTAAGCTTAAAATGGACTTAATAATTGACTTAATGCATGCTTAACACCAAAATCCTCATAAAGCTTGCAACATTAAGCTAAATGAGGCCACAAAATGGCCAAATCTAAAATGAAAACCCATGAAACACTCAAATCCTTGGACAATCCATCAAAGCATCCAATAATCAAGATAAAACTCCAAAAGAAGAGATCTAATCAATAAAGAAGCAAGGTACAAGCTTTATACCTCAAAGAGATTGCAATAAGCGGGGAAGTTCTGGATCTAAAGCCTTTCCACTAAGTTACAAACCTTCACTTCAAGGCTCCTTCAACAGAGTACCAAAAATCAACACTCAAAGCTCTCGACAAGCTCACACACTCAACTATGGAAGATGATACTCGAATTTAGGGTTTCTGGACAAAGGAGGCTGGTAAGGAGCCCAGCCAAGGGACTTAAGTCCTTTAAATAGGGTGCAACACCCCAAAAATTAGGGTTTCCTTCCCAGCTGCCAATTCGCCGAGTTGAGGCTCTTCAACTCGCTGAGTTGCTTCCTTAAGTCGTGCGGCCAAAACATTCCTTAACACGCCAAGTTGAGGCTACCCAACTCTCCGAGTTCAACTGAATATCATACAAAAGATAATTCTTATACCTAGAAGTTGAGATGTTACAATTGGGCCTTTATTGGGCTTCGGATGATTATTGGCTTGAGGGTATTTGTGATTGTGAGTTTGGGCCTTAGTCCTTGACCAAACTAGGTGAGGGGTAAAATGGTATTTTTACCCCATGTATGAACTATTGGGTTTGGTTGGGAACCCGATTGTTAATTGGGTATTATTTGTTTGATAGTGTGGGAATTCTAGTGGATCAGTAGTCATAGATCTTTTCACGGGTTCATCTGTTGAGGTGAGTCTCCTCACTGTTCTATGGGTCAAAGGCACCAATGTCGGCCCATTTGGTTTATGTATTATAAGAAAACTTGGGGGTAGCCTTTGGCATTTTGTATAAAAGACCAGGAGGCGGCTCCTGACAAACTGTATGCAAGACCAGAGTCTAAACTCTGGCAGTTACTAGTTAAGTAGTTGTAGACTGTATGCTAGTTGTCTTTGTGATGCTTTTATGGAAGACCAGGAGGTGGCTCCTGGAACTTGTCTGTAACACCTAGGGTGTTGGCCCCCGACCTGGCCAGGAAGACCACGAGGCAGCTCGTGGCATAATGACAAGACTATGGTTCACACATAGCCCTTTTATTGATTGATTGATTATGTATGGCATGTATGGCTCGTATAATACATATGGTATGTAGTATTTAGGGAACTCACTAATCTTTGTGCTTACAGTTTTAGTTTATGGTTTCAGATAATTCTGGTTTGAAAGGGAAGGTTCCGGCTTGATTGTAGCGCATACACCCGTGTTTTCTACAATTCATGATTTTGGGATTTACTCCAATAATTTTTTTAGTATGGAATACTTTAATTGTTTGGATAAGGATAAAGGAATGTTTGAATATTTATATTAAAAATGAAATTTTTACCCTATGATTTTCGGGATGTAACAAGTTGGTATCAGATCCTTGGTTTGAGGGATTCAGGCATACTATCGGGTGTGCCTAAACTCAAACTGAGGATTTGGTGAATTTTTTTTTAAAATAAACATTTAAATAAATTAAAAAAAGAATTTCTATTTAAAGAGAGGGGTGTAATACATGCAATCAGTCAAGCTCAAGTAAGTGGTTCCCAGAATACCAATATATGTTTATTATGATATGATTATGAGAATTACATGCTAGATTTGGGCTAAAGATCTGCTCAATATTATATGATAGGAGAGATGCCTTTATATGTTTGATTGTATTAGCTTTAGAATGGCATGCTAGTATGATTTTCTGATAAGTGGATAGAATGGCGTGATTAGTGTGTCTTGGTTAGGTTTTTTTTCGTTGCCTGAATGCTGCTTGCTTTTTTGCTTTCTGGGACTCTTCATGATGTGAATTGACTGCTAAGTGAATATGCTAAATAACATGTGGCGGGTTAAATAATCTTAGAGTGATGGATTTGACCCTATTGAGCAGCTCTTGTCTGAGTCCAACCATTTTAGGGTTGAGTCTTTTACTCGAAGGATTATTTGATCTCTACTGCATGTGACTATATTCATGAGGAAGCTAGTTGACATTGGTGGGAGTCTTTTAGCAGCTAAGGGTTATATGTGAGGTCGGAAACCTAGGACAGCCTAGGATATGTTTCAGTGGGTTTGGTGGTGCGGTTTAGTGAGTTTTGGTGCATCAGTTGGAGAAGGCGACTTAGAGGATTTAGGATAATTCTTGAGGAAATTATGGATAGGCATGGACAGTAGTATTGGTCCCGTACTACTAAAAGCACAAGATCCATACTCGAATCAGGAAGAGTATTGGTGAATCTAAGAAGCTTATAGGAGGAGGATTTTTGGATATCATCTGATCATTGGCATGTTATATTTCAGTTGGTGATGAGCACTTAGGGAGGTGGTTCTGGTTCTGGTTCGGATCAGGTACAGGAACGGAGCCAATTAGCGAGCAGATGTGGGAGTTCATCTCATAGGAGATTTCTAGCAGTATTTCGGAGATCTTGGATGAGCGATTGGGTACGTTCCGTGATAAGGTTATGGCTAGGGTTGTGCATGGGTCGGTTTGGGTTAGTTTTGGACCCAAACCCAACCCAACCCATAAATGGTCGGTTTCTGGTTTTCAGAACCCAATAGGATCGGTTTCTGATCGGTTCGGTTTCTTGGTTTCTGAGGTCGGTTTGGGCGGTTTTTTGGTTTCTTGGGTTCAACCCATACACTGACAGGTTCTGGGTTTAAACCCATGGGTTTGGGTTCAAACCTATTTTCCAAAAATAAAGCAAGAAGTTAAATACTTCAAAAAACACCAAGTTTAAGTTAAATACTTTAATAAACATGAGTCTTATAACCAAATAATCTATTATAAATCACAACCAAAGCCCCAAATAGTATATTACAACAAAAACACAATCAAGTATGGGTCGGTTTCTTGGGTTGGATGGATCGGTTTCTTGGGGTGGTTTGTCGGTTTTAAGTATGGGTCAGTTTCTTGGGTTGGATGGGTTGGTTTCTAGGTAAAACCCGAAACCAAACCCAAATTTTCGGTTTCTAGTAAATTCAAACCCTAACCGTCAGTTTTGCTTCGGTTTCGGTTATTTCAGTTTCGGTTTCGTCGGTTTTAGTCGGTTTTTCGGTTTCTTGGTTTGGGTTTGCTCACCCCTAGTTATGGCCATCATTGGAGCTTACACTCTTTGTTTCTGGGAGTTCCGTGCTTGTGGAGCTCATACGTTCTATGGGGAGAGGGACCCCATTGCTAGTATGAGGTGGTCAGCAGAGATGGCTAATGCATTCAGGATGATTTTTTGCTCTGAGGAGGCAAAGGTCAGATATGCTTCCTACCTATTAAAGGACAGGGCATGAGATTTGTGAGAAGAGGTTGGTAGTGAAATAGGTTATGATGTTGTTGATTCTATTGATGGGTTTTGAGCATTCTAACACTCCTATGGTGTACATGCAACCCTATAAACCTTGGATCTATGTTTTCTCTATTATACATGCAAATATTTAATATTCCAAGGTTTCATCCTAACTAGCATAATAAGAAGTATATACAATACAAGAATATAGTAGAATGACATACCTTTTGATGGAGCTTGAAGTCTTGAACCATTAAGAGCCTAGTGCCCCAAGTTTCGCATCTCAAATGGTTCATACAACACCAAGAATCCTTTGAATAACTTAAGAATAAGGATACTTGCACCAAAATCGGTTTTGCCCTCTTGTGTACACACACAAGTGCCATTTCATGAACAATAGACCTCTTTATATAGTGTGGAGGATTAGGGTTACATTCATGAAAACCTTAATACCCATGACCTTTCATTTCCATAGGATCCATGGGTCAAAAACTCCATAGACTATCCATGCAAGCTTAGCCCAACCTAAATGAACTTGGCCCACCATATATATAAGAGTCCATATTTAATTAGTTCCTTTTTTTTCACTAAATTAATTCTTGACCAATACTAATTAAATAATATGATTCCATATTAATATATTAGAACTTATAATATATTAATATAAATCATAAGTATCCTTTTTCTTATTTTGTCTATCCAATTGTTCCAATGCCATGCAATCCAAATGGACCATGCCAAATCGGGTCAAGTACATACCAATTTTAGTTATCTACTTAGACACTAATCTAACAGTCTCCCACTTGGATAAGTTTAAAACTATTATTGTGTATGACTCCAAAACACGACTAGCAATCATAGCTCTTAAGGCCGCTGTCGAACTCTAACCTAGTCAATGACTTGTCCATTAGATAAGGGATCATATATTCCTCCATTCTAGATATCATATGGACTGAGACATGGATTCTAATCATTCAGTTTGTCCGTTTGCTGTTTCCCGATTTCTAATTTATAACGACTGACTAATTGAACAAATCAAATCAGTCCGGGCTTGGCCAAGCACTTAGGGGTGTCATCACTAAATCATCGAGGGGGCCACATATATCACTTTTATCCCTTCAAGGGTAAAAGGAATGGATAAACTTCGACTTATATGCTTGTTCTACTACTTGTTGAATCATACACAAATGCACATTTTATAACATTGAGTTACCAATGCGTTTTTGTGACAACCCGAAATTTCTATCTTGTACAACCATTCACTTCAATGGAAGTCAGATTTATTTCTGCTATTTTTTTTTTTTTTGCTTTTTAGAGTCAGTTTGAGTGTTCTAAAGCCTAGTACTTCAAGAGATAATCAGAGGAAGTTTACTTTAGGACTAATTGTACAACCTTTAAATCACAAAACTCCAAGAGTTAGGAGTTTCGGCCCAAATAGTGTTTGGACCGAAAACCCTAAAGGGTATATAAATGACACTTAGTCATTTTTACCATTCTTTTCCATTTTCCAAGACAAGAGCAATTCTCTCTCAAGTATCATCCGAATTTTTGTCAAGATCTTCAAGATTGTAAGTGTTTCCTTCCTTGTTTATTTGATCTCTTCCATTATCTAGTGATCTTACATGATTTCATCCGTGAAATCTTTCCATTTTCTTAGATCTTCAAGTGTTTTTCATGTCACCAAGAACACCAAGAACACACACTAGTGTTTTGGGTCGAAAACACCTTTCTTTGCTTCCATATTGTAAGTATTTATCTTTTATACTTGTTATCTAGTAAAGATACTTGTTTTAGAGCCTTTAAATCGTCATTTTTTCAAGAAAAAAAGGGGTTTTCGGTTAGTGTATCTCCTTAAACCGAAAACCCTAAAGAAAGGTGCCTTTAAGACCTTAAGCCTTTCCTAATGCTTAGTATTGATTCTAGAACACTTCTTTGCTTGTTGAAAGCCCTTGGAAATCACCTTATGCATCAAAGATCATGAGTTTCCGGCCAACCCTTGGACCGAAAACCTCTTTGGACTGAAAACCATATGGACCAAAATCACAAGAAACATACGACTTGGACCGAAAACTCCCTTAAGTGGCTATACAACCCTTAGATGCAACCCTTGGTACTTCTAGCACTTGAATCAAAGTGTTTTCCATGTCCTAGGGTGTCTTAACTTGGTTAATTAATTGTTACATATATGTGTTATTATATGTTATATAGGATACGTGTGTGTGCTCAAGTCTTCACTTGACACTTAGCATCCTATACAATCCGTTCTTCCAAACCACTCACTACAGGTGAGTTCATACCCCTTAATATATCCTTTAAATTATTTTAAATGCTTTTATGGGGGGAATACAAGTTGAACTATTATAGTTATTATATCAATCACATGTGATTAATACCTATCAAACAAAGGATTTGCTATTCAATTAGTTGTTGTATCAAACAAAACTACTTCAATGGTTATCAAATGCTTTTACATGTTAAATGCTTTTTATTCAAACTCTTTTAAACTTATACTTTGTCAAATGCATATCTATATAGATATAGTTATATAAGTAGGATTGAAAGGACTTAGGATTGATAACTTGCCTTGCTTCCTGTTCCTTGTTTGGTTGTGGACTTAGGGTGTCGGTTATTTGTCTGAAGGTCGTTTAAATCTCAGTTATATATTATGTATATGTGTATAGATATAAAAGTTCCTTCATTCAATTCAATACCTTTGGATAGAAAAGGTATACAATCAAGTTCATACATTCAAACAACATTACTAGTAAACTATAATAGGTATAGTTTAGGAAGTTACCAATACTATTACTAGAACAGTGAAACATACAATGAGTCAGTTCATACATGAGTCAATACACACTATGATGAGAAACAAACATAACATACAGATAGAGAATACTATGATGAGAAACAAACAATAACATACAGAGAGAACATACATACATACTAGACAGAGAGAGAGAGAGAGAGAGAGAGAGTGTGTACAATACAACTAGTACATACAATACATATACAAGAACATTACAACAGTTACGTGAGCCACGTAACGAGGCATGACATCACCTATCATGGGTCGTTTTGTATCCAAAGTCTCCTAGAAGGAGAGCATTGAATTTGTGTATAGATCTATACTGGATTGACTATCCTACACCTTGTTGCTCGCTACAGTGGGACTTACATGTCTACAGGTGCCAAATGTCATTTCTTCCGACGTCTTTCATCGTCGTGTTTTTAGTCAATAGTGTGGTATAGGCATATCACATGGTACTTTAATTAACAATTGGATTAAGGTAATTAGTACAGCAGTAGTTACCTAATACAACACTACGGTACTATTTTATTTCCCCATTGCATTCACTTGTGATCTTCTCACAATGAACAGTAATGTAAAAACTATATTTTTGATTAATGATAGTCAGAATTGGGAAAATACATACTCTTACAAGAGATATATATACAAACATTTGATGCCTTGGTAGAAGGCTACTTTTAGTAGAAAACATAGGGTTTTCTAGGAGAGTTCAAATATTTACAAACAATTACAAACATTTACAAACTTATACATCAAGTACATAAAAAAACTTTCATACAAATAACGACACTAAAATACTTATGAACTCACCAGCTTTAAAGCTAATAAACTCTTTCAAAATAACTTGTATTCTCAGGTCATCAGTAGACAGGTACCGATGCCAGGCTTTTTGAGAAGATGGAGCACTTTCAAGACTCATCTCATTTTTTTTATTTACATTTTTGGTGTCTTATAACTTGACAGAACACACTTGTATGAAATTATACTATTAATGCAATGGATGATGTTGTTTCTTGTTTACTACTATGCATTGTTGTGATACTGAACATGACGTCCTCCACCCCCGAACATTTCCGCCGTTTCGGTTTTGTGGTGTGACAAATTGGTATCAGAGCATTGTTTATATTGAATCGAGTATATCAACCCATAAAAGATATACAAACGATAAACACAACGGGACTAAAATACTCTGACCCAGAGTTTATTCTTTTAAATAATAAAATATTTAACCAAGTATACATACCTGCATTCATACTAAAAGCAGTGTCACTAGGACAGAACAAAAGTATTACGGTTGTTGGGCAACAAAATTAGACTTAGAGACATATGGTCAACCCTAGGAAGATATAGCCTGATCAACTATTGTTGGGTTATGAGCATTCTAACACTCCTAAGTGTACATGCAACCCTAAATACCTTGGATCTATGTCTTCTCTATTATACATGCAAATAAGAACTTCCAAGGTATTATCCTAATCTAGCATACAAAACAATAACTATAGCAAGATAGAATACATACCTCTTTGGTGTAGAAAGTCTTCATGAAGCTTGAGTGCCAAGTGCCCCAAGTGTGACACCTCAAATGGTTCACACAACACCAAATACACATGGATTAACTTGAGAGAATTCTACACTTCATGAAAATCGGCTAGCCCTTTCTTACTCTCTCTAGTGGCCGATTTTTCCCAAGAATGTGATCTTTATATAGTGTTACAATTAGGGTAAACTCTTAATTGTCATGGCTTTCCATTTCCTTGGATCCATGGGTACAAATACACCATGGAGCATCCATGGACCATCCTATGGGTTTTAGCCCAACTTGATTATCCATGGAGCATTAGCCCACTATACAAGTATGGATGATTTACACAATCAAGCCATATATTTAATTAGTCTTCTTTTGATCACTTAATTAATCCTAGATTAATTCTTGATCAATACTAATTAAATATTCTCATTATTCTTATTATTAATATACTAGAACTTATAATATATTAATAACCATAAGTGTCTTATTTCTCTCATTTAGTCTATCCAAGTGCATGATGCCATGCAACCCAAATGGACCATGCCGGGTCGGGTCAAGTCTTACCAATTATAGTTATGGACTTAGACATTAATCCAACAGTCTCCCACTTGGATAAGTCTAAAACTATTATTGCGTCTGACTTCAGGAACCAACTGGCAATCGTAGCTCTCAAAAGCTTCCGTCGAACTCTGACCTTGTCGATGAACTCTGACCTTTGTCAATGACTTGTCCATTAGATAAGGGATCATATATTCCTCCATTCTAGATATCATATGGACTGAGACATGGATTATAATCATTCTCTCTGTCCATTTGTTGTTTCCCGATTTTCGATTTATGACGACTGACTAATTGAACAAATCAAATCAGTCCTGGCCCGGCCGAGCACTTCCATTTGTCATCATCAAATCATCGAGGGGCCCACAGATACCGCTTTTATCCCGAAGGTAAAAGGAATGGATAAACTTCGACTCATATGGCTTGTTCTACTACTTGTTGAATCATACACAAAGGCACGTTTTATAGCACCGAGTTACCAAATGCGATTTCGTGCAATCAATGTACTACCAACTCATAGTAACAACTCATATCTCTAGGTTTGAAGAATATAAGATATTATCGTCTCATGATCACTCGTGATAAAATCCATGAAGTGATTCCAATGAGCGCGGGTTGAATCCAATACTCAGAACTTATGAGCACTCATGATTGTTGTAGCCTTGTCCAACACCTTAGACCTCTACAACCCATCATGACAGTCTTAATTCATATCTACTTCCAACATATGACCGACTGTGGATGGTTTGAATAACTTAGTCATTCCGGAAGAATAACCCAGTTTATTCGGGAAGTCAAAACATGCAAAGTGAAACACAATAATAATTGAATCCAATACGGTATCAACTCTTTGAACATAAATAAAACACCTTTTATTTATCACCATATGATTACACATTATTCATTGTATACTGTTTCAGCTATCAACTTTATTCTTGAATTTAAAACAATAGTTGTCCCATGCTCCAAACATGTACACTATGTTTTTTTTCTAAACACTAGTCATGCCATACACCAAGTATGCATACTATGTTTTTCTATAATCTTTACTTTGTGAACTAGATCCATTGAACATAACTTCAATGATTCTCTTTTCACACTCCCAAATCCTTACTGCAAATGCAAGAATTCCAAATTCATGCCATTTACTGAAATCTGTTAGATTCTAAACTTATATGCATTGATCCTCTTGTAACGATTATGAACAAACTCACAAAGACTTGGCAACAATCATTACAGAGTATTCCAAAGGAGATCAACTCTTTGGAAATATTCTTCTTGCTTTAAGTTTCCTTAATCTTACACAGATTGAAAATTCTAACTTTGAAACATTTCCAGATTCCATTTTTGACTATCACTTCTGAACAAGAGTTGCCTCCTTACAGACTATGTCAATATGGTCCTTCCAGAATTATCACTATACTTCCAACTGTCCTTGAGCAACCAATCTTTGGTAAACCTTAGATTGTTCTCGACAATTGTTTAATCCTCTTAGTCATATCCAGTTCTAAACATTTTCCCTTCTTAATGCCCCAGGCATTTGGAAAATTTTAGAAAGGATGAATATAGCACATGTAATCGATCTTATATACAAAGCATATGGGAATCGATTCATGATTTCTCACATAAAGACTAAACCAGTCTTTTGCTATAACATTTCCATTTCTATTTGCCAAGTTCTCATAATTCAGATTATGAAAAGGGATGCCGTAATCATAACCGAATTTTAGAACGCAAATAATGGACCCATATACAGAATTTCCTTATGTTGAGCCATTCCAACATGAAATTCATATATATCCTTGACTAAATGATTAAAACCTCACGATCTAAGCTTATAGATTTGAGATGAAGTATAATTTCCTCTCCCTTAATTATAGCAAAACAGCTTTTTCCCAATTGAAACCTTTTGTTTTCTATAATTAACATTGCTAACTTGCAATACTTATCATAATTATCATGCTCCCACTAACATGATGATTATTAGCATAACACTTATGCTCCCACTAGCTTTGACATGTACTCAGAAATCAGCTGACTTTCTTACCAAAGTTCAGATTTCTGATACTAGATTGTTTTGATAAGACTTTATCAAAATCATACACCTTCCCTTAGATAGCACACTTGTGTATCTAAACAATTATGAAGAGGGATGCCGTAATCATAATGTTTAGACCTTTTTGCCACTTCTCACAAGTCCATGTTAGTGTGCCGGTTAACCACACGCGCTCCACTAACGACTTTGAGAATGCAAATATCACAATTGCTATCTAGCTAAAATCCACTTAGTGAAAGTGTTTCCTCACCATCATTTTCATGAATCGGAGAGAAACCTTATGACACTTAGATTTTTATGGTGTATAAGTTCCTACCCATATGAATTTGTCAAAACCATAATCACAAGACACAGATAATGACAAATCCAAAACCATATGGATTGAACTCAATCTTAATTTCTTGCCACCTGGCAGCTCAAGGGCCTGCCATTGCTTCCAAGTAGTTGTGCAACCAATTGAGAACTCTAAGAACTCATATGCAAAGTCAACTTTAACTGGAATGGGCACAGAATATTTCACCACGATAGGTTATGAACCTCAAGTTGTGTGCTAGTGAAGAACTTTAGGTTTTATTCTTGATTAGTTCTTGAGACTTTCAAGACCTTTAAGACTCCCACTGTCCTCTTGACCTATAAGACTCCCTTGTCAAACATCCAAGAGATAGTGCGGATTCTAATCAAGACAAACACTTCACACAATTTGCCTAAGTTGGTCTTTGTTTTATCCAAAACATCACAACTAACCAATTTCAAATGTACAAGAGTAGAAAACTTTTACTCTTACATTTGACAAGTGTTTTAACCTTTTTTTTAGACATGTCACTCAAGTTACAATCTTGGAGTATGACTCTAAGACTTGTATTGGAACGAAGTATGACTCATCTTCTTGATTTAACCATTTCAACAATTCAAGTTCCTTTTCCTTAGTCATAAAAATGCACTAAGATTTCCTTAGAGAACTAATTGTGCTATGGTTTCTTAATCATTAAGATGATCACAAAAACTAATACTAAAGTACTCTCCCATCTTTTCAGATTTGAGAAACTTTTATCCTTCTGCCTAATTTGATTCTTCTTATTCGCTCTGCCTTACATTGGAACCTTTTCCAATGTCTCAGAGTTACACTTAAGCTTGTAAGTATAATCATATTTACTGAACTTTAGTAAACTATGACGAATAGTCTTATCAAACTTTTGTGGTGGACTTAATCAGTGCACAAGAATGTGTACTCGATCCTTTAGTCCTTTACTTGACTCACACATCCATGTGAACAAGTAATTAGTCTTAATTTTTCCAAAACTTGAAAGTTCTCATTCATCATGCTATACAACTTGCATGATTCCAAGTTCCGGTCCAATTGAAACTTGGGTGATGAGAATCTTTCCTTATTTGGTAAATCTAGACATTACCACAAATGAAAGAATCAATTTCATATTTCCACTCTTGCTCTTAATGGAATCATATAAGCAACAATTTTTCCTCAAATGCCATTGTAAGGATATTTTAAAATAAATAAAATCAAAAATTTTTCTTTTATTTTAAAACTTTGGGGAAAAACTTATCCTTACAATCCATATGAAAACTTGTTGTTATCTATTCCTTAAGCAATATCTCATAACTCCTAAGAAGTAGTTCAAGAATCCGATTTTTCAAACTATGCAATAGAAATCCATTTATGCGATCAGATTCAGCATATTCTTTCTTTAAGTTTCTTCACTTTTTCTTTCATTCTTAAAACATCACCATGTGACCCAGCCACATCATGTATCAAGAATCTCAGAATAGAAACTTAACAGAGTTAGATAGTGGAATTTACCTGAAGTAGAGTCAAACTTATTGACTTTAACATCCTTAGGAAAATTTGGCAGCTTCGCAACCAATGCCCCTTCCTTTGGCAACATAAACATATGGACCCTTTGATAATGGTACACGGGACTATCACAGACTTAGCTTTTCTCTTTACCATTTGGTCAACCAAGTTGACTATGGCCGATCCCTTTCCATTGGGAAGAGAATGCTTTACTAGATATCCAATGTCATCATTGTCAATGTCCATCAAGTTTTAAGGAAGTTGATCTTAACAAATAGATAAGATCATTAAGGGTCTTGTCATAGTCTGTTTCATAGGTGTCCCAAAGGAACTCACTATGTGACTTAGAAAGTGATTGAACCACCAACTTTCTCAAGACTTTGACACCCAACTCTCCCGGCTTGTCAATATGTGACTACATCTCCAAGATGTGATCACACCTAGACCTTGCCTTGCCAATAGGGCTTGAGTGACCTTGAACTTGTGGGTTAGGGAGAATAATTGGAGGAGGTGAAAGAAGTATGATTTCCATGGGATATCATCTTCATTAGGAAACCTTGTTTCAAGAGATTTGGGAAGATCATAGGTGTCTAAACCAGACATCTTTTGGGAGATATTCAAGATAGCTGATTTTAAGTCCTTAATATGACACCCAATATGAAATATTAAGGCTAGGACCCAGCAAACTATTTTATAACTTAGAAGAGGTATGCCGTAATCCAAGCTATAAAATATTTGAAGGTAGGTGAATGACGATTCACCAATTTCCACCAAGATAAACGAAATGTATTATTAGGTTTTGATTGGATTTGAAACTCCTAGATCTTTGAGATTCATTGAACTTTTCAAAGGCATGTTTCAATCTCGAGTGTGCCCTTCAGGTTTTGTGACTGGGATGTCGAGGA
Source organism: Lactuca sativa (assembly GCF_002870075.4). NCBI lineage: Eukaryota > Viridiplantae > Streptophyta > Magnoliopsida > Asterales > Asteraceae > Lactuca > Lactuca sativa. Next base: position 211,342,011 of record NC_056625.2, read on the forward strand.
TCACAAAACAAGGTGTGAAGTAACCATGCAAATCACTTGGTACCGTTAATAAATTACCCCTCAATCGATGTGCCGGTTAACCACACACGCTCCATCGATACTATGATAAATATTAAGTTACCCTTTACCTACCTTGTTAAGTCCAAGTTAGTGTGCCGGTTAACCACACACGCTCCACTAACGACTTAGACAAAGTGTAAAGTGTAATTTCATGGGTTAGCACCTTATTCACATTTTTCCTAAGTAACTAAGATTGGGTATTATTAAGATTTTAGTTACTTAGTATTTATCATTAATACTTTTAATGAAGGGAGAATTATAGTCCTGTCAAACCCGTTCGGCTAACGACCCTCCACCGATCAAGCAAGCGGTGGGTGAGAGTGGACACCCATTAAGTTGCCATTTTATAGGCAACAACCTTATACCCACCTTATAGACCGGCTTCGTGAATGAGGTGTACTAGCGGTAAGACTGACTTTACTCTTATACATATATATATTATTAACTTATAATATTATAAAGTATAAGGGTTGAATTTTAACTTTTAAAATTCTAAGGGCTAACTTGGAATTAAAGTATTCATAAGTGAAAACTTTTCAAATTCCAAAACTTGAGGGCAAGTTTTGAAACTATTCAAAACTAATTAATTCCATAAATTATGTGTTTAAAGTAGTTTTAATCCAAAAACTCTTCAAGTTCCATAACTTGAGGACAAGTTATGGAAGACTTTAAACTAATAAAAGAATTAACTTTTCTTTATTTTATAACTTATGAAATTAATTAAGGTTACACTTTATTTATTTATTTATTAATGAAGTGACTCTTGAACCTCCATAACTTAAGGACAAGACTCTTCATCTTTTGTAACCATTGCCAACTTTTATGAGTTTTATGAAACTTAAATGTGACTTTTCATATAACTTGAGGACAAGTTACAAAAACACATTTTAGAATCAACTCTTAGATTAATTTGGATTGAAAACACATAATCAATTAACTTTTCTATTAATCTAAGCAACTCATAAGAACAAGATAATTCAAATCAAAATTTTTCATGTAATTAGCCTAATCACTAAACTAATTCAAAACATGAATCTATTGACAATTATCTTAGAAATTGGATTAGCATGAACATTACCACATCAAAAACAAGTTTATAAGTTCAAAAACAACTTAGGGTAATGTTCCTAGTCCATTTCTAGCCAAAAACCTCGAATATATGCTGTCTGGGGCTCCTACTCGGCGAGTGCATGAACCTACTCGGCGAGTAGGATGATTTTACTCATGGACTCGGCGAGTTCATCAGTGGACTCGGCGAGTCCAGTGCCCAGAAAGCCAGAAAATCGAGTTTTTCAGCATTTTTCAGCAATTTGCATCAAGTATAAGAGAAAGCAAGCCTAGGCTCTGATACCACTGTTGGGTTATGAGCATTCTAACACTCCTAAGTGTACATGCAACCCTAAATACCTTGGATCTATGTTTTCTCTATTATACATGCAAATAAGAACTTCCAAGGTATTATCCTAATCTACCATACAAAACAATAACTATAGCAAGATAGAATACATACCTCTTTGGTGTAGAAAGTCTTCATGAAGCTTGAGTGCCAAGTGCCCCAAGTGTGACACCTCAAATGGTTCACACAACACCAAATACACATGGATTAACTTGAGAGAATTCTACACTTCATGAAAATCGGCTAGCCCTTTCTTACTCTCTCTAGTGGCCGATTTTTCCCAAGAATGTGATCTTTATATAGTGTTACAATTAGGGTAAACTCTTAATTGTCATGGCTTTCCATTTCCTTGGATCCATGGGTACAAATACACCATGGAGCATCCATGGACCATCCTATGGGTTTTAGCCCAACTTGATTATCCATGGAGCATTAGCCCACTATACAAGTATGGATGATTTACACAATCAAGCCATATATTTAATTAGTCTTCTTTTGATCACTTAATTAATCCTAGATTAATTCTTGATCAATACTAATTAAATAATCTCATTATTCTTATTATTAATATACTAGAACTTATAATATATAAATAACCATAAGTGTCTTATTTCTCTCATTTAGTCTATCCAAGTGCATGATGCCATGCAACCCAAATGGACCATGCCGGGTCGGGTCAAGTCTTACCAATTATAGTTATGGACTTAGACATTAATCCAACAACTATATTATCCGAGGAGTGACTAGCATTTGCCTAAGGGTGGTTGTGAGATTGCAACATGTCTAAAAACTTACCAACACTACTACAATAAAAACAATAGAACAGAACATAAACTTAAAATACTATAGGAGTATTTTGTGTTACTATAATTACTTATCTGAGAATTAAAAATCTTTATTAGTATGTTAATAAGTGCTAAGTGGATATGCTAAGGTTATATATAACTAGGGTGTCAATGGCTTAGAATCTGTGATCTTTGCTGTACTTCTTGTTCCTTGTTTGGTTGTAAGCTTAGAGTTAGGGCCACTTATTCGAAGGTCTATCCTGTTTTGAGTACATATAACTGGTATGCACTAAGCAAGTATTGAAGTAACTAATAAAGGTCATCTTATAACTATCTAATTAGTGCGTCTATTTAGTTATATCTAATATCCCTTTTCTCGCATAGATATCATGGTTGGATTCCATATCCCCGGAGACTCATACTATCCAAACAATGGCAATGCAGGATGGCTGGGAGATGAGCCAGATGATGATTATCCAATCCCCTTGGTTGATCACCTTGATGAAGGCTTCTCTGATGGTTCTGACTCAGAGCCAGAAGTCAACAACCTACCCCCAATAGCTCCAAACCCGAACCCTCGTCCAATATTTCAAGGACTCACACCTCTGTGGGCCACAAACTTGAACAGATGGAGTCAGGAACAAGGTCAAACCATTCCCTACAATGGGGATAGAAGTTTTTACAACCTAAACGAAGGAGGTTCAGCTGACCAAGTCCTGCCCATCATGGTTCGTAGGATTTCTCGAAACACCGAACAAGGTCGAGCAGCTATCGACCGAGTAATGGAGATTGACGCCAACTCTGGCGTTAACACAATCCGCATTCGTAAGCTGGAGTCTGCTCATGAAAGCACTCAGGTCCATAATGCAGCTCTGTAGAGAGAAATTACTGAAACCCGAGCTAAAGTCAGGGAACTTCGAGCTCGACAGGCAATAACGGAAAGGCGCATGAGAGACATGGAGCTTCGTCTGTCTGAATCAAGGACTCATTTAAGTGGTTCTCGTCGTAGATAGAGCCTACTGAACCTTCTCTTTTGGATATAACTTAGTTATGTGAAAACTCTAGTTTAATTTTCCTATCTTTGTTAAAACTTGGACCTGTTAGGTCTTGATTAGGTCGTAGTTCTGTCAAAATTTTCCCATCTTGGTTGATGTAAGGCCTACTTCTAGGTCATTTTTCCCGAACTTGTTACATCTGTAATTCCAGTATTATTGGCAGATATCTAATCTCATGGAAATTATTATCCAAATGTTATCATCTGTTAGTACTAGATCTACATTCAATCATACTATTCAAGTGTGTTGTTGGACTACGGAGAGTTAATCCATGGGTCACTCTCATTAATTTCTCTATTCTTACCCACATTGTCATCTTTGTTAAACTTATAGCTAAAAGATGCATCCGCGTCGATCAACGAGACGCAATCCTCCGGTAACTGCAACACCACCTACTCCTCAAATCGATACGGCAGCTCTAAATGCTGCAGTAGTTGCAGCTGTGGCAACAGCCATGGCTCAATATCATTCTTTCGGTTCCACAGGAGGAGGAACACCAGTCCAGTATACTCATCGTGAAATCCATGTGCGCTTGAGAGAGTGCTCCTACAAGGACTTCACCAACTGTAAGCCATTGTCCTTTAAAGGGATTGGCAAAGTCATTTCCCTCTCGCAATGGTTCGAGAAAACCGAATCGGTTTTCGAAATCTGCTCCTGTCCAGAAGGGAGCAAGCTCATGTTCGCTGCTTGCACCTTTGAGGCAAAAGCCCTGACATGGTGGAATAGCCATGTCAAGTCACTATCTCTAGTGGTGACTAATGCTATAGGCTGGGAAGCTCTTAGAGAGCTGATGATTGATGAATAATGCCCGAGGGGCGAGATACAGAAATTGGAATAGGAACTATGGAGCCTAACCATGAAGGGCTCTGACATAGTTTCCTATACCGCCAGGTTCAGCGAGCTGGTGACCCTCTGTCCCAACATGTTTCATAAAGAGGGAAAGAAAATAGAGAGGTACATCTGGGGACTGGTGCCTCCATTTCAAGGGAATGTTTTAGCTTCAAACCCCACTACATTTGATAGTACCAAGAGGTTGGCACAACGACTCATCGACCATGGGGCCCATACCCCATCAACAACATGTAACACCCGGATTCCCAGGTATGACATTTTGTTCTTTTATTTTTGAGTTTTGTGGGGGAACTCGGCAAGTTGGCGTCTAGACTCGCCGAGTATGGTAGCGGATTTGTACGCAAGTTCACAGCTGGACTCGGCGAGTTCATGAGTGCACTCGGCGAGTCCATGCTGTTTAATGAAACCCTAATTTCCAGGGTTTGAGACCTATTTAAAGGGTCTTATGGCCGTCATTTGCGGCCACCAACCCCAGAGAGAAACCCTAAAGCGTTTGTGAGGAAGGAGAGGCCAATCTTGATATTTGGTGGGTGTTTTGCAAGAAGGAAGTGTTTAAGGCAGAGGAGGCTGAAGGAGGTGCGATTTTTGGTGGTTTTGAGCTCATAGATATTGCATTGAGGTATTATTCTCGGACCTTCTTCAGTTTTGGTGTTGATTCTTAGTGTTAGGGTTTTCCTAACCCTTTTAGAGATTGATTAAGTGGTGTATTTGGTCCCTCCTCGAGTTTGTGTTCTGGATCTGGACCCAAAGAGGTCCAGAGACCATAACCCTTGGAGCTTTCTAAGTCATTTTGGAAGTCATGATCTTGGAATGTCATTTTTGGGGCTAAATCACCATTTTGGACCATTTCTATGTTATATGTGTGTCAAGGTCCGAACTTTACGTGATTATCATGCTTGGGGAGGCCAGATCTATGATTGTATGGAACAGATCTGACCTCAGAAGTTGTTTTTAGTTTGTGCATGGCATGAACTCGCCGAGTCCCAAGAACAGACTCGGCGAGTAGTATGAAGGTTGCCCGTTAATCACTCAATGAGTGGACTTGCAGTTTGGGGGAATGACTCGGTGAGTCAGGGAGAGTCAAGGGTCTGAGTTCAAGTTGGAACTCGCTGAGTTATTCTTGAGACTCCGCGAGTTGAGTCGGGGTGGCCCCACGATTCATGCCAGGTGGAACTCGTCAAGTCAAGGGAAGTACTCGACGTGCCAAGAGAGAATCTAAGAGAGTCAGTGGACATGTGTAGACTCGCCGAGTCACCCTTGTGCACTCGCCGAGTCGGGTCAAGTTTGACCGTTGGCCTTGTTGACTTTTAGGGTTGAGTACGGTTGTATTTATAAGAGTATTACTTTATGTGATTAGGTGGAGGCTAGATCATACTTCTTCCGAGTCAGATATTTTCCGAGACATCGAGGTGAGACTTCTCACTATACGTTACCTAGAGTGGTACTATGTGATGACCAAAGGGTATTATGTGTTATGTATGAGATTATGTGCTATGTGATATTTGTATGTTGTATGATGATATAGACCGGACCGGAGGGTCCAACGAGCTATGACCGGACCTAAGGGTCCAACAAGCTACGGGACTAAAGGGTCCCGCTGAGACACATTGAGCGGAGGGTCGTATTATAGCCTTAAGTGGCGTATGTGATGTATGTGGTATTTTGGGGACCTCACTAAGCATAATGCTTACAGTTGTTGTGTTATGTGTTTCAGGTACTAGTGATGAGCGCGGGAAGGCGCCGACATGATTCGTACACACACGCATTGGAGTTTTTGTAGAGATTCTGGGGAAAAGTTTTGTGATGATAACATTTGATACAATGTGTTTGATATTATTTATGAATGAATGAATGTTTAAAAATGAAAAATTATTTTGAAAATTCACGTTATTACACAACAAAAACCCTAGCCATCTCAGAACCCTCCAAAACCGTTGATTCAAATCGGAAATTCTGGGATGACAAGAAAAAGAACAAGGCTGCCAAAAAGCAGCAGGTCATGGCAGTTCATGCTGCAATAGCACCTGCCGCTGCTGCTCCGGTAAAGCAGTACACTGGAAGTTTTCCAAAGTGAAACAAATGCAAGTTCCACCACACAAGAGCCTTCTGGGAAATGTAGTGCTCTAACTACAGCAGGAAGGGGCATACTGCCCGTTTCTGCAAAGCTCCGGCGAGGCCAATCAACCAAGTCCCCGGCGCAGGAGTGGGCCAAGCTTGCTACGGTTGTGGCAAGGTGGGCCACTACAAGAGGAACTACCCTAAGGCATGGAATGCCGGTGGAGTAGGAAGGGTTCTGGCCATAGGCCACGAGGAAGCGGTTGCCGACCCCACAGTGCCACTGGTACGTTTCTCCTCGATAACTCTTATGCATGCATAGTGTTTGATAGTGGAGCGGAGAGGAGTTTCATGAACCAAAAATTTGCTCATTTACTTAAGGAAAAATCACGAGCACTTAAAGAACTGTTCACTGTAGAAATGGCTAATGGGAAGACAGAGAGCACTAGCTGCATATACATAGGGTGTACCCTAAATCTAGATAGCCATTCATTTTCGATCGACCTCATGCCGATCTCAATTAAAAGTTTCGACGTCATTATCGGCATGGATTGGTTGAGTATTCATCGTGCCGACATCATGTGTTATGAAAAGTTTGTTCGCCTTAATCTTCTGTCTAGCGAAACTCTAGTAATCTACGGCGACAAACCCGGTACTAACCTTCGTATCATTTCAAGCATTCAAGCCAAGAAATTCTTGCGAAAGGAATGTCGTGCATTCCTTGCTCTTGTTGTCGATGTGAGCCAAGAAACGAAAGACTTTAAGAAAATTCCAATAGTACGTGATTTTGCTAACATATTTCCAGAACAACTCCCAGGATTACCTCCACAACGTCAAGTCGAGTTCAGAATCGACTTAGTTCCATGGGCTACCCCAGTAGCCAAATCGCCTTATTGTCTAGAACCTGCAGAGATGCAAGAACTGTCCGGTCAACTTAACGAACTGCTTAGCAAGGGCTTTATAAGACCAAGCTTCTTACCTGGGGGAGCTCCAGTCTTGTTCGTCAAGAAGAAAGACGAATTGTTTCGTATGTGAATCGACTACAGGGAGCTCAACAAACTGACCGTTAAAAATTGTTACCCTCTACGATTGATAGGGGAGGATGTTCTGAAGACAGCCTTCCGAACTCATTATAGGCACTACGAATTCGTAGTGATGCCGTTCGGATTAACAAATGCGCCCGCAGTATTCATGGGCTTAATTAATAGGGTGTGTCATCCTTACTTGGATCAGTTCGCCATCGTCTTCATCGATGACATACTTATTTACTCTCGTAGTAAGGAAGAGCATAGTCAACATCTGCGACAAGTCTTAGAAACGCTACATTCGGAGAAGCTCTATGCGAAGTTCTCGAAATGCAAATTTTGGATCCGAAGAGTCAAATTCTTAGGGCACGTGGTTAGCGAAGAGGGAATACACGTTGACCCTTCCAAAATCAAAGCCATTGAGAGCTAGTCAGCACCGAAGACGCCTACCGAAATTCGTTAATTTCTAGGCCTCTCTAGCTACTATCGCAGGTTTATTCAGAACTTCTCCCGAATTGCGAAACCTCTTACAACACTGAACCAGAACGGCGTGGCCTTTGACTGGGAAGAGAAGCAGGAGAGAGCGAACGCTCAAGTGAGCCTTGTGCACCGCACCAATACTATCCCTCCCCGAAGGGATAGAAGACTTCGTTGTCTATTGCGATGCATCAAATCAGGGGCTCGGCTGTGTTCTGATGCAGCAAGGTAAGGTTATCGACTATGCCTCAAGACAGCTGAAGACACACGAGGTCAGTTACACCACTCACAATCTTGAGCTAGGAGTAGTTGTGTTTGCTCTGAAGATCTGGAGACATTACCTATATGGTACAAAAAGCAGTATCTTTACAGACCAGAAAAGCCTACAACATATATTCGACCAGAAGGAGCTCAACATGAGACAACGAAGGTGGGTCGAGCTACTCATTTATTACGAATGCGAAATTTATTATCATCCAGGTAAAGCCAACGTAGTAGCTGACGCCCTAAGTCGGAAAGAATACTCTGGTCGTAGAGTCAAATCATTGACTATGACTATCCATTCACACTTGTCCACGCAAATTAAGGAGGCTCAGCTGGACGCCTTGAAACCTGAAAATGCGATGAGTGAATCCTTGAAAGGGATGGATAAGAACTTGGAAGTCAAAGGTGGCGGAGCCTTATATTTCATGGATCGGATCTGGACACCAAAACACGGTGGTTTCAGAGACTTGGTCATGACAGAGGCGCATAACACTCGCTATTCTATCCACCCAGGTTCAAATAAGATGTATTTGGATCTTAAAAAGCTATACTGGTGGCCTAACATGAAAGCAGAGATTGCTACCTTCATAAGTAAATGCCTTACTTGCGCCAAGGTCAAGGTTGAATTCCAGAAACCCTCAGGTCTACTACAACAGCCAGAGATACCAGAATGTACACACACTAGTGCCATTTCATGAACCAAAGACCTCTTTATATAGTGTGGAGGATTAGGGTTACATTCATGTAAATCCTAATACCCATGACCTTTCATTTCCATAGGATCCATGGGTTAAAAACTCCATGGACTATCCATGCAAGCTTAGCCCAACCTAAATGAACTTGGCCCACCATATATATAAGAGTCCATATTTAATTAGTTCCTTTTTTATCACTAAATTAATTCTTGACCAATACTAATTAAATAATATGGTTCCATATTAATATATTAGAACTTATAATATATTAATATAAATCATAAGTATCTGTTTTCTCATTTTGTCTATCCAATTGTTCCGATGCCATGCAACCCAAATGGACCATGCCAAATAGGGTCAAGTACATACCAATTTTAGTTATGGACTTAGACAGTAATCCAACAGCTATGTCATGGGATGACTTCTCGACCAGGTTCCGAGCTGAGTTTGCACCGGTGATTGAGGTGCAGCAGTTGACGCGAGAGTTTATGGATCTCCGCCAGACTACTTAGACTGTGGTATAGATTACTGCCAAGTTTCGGGAGAGGGATTTATTGGTTCCGCAATATGCAACAGATGAGGAAATGAAGAAGGTAAGGTATCATGATATGTAGCGGGATGATATCAGGGAGTTTGTGAGTATTTCAGGGTGCAAGACCCTGAATGATATGATTTCTAGAGCTCAAGAGTGAGAGATCGATTTGGAGCACCTTGGGAAGAGGGGGCAGATCAGGTGCATATAGTGGAGGGTCCCGGGAAGAGACCCGAGACTTCTGATCGGCGTTTGAGAGGCCAGCAGGGCCAGAGTCAGTGCAGCATGTGCGGGAAACTACACGTTGTAGTTTGTCATTACATGGGTATGGGCTGCTACAAGTGTGGCCGGGTTGGTCACATCAACAGGGATTTTCCTCAAGAGGCAAGCCCGTTATGTTTTCACTGCAATCAGGTGGGCCACAAGAAGGTTGATTGTCCGATGTTGAGGGAAGTTGCAGTGAGTGTGCCTACTCCAACTACTTTGAGGATCACCGATGGACAAGAGGGTAGGGCAGGAGCCCCAGCCAAAGAGGAGTCGGGCATTGCAGTGTCGGACAGGGGAAGTTTGGACTCCTACAAACGATATTGCGGGTATGTTATCCTTTGCTTCCTTTTTGGTTTTTATCAGTATTTATGTTATTTGGAATCTTGCATCGGTCTGGGTAAACGTATATCTGGGCTATTTCTCTGCTTATATTTAGTTTTTACCTTCAAGAAATGTTATATGCCATTTGCATGCCATGAATCATTAGTGGGTCAGTAAAGGGGTTGCATCTTGTTGAGCGGGTTTCAGTATGTTCAATTGTTATTCTGGTGCTTGGTCGGGATCGGTTTAGAGGTATTGTGTGGTATGTCTATTATCAGGGTTCAGTGGCTTTAGTTTTGTGCTTGGTTGGTCACCAGGAGTGCCAAGAGAAGAGGTCTATTGCTAAGGTTTTGGTCTTGTCATTAGTGTAAAGGGGTTCAAGATTTGGGTGTCGTATCCCTAAATGTGTGTGGAGTTATCAGTTTTTTGGGTTTTCGGGGATTGTTCATCTATTCTTCAGGGGTTGCACGGTCTTTTAGGTTTGGTTAGTGGTGGATCAATAGCACTGGTAAGCGCAGGTTATCAGTAGATTGATCATTAGAGGGTAAGAAGGATTGGGAATCCTTCAAATCTTGTGTGTTGTAAGAGTTGAATTGAGTCAAAGTCGGGGAGAATCGTTTGGGTATTCAGGATTAGAAGCAAGTGTGAAACTAGGATGAGTTTTGCATTCCCGTTGGGGAGGAAGGCGGCCCAAGTGGTCGTCTAGATTGAGGATTGTGTGAGTTGGGAGTTCGAAAAATTTCCAAACGTTTGGTTTGTGCCTTCTTAGTGTCAGATAGTAGGCTTTGGGGGACCCAGGTTAGGGTTCCAGTCATGATTCGAGTTTGGTTAGGGAGTATGGTTAAGTTCATGTTTGAATCTGGTTGGTGGTCGGATTGATAGATTAGCAATAAGACCATGTGCGGTGGCTATGGCAAAGTGGACGTTTTGTAAGACTGTAGGGTGGCCCATAGCAATCACTAGTTAGTGGTTAGTTCAGGAGTGTTGTAAGACTGTGGGGTGGCCCGTAGCAATCATCGGTCTTTGCACAGTGGTGAGGGTGTGGAAAATCCATGATTGGCTACAAATTTATTCAGATGGTTTAGACCAGGGTGGGTCGGTTTGCAAGGTTGTGGGAGGGTCGCAGCATGTCAGAATCAGAAATTGGTAGGTCATTGGAGACCGGTATGATGTGAGACTGTAGCTGGTCAGCTAGCATTCTTTTAGCATTAAATTTAATGGCGAGATGGCTTGGGAAAATAATTGCCAGATAAGGTTTCACTCGGGAGTCATGTGGGGCGATTGTGTTTGTGCGTTTTTTGACTCAGCAATAGGGCAGGAATCCGATTTTTCAGGTAGTTATCAGACAATTTGGGACTAGGGAGGTCCCTACTGCTTTTGGAAAGCAGCTAGGGGCGGCGAGATGGTTTCAGTGATTTGGGATTCGTGTGTGGGGTCGCTTGTTATTCGGGGCATATGCTAAGTTGCTTGCAGTGGATTAAATAATCTTAGAGTGGTTGATTTGACCATGTTGCACAGCTTTCGTCTGAGTCTAACCATTGCAGGGATAAATCTTCTACTTGAAGGATTATCTGAGCCTCTTGTCAAGTATAAGTGTTCTGCAGCTATTTATGGTAAGTGATTTTGTTCCCTATAGAGGCATAAAATGATCAGGATTGGAGGTGTTTAGGTTTCGCCTGGTATTCAATGAGGATTCGATATGGTAATGATTTAGTATAGTCAATCTATCAGGGGGTCAGATCAATTTGAGAATTCGAGATTTCAGGTTTCAGGTAAGGTAGGGCTAATTGTTTGCATGGGATTATGGATTCGTCTTCTTCAGGCTTGGAGAGTTCTGCTATGGTTGGGTTCGGTAACCTTGGGAAGGCCGTTGTGTGAGTTGACTTATGGTTGTGTTGTTCAGGTTATCTGGCGAGCCTGGGAATGGTAAGGATTGATTTTGAGGATGAAATATAATTTAAGTAGGGGAGAACTGTAACATTTGTTATCTTGTATGAAGTTGATTCCTAGTTGTTTAAGTTCTCTATTTGGTATACGACATGTTTGCCGTCTCAACACGGCGTGTCAAGATGCTTTTGGCCATGAAGTTTAATGAACCAACACAATGTGTTAAGGTGCCTCAACACAGCGTGTTGGCAACTGGGAAGAAAACCCTAATTTTTAGTGTGTTGCACCCTATTTAAAGACCTTAAGTTCCCTTGACCGGCCTCCCTACCATCCTCTTTTGTTACCTAAAACCCTAAATCGAGTATTGTGCTTTCTTGGTGGTGCTCTTGAAGTTTTGAGTGGATTCTTGTGGATTTTTGTAGTCATTTGATGGAGCTTTGGAATTTGAAGGTGCCTAGCTTGGAAGGAAGACCATAGATCCAGAATCTCACCACTTGTTGAAGTCTCTTTGAGGTATCAAGTTCATAACTTGCTTTTTTGTTGATTAGATCTTCACTTATGGGGTTTTATTTCGATTTTGGTCTCCTTTTTGGATCTTTGGATGAGTTGGGTTGTTTAAAAGATTGTTCTTTCAAATCTGGGCTATTTTGGTATCCTTGAGCATAAAGGTGCAAGCTTTATGTGAAGAATGGTGCCATGCATGCTTCAAGTCCTCTATTAAGTCCCTTTCTAGCTTTAGAGATTCATTTGGTCATGTATGGACGTAAAGTTGGCAACTTTACATGATAATCCAGCTCAAGGTGGTCAAATATATGTTTTGGGGCCATGTCTTTATGGATTAATTGCTTAATGGTTGAGTTGTTGAATCTCGGGCAAACACGGCGTGTTGGCTAGGGATTTCCCGATTATCTGGATATTGGAAGAACACAGCGTGTCCATGAGGTAACACGGTGTGTTGGGTCAACATGGACTGTTGACCTTGACTTTGACTTTTTTAATTGACCAGGGTTAACCATTGGATATTCTCGATTTAGACCTTATTGGGCCTTGTGGTGTCATTGCGGGTTTGGGGTATAGTTGGACTAGTTGAGAATATGTGTTTGGATTAGGAAAGGTTAATGCGCTTTAGGTTAAGGCCCATGTAAGGGTTTGGGCCCAAATTGGAAAACTAGGCTTTGGATGATTATTGGCATGAGGGCATTTATGATTGTGAGTTTGGGCCTTAGTCTTGGACCAAACTAGGTGATGGGTAAAATGGTCTTTTTACCCCATGTATAGTGTATTAGGTTTGGTTTGGAACCCGGTTGTTAATTCAGTGTAATTTGTTTGATAGCTTGGGGATTCTAGCGGATCAATAGTCAGAGATCTATTCGCGGGTTCATATGTTGAGGTGAGTCTCCTCACTTTTCTATGGGTCGAAGGCACCAATGCTAGCCCATTTGGTTTAGGTATTATAGGAATACCTGGGGGTAGTCTTTGGCATTTTGTATGAAAGACCAGGAGGCGGCTACTAGCAAACTATATGCAAGACCAAAGTCTAAACTCTGGCAGCTATTAGTTAAGTAGTTGTAAACTGTATGCTAGTTGTCTTTGTGATGCATGCATGGAAGACCAGGAGGTGGCTCCTGGCACTTGTCTATAAGACCTAGGTTGTTGGCCCTCGGGCTGGAAAAGTAGACCACGAGGCGGATCGTGGCATAATGGCAAGACTATGGTTGGCATATAACACTTTTATTGATTGATTTGTTATGTATGGCATGTATGGCTCGTTTGATATGTATGGTATGCGGTATTCAGGAAGCTCACTAAGCTTTATGCTTACAGTTGTGTTTTATGGTTTCTGGTACTTCCAGTTCGAAAGGGAAGGGACCGACTTGATCACAGCGCATACACCCGTGTTTTCCGCAATTCATGATTTTGGGATTTACTCTTATAATTGTTTCTCTTGAATACTTTAATTGTTTGGATAAGGATAAAGTAATGTTTCAATATTTGTATTAAAAATGAAAATTTTACCCTATGATTTTCGAGATGTAACTCTATCTATCTATCTATCTATCTATCTCTCTCTCTCTCTCTCTCTTTCTTTCTCTCTCTTATTCGATAAGATTTATCTCAAGGGTTCCGTCCTAAGGATTATTGTAAGCAACAAGTATAAAAATGCTGCTAGCATTACGTGTTGATAAGGTAACCATGAGAAAATAGAGTACTCAAATGAACCCACAACCCATACTCTCGGTTTGTGTGATTTATTAAAACCTACATATTTCAAGTTTGTTAGTGTTCCATTGGATTGTCCAGAATAATTATGTGCTCGTCCTCAATACTCTACTTGATGATTGTTCTATGTTAGTTTTGGTCTCTTGCCCTATCCCTGGCATGGTCTCTCACCACCAATTTATCTTTGGTAGGGTTTCTCACCATTATTCTATCTTTTGTATGGTTTCTCACCATTATTCTATCTCTTGGCATGGTTTCTCACCATTACCTCTTTTCTTATAGTCTCTAAATATCATCTCATTTCTCTTATCTCTTTCTAGCCGTCCTACCCCATATATTATGAGTATGGTAAAATACATATATAATATTTTAGGAAAAAAAATATTATCTCATGCAACACAGATATCGGGACTCAGATAATAAGCACATATAGCATTAAGGCAAATTAAATTCTTGATATCTATGTGTAAGCTGAAGCTAACTATGCACTTACTTGATGAAAATGGGTAACTAACGATTTTGGCAGCGCTTCACTTCTTACTTTTAAAAGACCTAGATGCATAAAGTACTAAGCCTAAGTCTAGTTTCGTAATCCTGGTGACTAATAGTTTTAGTCTAGATTCCTCACTAATCCCAATGTCTACATCAAGATCTATCATGTAAGGATCAACCAGGCAGGACAGTTGGGAAGCAGGACCATTTCGACGTATCGCCTTTCTTAAAACCAACAACTAAGCCAACATGACCATTCTAGACACCTCTCCCATAAGTAGATCAATCAACATGATGACATGGAACCGTTGGTAAATCTTATTTATAGGTTCATAATAACGACTTATGACTATAAATATAAGTTACACTTAAAGCGTAGTAAGTGCAGCTTAACTTACATAAATTTTTAGCGAAAAGTTGGGAATTACGATGGCAGGATCTCGACCCGAAAGTTCCTTTTCTCCGGGCTCCTGGATACCTCAGAGCCTCGTTAATGTAGCCGAAACCCCTAAAATATCGAGGTTAGAAGAGTAGGAGTTCTCCAATGTTGTTGGAGTGAAAGATGTGGTGAATGAAGCAAGTCTCGCAACTATTTATACGTTGTTCAGGAGGCTCTCACTTCGTGACACATGAACTCTCATTTCGTGACCTTGCGTAGGCACCAAGGCTTCGCCTCTGGAGCTGACACATGACACCGAATGCGGGTAAAACTACAGATCTTCAGAAATTCATAACTTTCGCATAAGCTCCGTTTTACGTTCTTTTTATCCACACATAGATATCAACGAGATCTACAACTTGCATTTAGACTACGTTGGCTAATTTTGATTTTATTTTTAAAGTTATATTTTTAACAGGTTAGACTATTAAAGTCCGTTAAAAATTCACAACTCACTCGTTTGACGTCCGTTCTCAACTGTCTTTATATCGACGAACTCTTATTAATGAGATCTTCAATTCTCATTTAGATTTTTTTTGTTAAAAATCGACCCATCTAAAATTCGATTTCTGAGCTGTATACTACTATGTTGAATCTTAGAAAAATCATAACTTCCTCTCACAAAGTTAGATTTTTATGTTCTCTATATGCACACTCTCGGTTTCACAACTACTACGACTTTCGTTTAAATCACTAAGCCTAAAAAGTAATTTATCAAAAATTCACATTTTACGACACGTAGAATCGAACCGATTTAATCGTGACACTTCGAAGAAGCATAAAGTCTTCATTTGAAATTGGATTTTAGCGTTCTTTATATGTAAAAAAATCCTTGTCACAAATACTATAACTTTTTTCCTAAATAATTTTCTATAAAAAAATTCATTTTTAACACTTATTGTCTCTAAATTGACTAGCCCGAATTTGCGTGCGTTACACAAATCTATGTCATTTACTATGAAAGCACTCACACGTCACTTTTATAAGCTACTGGGATAAAGCTCACCTACCCAATAGGGTTATCTTTTGCTGGCTGATGTGTATTTGCGATTTTTATAACCAAGTTATAAGTCGTTTATACAAGTTCTTCAAACTGGATGATTTGATCATATCATTTTTTGTGATAAATGTTACCTAAGCAATAGAGATTCATGCATAGATTGGATCAAACTTATGGTTTTTTTGTGCATCTTTACACTAGATTTATACAATGGAAGTATTAAAAAATGATATTAAATGTACATGCACCCTAGATTTAGGTTTTACTATTTTGGCAACCTACTTTCAAGACTATGAATTTAACTATTAAGAAGGAATAAAATTACTAACCTTTCAAATATAATCGTATATACTTATGATTCATGTAAAGATCTTGAACTCTTAGTTTCTCTTTGATGAATCTAGCACCTAAAGTAAGAATGCCTCTAATGGCTCAAAAATATTTATTAAAAATCAAATTCTTATAGATAATATATTTGTATCAACTTGTTATTGGTGTGACCTTTTATGATCATATGTTATTAATAATATAATTCCAAAATGATTCTTAAGTAGGGTTGGTCCATTGTGTTTGAATGCCCAGGGCGGCGAGAATAAACTTGTATGCCCTTATGTTTGTACCGTAGGATAAACAAAACACACACACACACACACACACACACACATATATATATATATATATATATATATATATATAATGCAATAACATTTATAGTAAAAAAATCAATATTAATACAAACACTAACATACAAATATCACCTAAAAAGATGCCTTCCCGTATTTTTTGAATAAGAAAGCCTCTATTACCTTACAATAATCTAAGACTTTGTAAATATTGATTTTTATACTTAAAAATGCTAATACATTTAATATTTCTTAAGTCATGGTGTTTAGGATCTGAAGAGTTTCTCTTTTTTTCCAAACCATGGATTTTCAGATTGGTGTTCCACCATTTCATGTTTTTTTTTTTTTTTAAATTTTGTGCACCAGATAGTTGTTTTCGAGTTAACTTATTTAAACTCAACAAACATAGTTATAAAAGTTAACAAAGATATATACAATGTGACAAAAGTATACGTTTTTGTTTTTCAAGATGTGAACTGAAAAATGAATAATGAAACCAGAGATATGAATCCCTTTTAAAAACTATTATACAATAGCAACAATGGAAAATTATATACCTACTAATGCCTCATAATCAAAAATCAGTATACTTAGAAATTCAATTAATAAGTATTCGATATATCTCCACACTCCACCCTCATGAATCACAAAACATAACACAAAAATTCAGAAGTTCAATTGATTAAGATATAGTTTACGCTAAAATGGAATCAGAAAAGTGATGAGAAAAAAGGATGTGCAAATTACCAAATAACAAGGCATGGAACTATAGTATGCAACACTTTCAGATCAGAAAATTTAAACTAAAGCTTCAATCTCCTATTCTCCAACAGTCCAACTTCGAACTCTAAGTGTACTAATCATACAAATCGGGAAACGGAATCACCAAATCAGAATAGTGATAAGCGAAAGAGAATAGGAGAAAAGAATAACTACATCAGAACATGATATACCTCAATGGGAATCCGCAAATCAAAAAATCGGTATGCCTCAAATAGGAATTAATGAACCACCAAATCAAAGAAAGGGAAACGGGAATTGCCAAATCATTAGAATAACATAATAGAAGAAAAGAAAACAGAAGTCAAATTTAAAACAAAGATTCTGTCAATTTGAATTTGATGATGACGCTCCTCGATCTTCTACAGCTTTCGGATTTCATGGCGTCAATTGGCAATCAACCAATCACACGGATTACAGTTTGCGCCCCTTGCTTATTACCAATTATTTTGCGATTTCCCGCGCCTAGCTGCTACGTCTTGCATTGGAAAAGAGTATTGGGCTACTTGTTTTGCGCCAAAATATATAATACGTACTATTTCTTATCAGACTAATATGTTGCTCCCTATTTATGCTGCCCTGGGCCTTTGCCCATCTCGCCCATGTATAGGGTCGGGCTTGTTCTTGAGCATATAATCTTTCGATCTCCTACTTGCACAAGACTTACTATAGACTGATATAAACGGTGGTGAACGTCTAACAACATTTCACTACTCTTAATAACACACAACAAAGTGTCATTCAACAAAATCTAATTCCCAAAAAGCTCATAGCTTCAATTAATGTTTAAGGTAAGTAATCAATTATCCTTTTATCGCAGACATCATGTTGAACATGATATATAGATCACAATTAATCTTATTTAGTGTTCAACTTTTGACAAAGATTTTTAAATGTCTAATTCTCAACACATAAGAGGAAAAAAAACTCATTCTTGACTAACAGGTCTCTTGTGTAGTTCATATTATACCTAATAATGGTCTATATAATTGTCTGGTCAAAGAACAACATTTGACCATATCAAAGTATAGCATTCTCGACACCGAAGTCTCAAATATGTATCTCAAGTATAAGGATACACATATATGACTTTTATCAAGTATGAACTTGGATGCAACTCTTTGTCTACTTTCATCTTATGAAATTCAATCAATCCATTTCATATTAGTCTTATATCATAGTTATTCTCACAATTATGACCGACTACAAACCTTTTAGAATAAATAGATTATTTATGACTAAACATATTAATATGGAACACAACAAATATTAATGAAAAGATAATATTTCAATATATCAAAAAAATCAACAATTATTATAATTTTCTAATATTCAAATACTAAATCCAAATTGAATCTAATTACTAGAATAACGAAGTCATGTTCCCAAACATGACCTTCAACAACAATATAAACATAGTATAAGATAAACAATATCACATACTGTATTATAAGACCTTTTAAAATATAGGCGCTTGTGTAATAAAATATCGATCTAGCAAACTAGCTAAATTATTTGGTATGACAGCATTAACCATTGTCGACCGACCAAAGAACATTATTGAACGTAGAAAGCACCTGAACTTTGAAATAGGTTGCTTCTTTCAACTTTTTTCTATATTAAACTTTTAATTTATATTTGGTAATATTATGGTTATTAAGGTGCCTTGTGTCATCCCTTATATTTAATATTATGGTTATTAAGGTGCCTTGTGTCATCACTTGTATTTATGTCAATGTAATGGACAATAATGCATAAATTAAAAACATCAGTTCCATGTCACAATCTGATTATTACTCATGTGTTTGACCAAAATTGGCACGTGTTTTAGATCTTTTAGCTTTTTCTCATAACCCCTTTTTAACATTTAAATGATTATGTCTCTAACGTTTTAAATTTTAGCTTGTAGTAGTTACTTTTTTAACATTGACAGATAAATTTTATTTTCTATTACCGACTATATAATTATATAATAGCTTTACGCTTTTTGTATAGTTGGTTTCATTATCAACAATAATTAAAACAACAAATAGAAAGGGAAATGATTTATTATATATATATATATATATATATATATATATATATATATATATATATATATATATTATTTTATAAAAGAAATCCCACTATTTTTAAAAATAGATTGAATATAATAATATTATTTTTTTAAGACGTTCAAATCATTAAGGTAATAGTACAAGTAGTCATCAATAAAATAATATTAAATTTTAACCTGGGTTTTGAATCCTTATATTTCTCAACAAATTCTATCTCCTTCCCTGAATTTCGGATAATTCAAAATTTGAAACCATCAGAAAATACATGTTGATTCAAATATCCCTCCTGCAGATGGCTCTTTCTTAATAGGTTTTTATTTTAATCCTTACTTGTAATTGATTTCATCATTTTTAACTTTTTGTATTTTTATCTTATAAATATATTTGGTGAAGGTTGTATTATATCAGGTTTGTTCTTAAAAATGTTTAATTTTACTATGTTTCTTTAATCTTTTAGCTTTGCAGGTTCAAAGAACTCAACCAAGAGGGCCAGTTAGAGCATTGTATTATCATTAGTTTGTATATTTTGACATCTTACTTTTGCAATAAAGAACGATTAAACATAAGATATTGACATGATTAAGGTAGTTTGTATATTTTTCATCTTGTTTAGTCTAAAAATAAAACATTTTTCATCATTGGTCCTTATACTATCAACTTTCATCACATGGACTTCCTGATTACGGTGATTATTGTCCTTATTATAAGGTTCTATATAGATTTTATTCAATATTTTAAGGTTTCGAGAACCTAAATCAATATGAATCCTTGAATTACATACCATCGTTAAAAATGTTTTAATTTGTGACCAAACTTGGTTTAAAATCACAATGAACAAGTTGACACCTGAGTATTTTGGCCTTCTCAAAGTCCTATTTATCGACTTTTGAATCACAACACCTGATATTCTAAAGGTTTATTATTATAAACTATTATTTATATATTTTAGCATTTTACTTAGTAGGACATTAAATTAATAAAGGAATTAAAGGAAATGAAAAAAAAGATGACGATAAACAATACAAGTGGTTTGGGTAAGTATAAATGGAAGTAATAACCATTTAGGGGTGTTTGGCAAAAAAGCTTATTGCTTATTAGTTTATTAGCTTATAAGTTAATAAGTAAGCGTCGGGTAACTTATGAAAAAAATGACGTATTAGAGGTTCCCCACCGGAATAAGTTATTTTAATCCAAACACTTTTTTAACTTATAGTGATGTGGAACCTAATAAGTTGTTTTAAAAAAGCTTAACCAAACATCCCCTTAATATGGTATGGTAATGCTCTTGAAAAATAGATGTCATTTAATATTCATTTCTCAAAGTGAACGCAAAATGGTTTTAACTCTAAAGAGATCAAATTATTCGCCGTCCGCCGCTTTGCGCGGGTAGACGACTAGTATATATATATATATATATATATATATATATATATATATATATATATATATATATATATATATATATATATATATATATATATATATATATATATATATATATATATAGAGAGAGAGAGAGAGAGAGACAGACAGAGTTAGGTTCAAATGTTTTTAGTAAGTATTGTGCGCCTAAATGCACCAATGAGAATTCAAGAAATAATAAATCATTAAATAAATCATTAAAGGGTATTGTGGACATTTTATACTTTTAATTAAGGAAATCATTTAATTTAAATCTTGCAATTAAGGAAATAAAGTAATATATTTGACCTAGTCATTTGTGTTCTCATTTATAGGCGTGCATATTGTTCCGTTCCAACCCTAGCACATCTATTTCTTTTTTGCGGCCTTCTTTAGCAACCTGTCGGAGTTGTAGAAGACAACCGGAGAGAAGAAAGGCTGGAAGGTCTAAGGCATATTACTCGTTTGGTAAGTCTATTATGTCCCTGTTTCTTATTCTATCTTCTACCTATCGGAGTTCTAGAAGACAACCAGCGAGAAGAGATGTCCGCTCCTTTTTTGCAACAGCTCTTCTGCTTCGTTTTCCCTCCACGAATCGTAAATGGCATCTCAGGTATCATGTTATCTTCTTTATTCATGTATCATCTTTATTGTGGGTATTTGGAAGAAAGTAGAGTGACAAGGATAGCCCCATAAATTGTCAATTCTCGATTCCAATCAGCTAAGATTTTTATATGGTTCGATTTTTCTCTAAATTCCCAGTTCTTGATTTTAGGTTCGAAGATATAGAAGAATATCATAAACAATGGCATCCGTATTGGTGGAATTGAAAATATTCTGATTTGCACACCAACTGTTTGTTAATTTGTCTCAGTGAACTTCAATTACTTATTCCAAAATTGGTTATTTCTTGCTTAATGAGTCACTTTCAGTTAAAAGGAAGCATAGAAAAAAATGTAAGTTTGTATGGTTCCAGCTCTTGTATCAGGGCTTATAATGTAAGTAACATTCTTTATTCATGTCTTCAAGTTGATGAGTTTCAGTTTCTCTTATGTGGATGCTCTTCTTTCTTACAAAATAATGTTTTCAAATCTTATATGAAAACCAAGTTTCTATGCTTTATTGGGTCTGACATATATTTTTTTCTTTCGATTATCGAATACAGTTATAAGTTATTTGTGCCTTTTTATTTTTCATCAAAACAAATTAATTTACTCTTTGAACTTTGTGGTATGCATTCTAAATCAAATATGTTGCTGGAATTTATGTATTCTACCAGAATAAAATCGATGTATTCTGCCAGAATGTATTATATGTATTCTGTCATATTCTATTTATTCTACCAAAATATATTAAGTGATAGTTAATTGCAAGTAACATGTTTTTAACAATTATTAGTTTTTGTTGTATTTGTGATAGGAATGGCTGGAAGAAGGCGTTGAAGACCTTGATATTCTTTTAGAATATGTATAATTATATTAAAATGTATAAGGATTTTAGTCTGTAAGAATATATATAAATTTGTATTTAAGTTCGGATGTATAAGAATATATTAGAATGTTTGTTATTTTTCAACATCTGATTCAACAATTTCGTTTTTCTTCAATGATATTCTATGAAAATAAAATTCTGAAATAGCATCATTCTAACAAAATAATATTCTATTAGAATAAAATTATGAAATAGCATCATTCTAACAAAAAATATTCTGACAGAATATAATCGGTAAAAATTGAAATTGAATTAATTAAAAAATTCAGATTTTTTTAAATTAGGAGAATTAGTCATCCCTAAAAATCCGAAAATTTCCTTTTATAAATGTAGTTAATTGTCCAAAATACCCTTTTGCTAAAAATTGTGTTATTATATGGTACATATTACCTCATTGTAATATCATACACTCTCAAATCATATTAATTGATTAATTTCATCCATTGGTCCAGATCTGTGCATTCTGGCACACAATACTTAGTAAAAACAAAATAACCTAGCCCTATATATATATATATATATATATATATATATATATATATATATATATATATATATATATATATGGGGAAAGTGAATATGTGGCTTTTATGTACCTAAGCTTATAGAACTTTTTAAACGACGTAATTTTAAACAAAATAAATCTAATTTCATTTTCTCTTAGTTTTGTTTTAATAGAATACCAATTATGGAATGAAAAAGATCAATTATATATATATATATATATATATATATATATATATATATATATATATATATATATATATATATATATATATATATATATATATATATATATATATAGGGTTAGGTTATAATGTGGATGGTATATAGTGTGTGGATGTAGGGTTAAATGTGAACCAATAAAGGGTAAATTACACGGATGGTCCCTATGGTTTAGGTAATCTGCGTGTTTGGTCCCTAACAATTTTTTTTAACACGGACCATCCCTACTTTATATTTTTGTTACACGCTTGGTCCCTATCTGTCCTAAAAAGACTATTTTGTCCTTATAAGAATTTTTTATTTTTTACATTTATTTAAAAAAATAATAATTAAATTTAGGCCCCACCCTATTTACGCATTCACCTAGTGCGTATACCCCTTGTGAAAATCCCAATCCGACATCTCACGAGATCTTCCTCATCTTCTTTTCTTCTCCGCCGGTAACTCTTCACCACCATAATACTCCCGTCATCGGTAAATTGATCCCCACCCAATCTGTTTCCTGCTCTAACATCGACATCCTCATATCACATTCTTCTTTCCCCGGCAACCCTCCGCCTCTGACGATTCATGGTATGTAGAGCCAAAGAAAATAGAGATGATTGCTCCAGTGGAACAACTGTTGTCTCTCTAAAATCAAATCATTAAGGGATTCAAATTACTAGTTTCAAGTGAGTAAACATTTTAACCCATAACCATCGATTAGATCTTTAAAAGATTTAATTTACAGACCTCCAAATTTAAAAAAACAAAGATTTAAAGGACTCAATTTGCTAATCAGAAGACTCATTTTATGCACAGAGATGAGTTACAAGTGATAACTATGTTGGCAATTTTGGGCATCACGAAACATCTTTTTTAAGCATTTCATCAAACACCTCTTGTGCAACTCAAGTGGAATCCATTTTTTCGCACCAATCACAAAGTTATATCCAGATTATAGTAACCTATATAATCAATACAACATCACACGTCATGTACAGTTAATACAAACACAACTCACATAAGAGACCTGAGAAAATAGAGAGAACCAATAACGACAGAAAGGGAATCACGGAGAGGGGTAGAAGAAAGGATTGGAATTTGTTTTTTTATTCATATGATGTTACCTGGAAATAAGTTTCACAGATGACACCCTCATTTCTGATTATAAATGTAGCTCTGTGGACTCCATTGTTTTCGGTGATGGTTGGATCGACTAGCATCACCGGTACTTCACGAGGTTGGAGGGTTGTAGGTGCGTTAGAAGGATGTGGAGTAGATAGGTGGCAGTGGTTGGTTGTCGTTGAAGTTTTTCGGAAAGAGAAGACGGATGCAGAATCAACGATTGTATCTCCGGCAAGGTGTGAGGTTGGTTGTCGGTGGAGTCGGCGTTAAAGAGAGAAGACGCAGGGATGAAGAATTGAAGATGGGTGCTTTAGGTTTAAGTCTTTTTTTCTTTTTGTAATTTGTTTTAATGTATTTATGTAAATAATAAAACAAATACATTAGAAAACTTAGAAAAATTAGAAAAAAATTTATTAAGGGCAGTATAGTCGTTTTATCTCGGATAAGGATCAAACGCGTAACAAAAATATATTTTAAGGACTATCCGAGTTAAAAAAAGTTGTTAGAGACCAAACACGCAGATTACCCTAAACGACAGGGACCATCCGTGTAATTTACCCACCAATAAATGTAGTTATTATTAGAAGGTGAGTAATTTATATAAATAAATTTAAGGAAAATTAAAAATACCACCTAATTCAAAGAAACGGATATTCATGACTAAGAATGTAATTTTATTTCAACAACAAATGAGGAAATACGAGATATTTTGGTTTAACTAATCCACTATCCGCTTATACTCGCAAACATTAACAAAGAAAAATACAACATATCAATTCGGTTGACAACAAAATAAGGCATGTGTGTATTCTTGCTACTAATCAAAAATCTAACCCAAGTAACCCAAGCAACGAGGGTGATAAATAAGCAAATTAAATACCACTTAAATACAGGAGGAGTGGTTTTTAAGAAGAATTAAAATCTTTCCAATATATTTCACAACTTGGAAACTTATAATTACGTTTTTCAAGAATAATTGAAATCTTTCCAAGCGATTTTTAATTCTTCCAAGAAAAAAGTTGTATTCTTTGTTTTTGAAGTAAAATTCATCTTTTTTTTTTTTTTTTTTTTTTTTTTTTAATCGATTTTCTAAGCTGTTTTCACATTCTTAAAGAATAAATTAATCAGATTCTTCAAGACAAATTTGGACATGGTTTGCGACTTTGTTACACATTCTTCAAAATGTAGTTTTTTTTTTTTTTTTTTTTTTACTTTCATCCAACACCATCTTCATCTTCACACAAACCACCATTATTTATGGTTATTCTTTTAAAATGTAGTTTGTTCAAAATATTAATTGATGGAAGTGAATTCTTAAAAAAATACTTCTATATATTCTTAACATCATTTAGGAAGCACGGTATAAAAGCAAAAAAAAAAAAAAATACAAACAAATATATTTCAATCGCATTGGTATAAGAATAATCATTTTCTAGAAACCAGATGAATCCATAACTTTGATATATATATATATATATATATATATATATATATATATATATATATATATATATATATATATATATATATATATATATATATATATATATATATATATATATATATATATATATATATATAAACCTTTCTTGAATGACATCCTATTCTTAAAGAATATAAACTTAAAATTCTTCTAGAATGAAGGTAAATAAATTAAATATAAATATAGTAGGATCAAAATCCCATAAGAATTAGAAGAAACTTGAAACTAATTACTATGAAACGGTCTTAATCCAAAAACTTGAAAAGTCACAATTCTTAAAGAATACTTTTATAAATTCATAATTCCTAAAAATAACACATGGACTTCTTTACTTCTTCACTGGATGATATTGAGAATTTTGAGGTTCTGATTGTTGTTGGACCATGGTGAGATGAAGAGAAGTAACATTAAACAACAAAAAATAAAAGAATCAACATACAAAAAACTTCTTATTCTAAGAGAATAGTCATACAATAACATTACTTTACTCATGACCAATCTACGAAAATCAATTCTCACATAATGGATTGTTTTCGTCTCTCTTATTCGTGAATGCTGCCACTAAGATGTATTGTCATTGAATTCTTTAAGAATGATGTGAAGATGTGACCCCTTTTTACACCAGGAAGTCAAGGAAGTCAAGAACCCTTTTTCGTTACAATGTAACATGTGTTTTCTGGAATAAACAAAGAACAAAGAACCAAGACTGCCTTTTTTCTATTTGTTTAATGGCGTTGTAGGTGGGTATCATCCAAAACTAAAAACAACGAAACAATAATCAAACAAGAACATAAGCCAATAAGTTGAGTTTCTTATTGCAACTTTTCTAAATTGCATCTAAATTGATGGATTACTTTTAATTTACTAAATAACAATTAGATATGAGAATTAGCAATCCTAACATTTGATTATACATAGCAAAATTCAATTTACCAATTCCCACGGAATCCAGTACATAAGAAAACGATTCTTAACTTTTGACAGAATTAAAAAAATTAACCAACTGATGTGACCTTCACAAAAAAACTCTTAAATAATAATTTAACAACAACCACAATCAAAATCAATCATATTTTTAAAAATTCTGAAATACTTCTTACATAAAAAAAAATCATTCTATTATAATATAAAATAGAAATTCCAAAATTTTAGAACCCAAAGAAAAAACATTTATTAACAAGATGATTTGTAAAAATTGAAAATCAAACCTTAGGAGGCATAATGAAGTCGTCATCATAAAATCTCGATGTTTTTGTTTTGGTCGATAGGAGGGAACGAACACAGTGACATGTAAAACTTTCTCGATTTATCGATTCCTCAAGAATCTGGAAAGATTTAGGCTTTGTAAAACATCAACTAAAAAACAGTTGCTACTGTGTTGGTAGTGGTGTATGACAACTGTGGTCGTTTAGGATTTTCCGACGATTGTGGTGTTGGTGTATGGAGGATAAATTGCTGGTAACTATGGTAGTCATTAGGAATATCATGGAGCCGTGGAGGTGGAGATAAGTTTAAGAGGCGTAAATATTACCTGTATCCCTAATTTCAAGGTTTATCAATTGAATTAATTGTTTACCTTAATTAATTATAGGTAAGATTACTATTATGTCCTTATATGAATTATTTTAAATATTTTTAAATTCTTATCGGTCTCTACATCCACACAATAGATACTCATCCTCATATGAATCTATATATATATATATATATATATATATATATATATATATATATATATATATATATATATATATATATATTACAAATAATTATTGAAGTTTATAGAGAAAATAAAAAACCAATATTTTTTAACGAATATAACTCAAATGTTTTGTCTTTCAATTGAAAAACTAAATCCAATGATTTTGTGAAAAAAAATTGATTGAGTTATAACATATTTATCTTTTATTCTATTAGTTTCACTTAGAATCTACTAGAGAGTTTATTAAATGGTCACGACTTTTAATGCTTTAAGTTTTTATACACAATGAATAAAAAAGAACATATATTTGATTGATTTGGTAAGTCAAATGATTAAGGAATAATAGTAAAAAAGATGTCATGATTACTTCGGATGTAAATGGATCAAAACTATATTGTTTGGAGGGTTCTATATATAAGCTTACTTACATGACAGTCACATGTTCTCTAAACCTATATATATATATATATATATATATATATATATATATATATATATATATATATATATATATATATATATATGTAACAGCCCGGAATTTCAAATATTGACATAATTATGATTTTGGGGGTGTTTTAAGAGGGGACTCGGCGAGTTGGAGCCTAGACTCGCCGAGTAGGAGCGCAGACTTGGTCGCGGGTTCGCGACTGGACTCGATGAGTCCGATATGGACTCGGCGAGTCTACACTGTTTAGCGAAAACCCTAACCGTTCAGGTTTGGGTCGTATATAACGCACTATATGCCGTCATTTGGCCGTCTTTTAGTCGATTGAGAAGAACCCTAAGCGGCTGTGGACATCTAGAGCAAGATTGAAGGCCATTGGTGACTTGAAGAAATTGTTGTGCAAGGAGAAGAAGAATCTTGGCTAAAGGAACTGCAAGGGATTCGAGTTCTGAGGTTTGGGGACACAGAGAGTGCGTTATTCAGGTAATATTCGGATCATTTCTGTTATATTGATGTGTGCATGGATCTAGGGTTTATGGAACCCATTTGGTGATTAGATGGATTATTACCTTGTTACCCAAACGAATATAACCCTGTATTAGGACCTTTAGAGGTCCAGAAGGTCCCATGCTTGTGTATTTCGGAGCCATACCTATCTCAGGAAGTAGTTTGATCGACTGCATGGCATGGACTCGCCGAGTCTGATAAACAGACTCGGCGAGTAGCTTGAAGATTTACTAGGACTCGTCGAGTTGTTCTTCAGACTCGACGAGTTGAGTCGGGGTGGCCCCGCGATTCTTCCAGGAGGAACTCATCGAGTAAAAAGGGGATACTCGACGTGTAGAAAGGGTGTCTTAAGGAATCGGTGAGTTAAGGGCGAGTGGACTCAGAGTCGTTGAACTCGGCGAGTCTTGGGGTGACTCGGCGAGTTAGGTCGCGGGTTGAGTGAAGTTCTGAGTATGGGGACTCGGCGAGTCATAGGGTTGACTCGGCGAGTAGGGTCAGTCAGGGGTTGACTTTGACCTTGTCTTTGACCAAGGATTGACCAGTGGTTCTAGGGGTATTTTGGTAATTGTTGTTTATGGTTTGAGTTCAGTGCATTGGTGACTGTCCAGAGGTGGAGATCGTATCAGTGATCGGAGCAGCTTGAGCTATCTGTTCAGTTGGCAGTTTCGAGGTGAGTTATCCTCACTATATCGCTAGGGTTTATGGTGCAAAGGCCGACCCTTTTAACGGATGGAAATCCGGGTAGTTGTCATTATATGTTACAGGCCGGAAGGCATTACTATGTGGACCGGAAGGTCATGGCCTGGAAAGGCGTATGTATGCATTTAGTATGTTGATTGGTTCATAGGGTAATGTTATGATAGTGACCGGCTAGACCGGTATCCTGTTAGAGTAATGCTATGATATGTGATCTGTTGATCGATTGTTGTCTATGAACTGCTATATGATTGCTTGATATGTTATATGTGCATTCTATGCTTATGGGCCGGAAGGCAATATGTTATGGGCCGGAAGGCAATATGTTATGGGCCGGAAGGCGATTATGTTGTGTGATGGACCGGAAGGTCGGCGTGGGTAGGACCGGAAGGTTTACCCAGCAGGGACGGAAGTCCCCTGAGACACATGGACCGGAAGGTCAGGGCCTGGAAAGGCGTATATGTGGTTGGTATTCTGGGGGTATCTCACTAAGCTTTCGGGCTTACAGTTGTGGTTTTATGTTTCAGGTTCTCAAGAGTCTGTGGCAAGGCAAAGGCGTGATCGTACTGTTCCTCGCATTGGTGTTTTATGATATGAACCTGGGAAATTACTCTGTTTAATAATGTATTGAAAACCTTTTTGTAACAACGTTAATAAAATGGGTGATTTTGAAAAGTTTTAATTGTTTTGAAATTTTGGACGTTACAATATATATATATATATATATATATATATATATATATATATATATATATATATATATATATATATATATATATATAGCATTAGGTTCATTTGAAACCACCTATATTTTGTGAGACCGTGAGACGCATTTTTTTTATTATTTTATTATTTTTTAGTTAATGCAAGTTCCAAAAATAATATTTAAAAAAAGAATTTTTTGATTTTTCCATTTATTTTGCATTGAAAATTATTTTTTAGAATATGTACAGTGTAATATTCTATTAGAATATTTCACGTATGTTTCAAAAAAAATAGAATTTATTTTTATTTTTATTTTTATTTTTTTTAGTTAATTCAAGTTCCGAAAATAATATTTAAAAAAAGAAATTTTAGATTTTTCCATTTATTCTGCATTTTAAAATTATTTTTTAGAATATGTCAGTGTAATATTCTATTAGAATATTTCATGTATTTTTTTAAAAAAAACGGAATTTTTTTTTTGAAGTTTTTTTAGTTAATTCAAGTTCCGAAAATAATATTTAAAAAAAAAGAATTTTTGGATTTTTCCATTTATTTTGCATTTTAAATTATTTTTAGATTTGGTCTCACGGTCTCACAAAATTAAAATGGTCTCAAATGAACCTGAATATATATATATATATATATATATATATATATATATATATATATATATATATATATATATATATATATATATATATATATATATATATATATATATATATATATATATATATATATATATATATAAGAAAGAGTTATATGGAAAATGAATGATTAGGCAACACATATTTGAACCAATGAAAACATGAAAACACATCACTTCAACAATAAGTTCCACAATACATTACTTGTGAAGAAAGAAATGGACACGTGTCATTTGATTATTGGTTCCGGTAGATGTTGCCCTAATTATTTGTTTTCCATATATATATATATATATATATATATATATATATATATATATATATATATATATATATATATATATATATATATATATATATAAAGAATATGATTTTTTCAAATAGGAATCTTCTCAAAGAAAGTTATAATATTTTCTATCAGAGAACCTTTCTAAGAAGATGGAAAAGGATGTACCAATTATTGACAGTGACATTTTTACGAGACTTGTACCATATAGCTTTTTATTCAATGTTTTTCTAGATTATTATTTATTTTTTTAACGTTTTACTCTGAATCTACATTGATTCAAACTCCTGTAACAAATTTGATAATATGATTCAAATCTGCTTCGTATCTCAGAGTTTTGAATAATCAAAATAATACCTTTACCCATCAAATTAACAGGTTTTCAAATCCGTCTCGTAATCCACATGTTTTTTGAATAATCAAAGCACATTTTACTTAATTCTTAAAGTAATATTTTTTAAATAAAAAAATGTTGATTTAGAAAATGCATTACGTACTCAAAGACTTTCGATTGTAATTAAAAATCACTATTGTAATAACTTCCGCTTGATTTTTTATTGTTGAATGCAATGATACAGAATAAAAATTATAAATTTTCTTCGGGTTGATAAATGACTTTATTGATTTATAAATGAAATGGGTGATTGCTAGATAAAATATATATGAAATCACATCATAAATCTTGGTAGAAGAGTTGAAGTCTATAAGTCGACTCATAGAATCCTATATAAAAACAATTTGGTTTTTGGCATTTGCGCCTTTGGACTTTTGATTGGAAGTAAAAATAACCTTTAACCAGTACAAAATATGAATATATGATTCTAAAATTTATACGGGGTGAGGTATAAAAGGAGTGGATCAATGATGATCCATATCCAACCCTTTTAATAAAATGGTTATTGGGTATGGGTCGTTAACAGGTTAACGGATAAAAAAATTATGCTCTAAGTTCATATAATTAAGGGTTTTGATCGTATTAGGATCAAAACCCGCTCCATTTACAGGTCTACTCATAACTAACTTTTATTTAAAATTTAATGGAATTCCCATGTACACAGGGGCGTAGCTAGGCTTCAGCAAGGTAGGTCCTAGGACCTACCTTTTTTATATAAATACAATAAATATATATATATATATATATAGAAAATATGAATGACCTATCTCATTTTTGCTAAAAGACCCACCTATTTTTCTAAAAGACCTAACTATTTTAGTTTTATTTATATAAGGAACCATGTGGTTTTGGGTTCTAGATTCGCCACTGGTGTTACATAGATAAACTGATATATATATATATATATATATATATATATATATATATATATATATATATATATATATATATATATATATATATATATATATATATTAAAGATATGAAGCTTAGGAATAGTAAACTTGGTATTTTTTGGCAGAAATGGTCCCTATACTTAGCTCCTCATTCTTTACCTATTTTGACATTTTTGGTCCTTGCAATTAATATTTTTACACTTTTTAGGAACATTTTAATATTTAAAGTTTGGCCACAAAACTTTAATGGTTTGACAACTTTGATCCATTTTCTAAAAAATTGCTAACCCTTTAAGTCTCTAACCGTTTTGAAACTTTTGATCCTTGCAGTAAAAACTTTTACATTTTTTCGTAAAAACATGAAAAAAACGGTCCGGGACAAACTCCGGGCTTTTCATCCTTGCACTATCTACGTCTGTCATATTTATCGATTCGGAAACAATATTGAAAGCTTCTAGCCCCGCATTATATAAAAACATTATCATTATACTAAACCATGTGATAAAATAGATTAGTATTAGTATCGAAGTTGAATATTTAATTATTTACAAACAATACAAGTATAACTGAAATTCAAAATATCAACCACATTATATAAAAACAAAAGATCGTATAAAACCGTAACTAATATTAATTCAGGCACAACTTCTCAAACCGACTATCAATAAAGGTCGATATCGCGTAAGACTTCATTTTGATTTTAAGATTTTACACTTTACTTGAGCAAGTCGACATCCATTCATGTCATCGATTCTCAAATCAAATTTTACGGTATTTATTACATGAGATCCTCTAAGTTTTTTATGATGATCCACCATGTGATATCACTAAATCAATAATCAGAGTTGAATTCTTTGTATAGTTGATCAAATAATAATCTCACATACAATTTTAGAATGGAGATTTTTGTTTAGCGATCAAACTTTGAGTGTTGATGCATGTCATTTTCACAAAAAATATCACTAGTTGGCTATTTGGATTTAGGAATTAATAACTAAATAAAACCGATATTTATAATAAGTTATAAGGAATATATTAATAAAAGGTGAACAAATAGAACCATCAATGTGTAACACCCGTAGATTCAGGCTAGTCAATTTAGAGACAATAAGCGTTAAAAATGATTTTTTGATAGAAGATTATTTAGAATAAATAATCTTAACCAAGGTATAGTATATGTCACAAGAATTTCGTACATATAAAGAACGCTGATATTCGACTTATAGTGAAGAAGTTATGACCCGTCGAAGTTTTGTAACAAAACCGGTACAACACCGCGTATCATAAAAAGTGAAATTTTGATAAACTACGTTTGTAGCCTTAGCGATCTAAACGAAACTCGTTGTATATGTTAAACCAAAATCGTGCATATAGAGAACATCTAAATCTGACTTCGTATGAGGAAGTTATGATTTTTCTAAAATTTTGCATAGTAGTACACAGCCTGAAAATCGAATTTTAGATCGATCGCTTTTGAGTCAAAACTACCTAAATGAGAATTCAAGATCTCGTTAATAAGAGCGCAACGATATAAAGATAGTCAAAAACGGATGTCGGATGACAAAGTTATTGATTTTTAACGGACTTTATCTGTCTAAGTCTGTTAAAATATAACTTTAAAAATAAATTCAAAATTAGCCGACAGAGTCTAAAAAAAGTTGTAGATCCCGTCGCTACCTATGCGTGGATATAAAGGACGTAAAAAACGGAGCTCATATGCGAAAGTTGCGGAATTTAGAAGATAACTAATGTTTAAGATTAAGAAGCAAGTGATACATGGCGAGATCTCAACCCTACCTTCTTCCCCACGACATCGCATGTGGTGCTGACACGTGGCTTGAGTACACCCATTGTAGCTCTGTACACCCAGCATACTGATTACACCTAGTGTACCCTTGTGTACGCCCAGCGTACGCAAGAGCTGGCAGCCTATAAATAAGTGGTGTTTTGCCTCATTTCTCCACACCAATTCACTCCAAATCTCTCCCAAACACCCCCAAAACCTCAAGGCTTTTCTCTAGCCCTTCTTAGGAGTTAGAGGCGAGTCTCGAAGTGCCAGAAGAGCCCCAAGAAGAAGAGTTTTCGGCTCAGAAGTTCTACCTATGCAGAGCTTGGTTCCTCGCTAAACTCCCTTAAGTGAGTTATGCTTGCTATAATTTAAGTATAAATTATGTTTAAGTTCATTATAGTTATTATGAACCTATAAACAAGATTTATCGGTGATTCCTAGTGGTTATACTGATTGATCTACTTACGCGGATGATGTCTAGGCTGCGATTTAATGAGGTGTTTAAAATGGGCTTTCCGAACAGTATACTTCATATACCAAACGAACCCTACCTCTGATATGATCCTAGCTGGTTGTTTCTTAATTGATAGATCATGAAAGTAGACTTTGATTTCAGGCCCGACCTGACATATATTAAAAATAAAACCTTGCTTAGGGCCCCCAATTCTAAGGGCCCCACTTAACCCAAATATTAGAGGTTTATCGATTCAGATTCTCGTGCACACCAACAACAGAAGTAGAACCACAGAAACCATTCTCGGCGGAAATTGAATGCGACTATTCTTCTTTCTATGAATCTTTGTGATTATATCCTCATATTTCATTCTTCATTCTCCTCAGAACTGCAGAAAGCCTGAAACCATTACCAGTCTGATTCTCCGATTATCGATTCTTCTTCTTCTGATCAAAAATCACAAAAAGAGGTTGGCTCTAGTGTTGATTCTTCTTTCCAAAAGGTTGTCAAGTGTGAATAATTCAACTGATTTGATGATTATTGAATCCTGATTTAGATCGAGTTCGTTTTTAGCTCGAAGGATTTTCTTACTTACGATTTCTCCCTTGCCATCCTGTGGAAATTGGGATTGCACAGTTTGAATATTTGTAGCTTGTATTCTTTAAAGGATCTTTAGTTTAACATCTAATGCACTTGAAAACTAGTTGTTAGAAGTTCTTGTTAATATGTGGAATTGATTGATTAAAACACAAATAGAGAATTGCCTTTGAATTGTTTTGTTACCTACATAGGTGAAACAACTGATATATATATATATATATATATATATATATATATATATATATGTGTGTGTGTGTGTGTGTGTGTTTTGTTTAGTTTGTAAAAAGAGGTACACTCTCTATTATGCTTTCTTTAATGATATTAATGGATTTTGAAGACATGATGTTAGTAATTTAAGTTTTTTTTTTAATTTTTTTTATGTCTTTTATGTAACACTTCATTTATGTGGACAATGCAGGATCTTGACAAGGCTGAATTCTAAAAAGGTATCAAGTATGTTCTTCTTCGGTTCTTCCTTCGATTCTATATTTCTCCATAACTGATAACATTACTGATTACCTATGATAATGAATTTGTGTCTTGTGATAATCTGATAATCGATGATAAATTTTGTTATTTGCTACACAAAAGAAGGAATGAATCTGTTTATTGAATCAGGTTTAGATTTTGGAACAATTTTGGTTGGAAGTTGCCAAAGGGCCCCAAAATTTTGGTTCGCTTAGAGCCCCCAAACTGGTTGAGCTGCCCATGTTTGATTTAATGATGAATCTAGACTAATAATTATTCGCAATAAATATTATACTAAAATCTAGTAATAATGATACTAGGTTTCGTCGAAGGAAAATAAAATTGTTAGAAGCGAAGCGCTACCCGAATTTCGAGTCGTCACTTGAGCAAGTGAGTCCATAGTCCCTTTCATGAACATGATTTTAATACAAGTATTAATAGAATATTAAATATAAGTTAAAAGCTTATATGTGAGTTATATGCTTATTATTTGGAAATATGTGTTATATGTATATTTGATGATATACGCTATGCGAACCAGACATGGTTCTATATGTGATGAGATGTATTTACATGATAATAATAATAGAAGTATTATAAATGAGAAGATAAATGTAAGTTAATACTTAATACTCTATATAAATATTACACTAAACTAAGATAGTGTTGTCTAAGCAAGGTTAGTATTGAAAGTTGATTATAAGCATTGTAGGCTTGTTTAGTGATGAAATAAGACTTAAAAAGAGATTCTTAGTTCAATTAACTTTGGATATTGTGTAGTATCTTATTAAGGGTACGTGTGTGATCGGAATAGAGAGTTGAAACTCTGTCCGAGGAGATTGATGATCAGTGGAGTATGTCCTACGTACAAAGTACCAAGTCTTTTTCAAAGCTCTTTGTCTTAGGTTGTACTTATGTCGGGGTATTATTATGTTCTAGGGTATGAGTCATACTCATATCAGGGTACTATAATGTGCCAGAAGTACTATCATGTACAAAGTCCTTCTTTAACACACTATTATGTGTCGGGGTTGGGTGCGGGAGCGTACGGGAGTACTTTATTATTATTTCCCCGTACTTTTTATTTTGAAGAGCTTTAGAGTCATCATTTCTTTTATGAAGTGATCAGACGAGCTTCATGTGTCAACGTTTCCTTTCACGAAGTAATTGAGGGAACTTCGTAGATTGCCTAATAGAGTGTGTCAACAATAGACCAATACCACGTATGTATGATGTGGTATTACCGGATATGGTGAGTCTGAGGGTAAAATACCTCACGGGGTCAGACCACTGTTAGGCAAAGTTTGGTGCTGTATTTTCGGATAGGGTGAGTCTGGGGGTAAAATACCTCACGGTGTTAGACCACTGCTAGACATAGTTGTCTAGATAACCACCCATGACTTAATTGGCATGTTGTTTTTACGAACGGAGGTTTGTGGTGAAACTTATTGCATTCCCCTCATTTGATGTATTTATTAATCCTCGTTTCCTTCCAGGAAATTTCCGAAGCATCGTTGTCAGTTTGTTGTTTATATTGATCCTTTAGGCTAGATCTTGTAAAATCGTTGTATAGGACCTATATGTGGGAATCGACGAGATAATATAAATTGTTTTAGAGATATGATATATTTGTGTTAATGATAATAGTTGGATTTGCATGTTTAAGTTATACATTGTTATCACATTGTGGGATTGAAATCCTTATGTACACACCAGGTTTCCCAACCTAACTCACTTAGTTTATTGTATCACAGGTGGCTATATGAAAGATACATTCTGCTAAGAGATTCAATGAGTATTAGGCCACTAGTTTAATTACTGTAAGACTTGTATATTTCGTTATGCTTATGTTTCTGTATAGACGATGACATCCCAATGTTTTAATATAAATAAAATTCATTTCTTCGGAAATGCTTTGATAATATCATTATCATGTTTTTTGGGAACAAATTCTATAATATTATTCTTTGATTAATGTTAATATTGAAGTTGAATATTTACAAAGAATGAAAGTATAATTGAAATTCCAAATATCAACCACATTATATAAAACAAAAGATCATACAAAACCCTAAGTCATATTAAGTCAAGAACAACTATTTAAACCGACTATCAATAAAGGTCCATGTTGCATGAGGTTCCATTTTGATTTTGACTTTTTTACGTTTTACTTGAGTGGGTCGACATCCATTTAGGTCATCGATTCTCAAGTCACATTTTACGGTATCTACTACATGGGATCCTATAAGTTTTTTACGATGATCCACCATGTGATATCACTAAATCAATATCAGAGCTTAACTTTTTGTATAGTTAATCAAATTATAATCTCACATAAAATTTTATAATGGATTTTTTAATTGGTGACCAAACTGAGTATTGAGTGTTGATGCATATCGTTGTCACAAAAATATCACTAATAGACTATTTGGAAGTACTAATTAATAACTAAATATAAATGATATTTATAATAAATTATAAGGAATCTATATCTATATCATATCATATCATCATATCATTTTTTCTTTCACCACATTCATTTGAAACTCCCATGCATTTTTCATTTCACCACATTCATTTGAAGCTCCCATGACTTTTCAATTTCTTTCTAATAATAATTAGAAGTTGGTCAATAAGGTTAAATAAATATCAAAGCTAAAGTGTAATCATATATAAACTAAATTTCAATATTAAAAATAATATATTTACTTCTACTTATTAAGTGATGTTTTTTAACCTTTAACATATTATACTTAATTTATTAGTTGTAATATATTTCTGGATGTAAACCATTATCGTTTTAAAGATACAATTATGGAATAATTTGTATAAAATACATAAATTATTAATTTGAATATAACATTACAAGGTCAAATTAAATATAAATTTTAGTTTAACTTAAACAACCCAAAGAATATTTTGTAAATAGTTAAAAGTTATTAATTGTAGTGTTTAATTTTCTAATAATGATTATAAGTTGGTTAATAAGGTTAAATAAATATCAAACATAAAGTGTAAACATAAATATACTAAATTTCAATTTTAAAATAATATTTTTACTTCTACTTATAAAATTATGTCTTTAACTTTTGACATATTATACTTGATTTTTAGATTTAATATGTTGTTGTATGTACAACATTATCAGTTTAAAGCTACAACTTTTTAACAGTTTCGACAAAATACTTAAATTTTTATTTTAAATATAACATTACAATGTCAACTTAAATATAAATTTCAGTTCCACTTAAAAAACCAAAGAATATTTTGTAAATAATTAAAAGTGATAAATTCAAAAACTAAATTGTAATCTCAATTTAACTAAAATATTTTTATAATCGTTAAAAGATTTCAAATAAGTAGCTTAAAATAAATTACAATAACAATAGTTAAAAATAACTCTATATAAATGCTTATATTGTTACCTTTAAATTCAAAAAACAATGTTTCATGTTTTAAATAATTATAATGATAGAAATTAAAACATTGTGTAAATAAAATTAATAAAATTAATTAGCAACAACTATAAATAACGTTAAACCATATATTATATTTAATTTTATTCATGTGTAACTCTCGGGTAAAAGTCATTCAAACGATTGAGATTATACAATTATAATAGATGTATATATTATCATATAATTCAAAATAATCAATATATTATATCAATTTCGTAAAGACTTCAACTATATAGGTGTTCAGCGCAACGCGCAGGCATTCGCCTAGTCATTATATCATTATCATTATCATATATACTTATAAAGCTAGCATTTTTTCTTGAATCTCATGCATTTGAAACCCCCTTTTTTAACTTTCCCAAACCACATTCATTTGAAACCTCCTTTTTTAATTAATGCAACTCAAAAGTTTTCTTAATTATGATTTAACACTCCAAAGTTTTATAGCTTATATTATGTTTAATTACCATTTAGTGAAAAGTTTACTATAAAAAGGTCAATCTTTTGGGAAGATATGCATACAAATCATATACAATTTTCAGAAAGAAAACAAACTTAAAGGTTTTTTTGTTGGGTTGAGGTCTTATGACCACTTTTGAATATATGTTATTATATTAGAGCTTTTAATTTGTAAGTTTGTTATATTAATTTGTTTTTATATTTTCTTCGTTTTTGGATTATTGTAATAGAGTCATTGTATATTGTGGTTTACTCGTTAATATATTGATCATATGTTATATACGGTGATGTCGAAAATATTTAATTAAATATTTTAAATATGGTTTTTTTTTTTTTTTTTTTTTTTTTTTTTTTTTTTTTGTAATTGTACCGTTTCAAAAAGATAATTAATTAAAACTCATACATATGTTATACTTTCAATCTCTCTCTCTCTCTCTCTCTTTCTCTCTCGATATATATATATATATATATATATATATATATATATATATATAGGCTTAGGTTATTCTATTCTAATTAATTATTGTGTGGATATCGTATGTTTTGACAATGATAAAGAAAATATGTTGTTTGATAATATAAATATGTTCAATCTTACATAACTATTGTCATTAACACACATTCTCACTAATTAAATAGTTTATAAGGTTATTATACACTTATTATTATTATTCTCATTTCTATCAGAATGTTTGTCAGAATGTTTAGTGGGTCGTATTCTGTCAGAATGAAAATGAGTAAAGAACGATGTGTGAGAACAAAAATAAATAATAATTAGCGAGAATGCATGAAAATGACGATAATTATTGTAAGGTTGAACGTATTTGCATTGCTAAACAACTTATTCTCTTAGTAATTTTCACAGCATACGATATCCGCATAGCAATTAGTTAGAATACTTGAACCTAACTATATATATATATATATATATATATATATATATATATATATATATATATATATATATATATATATATATATATATATATATATAATAGAGGTCAAAACACTTCAACCAAAATTCATTTAAAATTTAATATTTCAAATGCTTTTTAGTAATGATTGTAAAAATTTCAAGATGTGTTACTTAATTGATTGATTAATAAAAATATTAATGTTTTGAAACTCCTAACTCTTAAACTTATATTATTTAATGTGTTAGTTAACTAAAATATTTTTCCTACATAAATATAACATTTTTATGTTTGGTTATTCATATTTGTTTATGTAATTAGAAAACAAGGTGTACATAGAATGACTACTTCAATTTCACATAGGAATCGATACCACTAGAGAGGTATATTGTCTTTAACTGGTGGTAGGAGATCCACATACCCTTTTTAATTATTTATATTAATGCTTAGTAATATCTATTTACCTTAATTTTTGAGGTACAAATTAAGGAAGAGGATTCTCGGTGCACCAACATAAAGTCAAACGTATGCCTTGCAAAATATGTAATTAAAATTAAATATCATATTTATTAATCGACTTATTGTAAAACTCTTGATAGCATTTATGTATAATGATATATTTTGTACGACTTCTTTCTTAATTTCAATGTATAATATTTGAAAGTTCATATATGAAACCTTGGATGTTTTGGTATAATATAAATAGTGTAATACAAAGTTTATTAGTTCAATATTTTTTTATTAATAGCTTATTCAAAACAACTTATTTCTTATTTTATCAAAAAATATTATCGGACATAAGAAAAGTAGATTATATTAATGTTATACAAAAACTTATAATATATATTGGATATTAT
This sequence comes from Lactuca sativa, assembly GCF_002870075.4. Classification (NCBI taxonomy): domain Eukaryota; kingdom Viridiplantae; phylum Streptophyta; class Magnoliopsida; order Asterales; family Asteraceae; genus Lactuca; species Lactuca sativa. Next base: position 211,382,778 of record NC_056625.2, read on the forward strand.
AAAAGTAAAAGTAAGTTTATAAGATATGGAGTATATTAGATAGTATCAGAATATAAGTTGATAGTTTTTTATGTTATTTTGTAATTCGGTTAATGCCCAAAACATGACTAAAAACGTAAATTTCAACATATTTCTATTTTTTCCCATAATTATTTTAACCACTTAAATGCATTTTTGCGCAACGCGCGAGGTTACACCTAGTCATTATCATATCATATCATTATATCATATCATACTATATTATAAAGGTAACATTTTTTCTTTCACCAACTTCATTTGAAAGTCTCATGCATTTTTCCTCTCACCACATTCATTTGAAACTCTCATGACTTTTTAATTTCTTTCTAATAATGATTATAAGTTTGTTAATAAGATTAGCTAAATATCAAACCAAAAGTGTAATCATATATAAACTAAATTTCAATATTAAAAGAATATCTTTACTTTTACTTACAAAGTTATGTTTACATTTTACATATTATACTTAATTTATGAGTTTTAGTATATTGTTGGATGTAAACCATTATCATTTTAATGTTACAACTTTTGAACAATTTGTATAAAATTTTTAAATTATAAACTTATTTATAACATTACAGGACCAATTTAAATATAAATTTTATTTTAACTTAAACAACCCCAATAATATTTTGTAAATAGTTAAAATTGATAAATTGTAGTGTCTTTATAATAATGATTATAATTTGGTTAATAAGGTTAATTAAATATCAAACCTAAATTTTAATCATAAATAAACTAAATTTCAACATTAAAATTATATATTTACTTCTACTTATAAAGTTATGTCTTTAACTTTGAACATATTATACTTAACTTATTAGATTTAATATGTTGTTGTATGTAAACAATTATCAGTTTAAAGCTACAACTTTGGAACTGTTTGGACAAAATACTTAAACTGTTAATTTAAATATAACATTACAATGTGAACTTAAATATAAATTTCAGTTCCACTTAAAAAACTCAATGAATATTGTGAATAATTAAAAGTGATAAATTGTAGTGTTAAATGCAAAAACTAAATTATAATATCAATTTAAGTAAAATATTTTCTAAAGATATTTGTATAATCGTTAAAAGTTTTCAAATATGTAGCTTAAAATAACAAACAATAAAAATAGTTAAAAATAACTCTATATAAATGATTATATTGTTACCTTTAAAATCAAAAAACAATGTCTGATGTTTTAAATAATTATAATGATAGAAATTAAAACGTTAACAAAATTAATTTTAAATGATTAATTAACAGAAACAAAAACTATACATAACATTAAGCCATATATTATATTTAATTTTATTCATGAGTAACTCATGGGTAGAATTTATTTAAACGGTTGAGATTATACAGTTATAATAGATGTGTATATTATCATATAATTCAAAATAATCAATATATTATATCAATTTAGTATACGAATTATTATATCAAATTTAACAACAACATTATTTTTATATTTAAAAACATATATTTGTAAAGATTTAAACTATATAGGTGTTTATGCGCAACGCACGGGCATTCGTCTAGTATACTTATAAAGCTAGTATTTTTTCTTTTCACCACATTCATTTGAAACTCCCATTCATTTTTCATTTCACCACATTCATTTGAAACTCCCATGACTTTTCAATTTCTTTCTAATAATGATTATAAGTTGGTTAATAAGGTTAAATAAATATAAAACCCCATTATATTTATCATAGCATCATATTATATTATAAAGGAAACATTTTTTCTTTCACCACATTCATTTGAAACTCCAAAATCTTCATATTTCCATTTAATATACTTAATTTATTAACTTAAATATGTTTGTAGTTGTAAACATTATCATATATGGAAGACTTTGTGACATATCAATATGATATACTTAATTTGTTAACTTCAATATATTTTTAAATAGATAACCAACATTAATATATCAAATAAACTTAAAAATTTAGTGTAAAATTTAAAACCTAAAGTAAAATATTAAATAATGTTTAAAAAAATTCAATATATATATATATATATATATATATATATATATATATATATATATATATATAACATAGTTAAAAGGAAAAAATTAAATATAATAAATATAAAAGAATCTAAATCGATGAATCAAATTAACTAAAAGGTGTCTGGAAACTATATTTTATAATAACTAAAATTCAATTTAGTTGTTTTTACATTAATTTATAATAATAATAGTTAAAAATAATAGAAACTTAGAAATCAATTTATGTTAGATTATGTAACAGCCCGGATTTCCAGGTACCTTTTATGCTTATAAATTTTGATGTTTTGTGAGGGGACTCGGCGAGTTGGAGCTCAGACTCGCTGAGTAGGATCGCGATTCTGGATGCGGGTTCGCGCCTGGACTCGACGAGTCCGTGCTGTTTAATGAAACCCTAATTTCTCGGGTTTGGGACCTATTTAAAGGGCCTTATGGCCGTCATTTGTGCTCACCAGTCCCTTGAGTGAAACCCTAACGAGTGTGAGCGTTTGGAGCAAAGTAAGAGGCCATTATTGATCTTGGAGGTGTCATCTTGCAAGGGAAAGGGAGGATCAACCAAGGGAAAGTAAGAGGAGCCACTTCCTGAGAGTTTGGGGTCCAGAACATCACATTTGAGGTAATATCTTCGAGTTATCCTCTGCTATGTTGATGTTTACATTGATTTAGGGCTTATTGAGCCCTTTTATGGCTAGATCTAGTCCTCCCTTGGTCCCTTAAGCGATTTAGACCATAGATCTGGACCCTTGGAGGTCCAGAGTGTCCTTTTGCTCAAGCTTTTTGTGAATCAATTGGGGTTTTGGATTGGAATCCTTATGCCTTAGGTCAAAATGCCATTTATGAGCCATGGGGTGTGTTATGAACACCAAGATAAGGACTTTACGTGATGAATCAGTCTAGGAAGGCCAGATCTATGAATTGTTGGAGCAGATCTGACCTTAGAAGCAAGTTTGAGTGGTTGCATGGCATGGACTCGCCGAGTCCGACGAACAGACTCGGCGAGTAGCTTCAAGATTGCCTTTAGATCGCTCAGTGAGTGGTCCAGTCGAGTCATAGGTTGACTCAGTGAGTCTGGGCGAGTTAGAGAGGGTTGACAGGTGGACTGAGTCGAACTGGGACTCGCCGAGTTGTTCTTGAGACTCGGTGAGTTGAGTCGGGGTGGCCCCGCGATTCTCCCAGGTGGAACTCGTCGAGTCAGGGAGTACTCCATGTGTCAAAAAGGGAATCCTAGAGAGTTGGTGAAAACGTCTAGACTCGCCGAGTCGCCCTAGTGCACTCGCCGAGTCCGGTCAAAGTTGACCGTTGACCGTTGACCAGAGTTGACCCGTGTTGACTTCTTAGGGATAGTCAACCTTAGAGATAAAAGTGTTAAGTAGAGACATATGGTGTTATAGGAGGATTAGAGCTCAGAGGATCGAGCACGAGGGATTTCCAGGATTCGTGAGATACCGAGATACGCGAGGTGAGTCTTCTCACTATACCTTACCTTGAGTAGGTAACCAGAGTTATGTGATCAGAGTATTTGTATGCTATGTGTATGTGATGTGTTGTACTGCATTATTTCTATGTGATTTATGCTGTGCATGTTTATAGAGTTGGAACCGGAAGGTTTTCAGACGACGTGCAAATGCGCGTCAAGGAAGGCCCTGTCATAAAGAGAGACAACGCTCTTTTGCATGTCGTCTATAGACGACGCACATTTACAACGCTCATTTACGACGCACAATTACGACGCACGTTTACGACATGCAATGCGTATCAAGAAAGGACCTGTCATAAAGGAAGACAACACGCATTTGCGTATCGTAACCTTACGACGCACGTGTTAATGACACGCAATGCGTATCAAGAAAGCCCCTGTCAAGAAAGGCCATGTCATAAATGCAGATGACACACATTTTTGCGTATCATAATTTTAACTGTTTAAAAAAAATTATTTATAGATTTACTAATTTTCAAATTAAATTTCCATTTCATGTCTTATAATAGAAAATAAAATACCATATACAAAAAATATAATACATTGCACAAAAGTTAATGTCATACATATAATCATTCCAATAGTAGACAAATGGATATCAAAGGGATCAAAAATATGTTTGTCTTCTAATAGAACTTATACACAAGAAAGTACTGAATTTTCTATTGAACTTATACACAAGAAGAAGGTGTTTGACTTCTGAAAATGTCTCAGCAACTGAATTGGCCCCGGAAGCTTGTGGTTTGACTGCAACTGAGATAAGGATACCATGTTTACTCTTCTTAAGCTTACTAAACAAACTTGACAATAAGTTAATATAAAACTGAATTATTATTAAGATTAAGCCACAGATGCACTCAAGCTATACAATAAGATAATTGGGTAGATTTTTCAAAGTACAATGTTCTAATAAGAAAAAATGAAATTAGGGTGTTATAAACTTGTAATAAATAAATAAATCAATGAAAGTGCATTGTTACTTTATGAATCTAACCCTAAAAGAAGCTATAGAACTGAGGAGGCGAAGATTACCACAACTTTATTTTGCAGCATGAATGTCCCCGTTATGATGGATACCTGTTGATGACAAGAAACCAAATTATCAAGATAAAAATAATTATAACATTTCTTGCATTTTGCATAAATATGTGAAAATATTATCTTGTATTAAGTAATAAACTAATAGTAGCATGCAATTAATGAAGTAGACAGATTTAGTCCCTGAAAAACTTACATATAAAACATTCTTTATAATGGATGCACAATTTAAAGTCAATGAGAGAGCAAATCCAGTCAACATGGCTATAAATGGATAACTCGTGAGTAGTGGTATAGACACAACCTACATAAAACATATTCTAGACCTCACTTATGAAACAAACATCCCATTTTTCAAGATTCATATATAAAACTTTTTTTCTCTCATGCAAAATCAATAATTACATCAAAATTGAATAATTAAATTAAACAAATGGTAAAAGAAAAACTAAATTAAAGAAAAATTGCTTACTCCTGCAATACGAGCTACTACTATGGGGCCAAATATCCTTTCCATAATTGGATACAATGTGAGCTGGAAGTGTAAATCATATTCATACCTGTTTATAACCAGGGAGCACCTATTACCTTTGTTTTGTGACTTAACCATCTTGAAAATGTCATCCATCGACTTTTGACCACATGTACCAGACCAACCAGATTGCTATCTAAAAGATAGCTATGAAACTGATGCACTATCGGCTGAATTCTGAGTTGATGCTTCATTTTCAAGATCACGAAGAATCACTGTAGTAGCAATATGAATAAAACTTGTCAAATATAAAATGTTGAAATTACCCACAAAGTAAAAATTCAGCAAACTTGCTTTAATATGGATAAACTGAAAGTGTATCTATTTATATATATACTGCACAATAACTAGGTAGTTAACTTGTTGTTCAAGCTTCTCTTTTTCAGCTTTTAGTCTCCGTTTTTCAGCACGTAGTTCATTCTTTTCAAACTACACAATGTCATATAAATACATTGTTAGCAACCTGAAGAAAAACTAGAAAACAGAAAAGGCACACGACACAACCGGATTGGATTGGATCAGTACCTTAAGAAGATATATGGAGATCAAATACTTCTACAGTTATCGTGTTTTTACTTTCTAGTGAACAACAAAAGAACTAAATATAGCAGTTACCACTCTACTTACAAATGCCATGTGGAGATCAAATACTTCCACAGGTATCGTGTTTTCTTGCTATGTTTCCTGGTCATCTTAAGTTTTCAGAACCGATACCGTTGTTCCTTATCTGCTTAATCACATTACATCAAAATCATGACACAAAGAAATGAGTAAAACAACATCAAAAGTTCTTCATTCCAAGATTCCAGTTACATTTTTAAAATAAATAAAAAAAGAGTGTTATATGCAATAAGTTATTAATAATATTTTGGTATATTACTAACATGTTACACGTAAAGTTTAAAAGAAATTGACATAATATACACACCTCCACGGATGATACAGTTCCACATGATGATGGGATAGCTACAAAAATGGATTAAAATGATCAACATAAAAGAATCATCTAAAAAGAGGCTTAGAATATTCTATATCAGGAGTTTGAAGAGCATCTATGGCTTCCAACAAACTACCTCCCTTAAACCTGTATTATAACAACCAGAAAAACAATCGAGCATCAGAAGGAGGTGTAACCAAGTTTTGATTTTCCATTGCACTCATGGGGACCCACGTGACATTAGAATCTCTAAAATTACAAGAACGAAGAAAAACCCCAAGTTGAAGTTTAATATTATCAAACCTTTCCTTGGAATATTGAACAACGTCCATTTTATTGACAAAAGCAATGATTTTATCAACACCAAAACTTCTAATCAGTTCTAATATTATCAAACCTTTCCTTGGAATATTGAACAACGTCCATTTTATTGACAAAAACAATGATTTTATCAACACCAAAACTTCTAATCAGTTGTACGTGCTCCCGCGTTTGACCTCCTGCACTATTGCAGCATCTGCTTGTGTTGCCCCTGATATCATGTTTGGGACAAAATCTTTATGCCCTGGTGAATCTAGCACCACAACATGGTAACTTAGCATCCTGATATATTTGTCCCAAAAGGTGTAGCAACCTTCCTGAAAGTGTTGACTTTCCAGAATCCACATGCCCAACCTGCAAATGTCAAATACAAGTTGTTAGCAACTTAGCATCACAATAGAAATTTTTTTATTATTATGTGCACCAACAATAAAAAGAAGGATTACAAGAATGGATGGTATTAATGTATTACACCTTTGCTTTTGCTACCAAACGATGAACTGAAGGCAATTTGAAAGATTGGATAGATGTGTGTGTGTGTGTGTGGATTCACCTGAAAGTAACAAATAAGATTTAATACAACTACATAAATACATTATAATAATAATTAAAAAAAAGTTTTATAATTGAGTGCATAAATGATCAAGACTAATCTTACATGTAAATTCTATGGTTTTGATGTCACGGTGACATATCTGGATAAAATTATGAATATATGCAAGTGCCCTGCATATCTGCACCAAAAAGTATAAAAAAAAAGATTCAAACTTTTTGAAATTGGAGATACATTCTCCTGTTATGTTTATATCTTTAATCTGAAAATAATTATGTCCTATATATTACCATAAATGAGGTAGCACATGAACATGCCTGATAAGTAAACAATTTGACATATATCAATGGCATTCATTGGTTCATCCTAGTGTAATGTGTTGTAGTTCGACTAACAGTTTCTGTAACAAAATCAAGAACAAGATTGAGGCAAAGCTCCTCTTTTTCAGTGGTTGAAAAGAAAGAGTGCTTCAATTCCACAACATTTGGATGATCCAACATTTGCATAACTTGTAGCTCTCTATTGTTGTAATGTTTGTCTAGAAGAACTTTCTTGATCGCCACAATTTCCCCTGTCTCTCTGCATTTAGCCTACACCAATATTACAAAAAATGCATCAACTTACTAGAGACTGAATTAAACCACCACCATGTTTATAACATAATAGCTAAGTTGGCATACATAAAATTCGGTGTAATGGTGACGAACCAATGCTTCCACGTAGTTTCCTAATCTTGCAGCTGTTTTACATAATTTGTATAAGTTGAGCTTGGTATAAAGCATCACAAGGAGGGCATTTACGTCTTTTCACAGACAAACCTGGTTCAATGGGACCAGAGGTTGTTAAAGTGATACTCAACCTATCTGAAATGACCTCAGCTTCAAGTAATCGCCCAACATCAGAAGGTTCAGGAGCATAAATAGGTTTTGTGGCACCTAAAAAGTACAAAATTTAGATGAGTTTTATAAAAAATAAAAATTAATCCAAAAACTTAATCTTAATACCTGAAATAAGAGCCTTTTTCCACCTTCAGAAGCCAAAAGATACCATTGGATAGAATATTCTAGAAGCTTTGGGACTTCATCAAAACATGGATGAATCTGCAAATATGAACCTAAAGATTTTGTGCCATCTAATTCAAATCAATAGGGTCTATTTTTCTCTCCCTGTTTGCTCATTGCCAACAGAATACAAACAAACAACAAAAAATAATAAATTAATAATAATAATAACAAACCATCTATGATAAATAATTAAGACTGATTATTAAAATTATTTAACCTCTATCTGGAGCTTCAATGAACAATTAGACTTATCTGCTAGTTGACTTCGTAATGCCTGGAGCTCATGTTCCATATCCATAACCTGTGAGAAGATGATATTTAAAACTAAACTCCTAAAATATAAGAAACTAAATAAATGAAAAGGTCAAAATTAATAATAACAAAAAATGCACCAAAATCAAATGCAATTAGCGTGGTGTACCTTACTAGGCTGATGCAACATCTTGATCCTTCTAGCCTCTTGTACTTCCTTCATTAGTTCTTCCACATCCTAAATATATACAACACATATAGATATAGTCACAATAAAACTATATATATATATATATATATATATATATATATATATATATATATATAGTATAATGGATTGCAAATCATCATCATGAATTAGCAATATAACTCTATAAATATCTTGACACTCATAAAGAACAAAAATAAAAGATGGTAAAACTGATAGTAGCCATATAAAGTTTGTCCAATATTAAAGTGAAACTAAATTTACGCTAAATTGCCTTGATAGTTTGTTAGTGTGCAGTATGTTGGGCAGATTTGATTGTCCATATTCTAATTCCTTTACCCAAACATTATGATAATCACATACCAAAATGGTTGGTTGACAATTGGGTTCCCATATGAGACGAATTATTTGTTCTTCAAATATCACTAGTGAAATCAAAATCCATATGTGCCTGATTTCATTAAAAAATGTGAATCGCACATATCAAAGCATTTATGAGAAGAAAACAACAAATAAAAAGTAAAAGAATTTGTTGACAAACCTATGTCGGTGGAGTAGAAACCTAGGTCACAATTGATTTCCATTGTAGGCTTTTGTTACCAGAGTATGTCGAGTGCGAGGAAGAACAAACCTTATATCACCAGGAAACATAAGTCGGTGCCATCTAGGGACCGAATGGTTCATAAAAAACTGATGTAAGCTTGAATGAAAGTAGAATCGATGAGATTGTAGACAACCCAAATTAAAACTTTATCCAGTAGAATCTATTTGAGAGTGAGTGTTGGATTTATTGCTTCCCTTTCCTGGGTTGGTTACCCTAGTCGATCGATTCAAGATTTCACAAAAAAACCCTAGGTCGCGACCGATAGAGACAAAAAGGATTGGTCGAAGATAGGATTGGATCCGATTTCAAAGAGTAACAGTAATTTCACTGAAAACCCTTTCCTGGTTCGTTTGACCTTTGATTTACCTCAGTCGATCGATTTAAGCTTTCAATATAAACCCTAGGTAGCGACCAAGAGAGACAAGAAGGCTTGGGCGATGGTAGGATTGATTCTGATTTCAAATAGTAACAATAGATTTCAAAGAGGACTTGGAAATCACAGAGCTTGAATAATTAGGTCAAAATATGGAAAGACAGCGGGTGGAAACAATGGAGAGGAGAACATGAGGCGGGGTTTTTAATTTTTTGGGAATTCATTTCCCCTTAGCTGTTTAAAAGGAAGCATGCGCGTTTAATGAAAAAAAAAATTATAAAACGACATTCTTAGACGACACGCTTTTATGATAGGTGCCCTCCGTGTTTTTTATTTTTATTATTTTGACACTAAATACAGGGGCACGCAAAAATGCGTGTCCCGAATCCCTCAACTTTTGGGAGAGATGACATTATTTTTAGGGTACCCACTATTGCGTATCGTGAAACAGTGCGTGTCATGGATTGCACGTCGTAAAAGGCTGTTTTTCTAGTAGTGAATCATCATGATAAAATTAAAACACCGTCATTTTTTTTTTTTAAAAAAGTTAATAAATCATACTAGTAGTAAATTAAAATAGTTGACAAATATAACTAATGTTATACACATGTAAAACATGAGTAGAGACCATTAAATGATTTGATTTTAATAAGCGTTATTTTATCTATTGTTCAAATTAATTATAAATTTAAATAAACTAAATGAAATAATTATTATTTTATAGTTAATATAAATGATAAAAATATTTTCAATAACATAAGATTACCAAAAGTTTTAATTTTATTCTGCGTAAAGTGCAGATATTCGCCTAGTCATACATACTTATAAAGCTAGCATTTTTTTCTTGAATCTCATGCATTTGAAACTCCCTTTTTTAATTTCCTCAAACCACATTCATTTGAAACCTCATTTTTTTAACTAATGCAACTCAAAAGTTTTCTTAATTATTATGATTTAACACTCAAAAGTTTTATAACTTATATTATGTTTAATTAGCATTTAGTGAAAATTTTACTATAAAATGTCAATCTTTTGTGTTATATAAAATCTTACATGTAAGAAGGATGTCATAAGAAAATGAAAAGAAAAATTTTCAATAGGCACAATTCTTTTAGAACGTATTTGCAGTGACAGAGTCCCTAAAAGAGCTCTACATGTCAAGGTTGTGGATGAATGTATCATTTTTTACTCGTAATTTGATCGTGTTATATTTTTTTCCAGTAATATAAATGAGACCATTCAAAATTATATGTTTAGAGATATTTTGTTTTCTCAAACCATAACATTCAAAATCATATGTTTAGAGATATTTTGTTTTGTCAAACCATATTGATTTGAAACCTACATAACTTTTTATATTCCTTAATTAAAACCATTTATAGTATTTAGTATTATTTTTAAAAATAATTATTATTGATTAATTATATTTTGACTTATGCGATTATTTTCTAATTTCAATAATGATGTTCATTTAAAATACAATTTATTTATAACTAAATGTAATTTATAATTTGATGTTTTTATCATTTAAAATTGTTATTCATTAATTTTAAACCACTTATTATTAATAATTTAAAATCAATTGTTATTATTAATAAGTGAAAGAAACTTATAAAAAACACTTATTATTATAATTAAAATGTTAAACATATACTAAAATATAAAGTGATAAGATAGACAATTTGCATTAAAAAAAACGGTTTACATGGATAATATGACATATCGATGATTTTTAATTAATTATTGTTTTGAAGCAACATGAACATACAAACATGTATACAATAGTTAATTAAATATTATATATATCACATTCCCTAACATATGATCGATAACATGAATCTAATCTAATTTACATTAAAAGTTCAACCACAACATACATTGATATCTTAAAAGAATACTTAAATCAAGAAAATACAATAAAGAATTAGTATATAACAAACTTACAAATTAAAAACTTCAACATAATAACATGACTCGAAAAATTCTTCAAACCCCTCAAACCAACACAAAAAAACCTTAAACTTGTTTTCTTTGTGAATTTTGTATGTGAATTGTATTTGTGTGTCTACTAAAAATGATTGACCTTTTTATAGTAGAGTATCCATTAATTCTTTATTAAATATATTATATACGTTATAAAACCTTTGAGTTGTTAATCATTATTAAGAGACTTTTGAGTGGTATTCATTAAAATAGGAGGTTCAAATGCATGAGGTGTTTGCAAATTTTTATAGAGGTTTCAAATGCATGAGGTTCAAGGAAAAATGCTAGCTTTATAAGTATGTATGATATGATATGATATATATATATATATATATATATATATATATATATATATATATATATATATATATATATATATATATATATAGTTTTAAAGATATCTTTCATGGATAAGACAATCCAAGAATGGTGGATAATAAAATAGAATCATATTTCATATTTGTCAACCCATGACTCGAAATCTAGAATTTAAACTCATAACTCGACTCGATATACATCCTTGCATACACCCCCAAAGCAAAGTCTTATAACTTCTCAAGTAATATTTTTCTCTCATTTTTTCAAACACTAACAACCACATGTACATATGTGAAATATATATATATATATATATATATATATATATATATATATATATATATATATATATATATATATATATATATATATTAATCTATTAAATAAATATGATAAGTATCAATTGATAACCACAAATTTAAAAAACACTTGAGTTGTAGTGGCATAAATTATAAAACTTTTGAATTTGGTGCAAGTATTATATATATATATATATATATATATATATATATATATATATATATATATATATATATATATATATATATATATATATATAGAGAGAGAGAGAGAGAGAGAGAGAGAGAGAGATTTTACAATCTATTCAATTACGTATCGCAAAGTTTGATACCTTTTTTACCAACGATCCAAAAATGAAAACTTGTTAATATTCAATTCACTTTTATAATACAACAATATCAACATACTTTGAGAAGCTCGTTATAATAGGATAAAAAGGGAAATATTGACATTTTAATCAATGGAATAACTTGTAACACGTATGGTGCACCTGAATTGCATTATGGATTTTGAAATATTTGGCTATGAGCTCAAACGTTAGGCTTTGGCTTATATATATAATCTTCGGTGTGTGTTACTTATGTAGCCGACATTGTAAACCCCAAACATGTCACATCCCAAAACCGGAACGGTGGAAACGTTCTGGGGTGGATGACGTCATGTCAAGTATCACAACACATGCATATAGTAATCGAAGTACAACAAAACATTGCATTAATAGTAATAATTTTACATGGTTACATTACATAGTATCAAAGTAATACAAGCAACATATATAAAGTGTAGCAAGGTACTTAAGCCATCTTCATCAGCAGCTCCGGGGATGTACCTGTCTAATTGCTGACCTGAGATTACAAGTTATTTGAAAAGCGAGTATTAGCATTTTTACAAATGCTGGTGAGTTCATAAGTAATTAGTGTCATTTAGTCAAATAACATTAATAAGTAGTACTTTAAGTGGTTTCAGTGCATCAGTGTTCTTTCCAGAAAATCCTATATTTTCTTTAAATAAAGCAGCCTTCTACCAAGACTGTTCAGTGTAATGCGGTCAAAGGTAGTTTTCCCTCAATTGCTATTATTATCAAAATACTGAATTTGATTATTAAAGAAAGCAAGAGATATTAGGGAATAACATATGCCTCAGCAGTGAGGACTGCTGACTAAGGCAAAGAATCATAGACTCCAGGAAGGTATCGAACTAACGACACGCCTGGTTCAATCTAACAAAGGGGGAACACAGACCCCAGAAGGTACCAATTGCAAGGTACAACTAGTAAGGTCTAAAACAGTGAATATAGACCAACGACGATACCAAATGAAAGGTACATCTCGCAAGGTCAAAACAAAGACTACAGACCTCAGTCAGTATCAAATGAAAGATACGTCTAGTAAGGCCAAAATAGAGACTACAGACCCCAGACAGTATCAAATGAAAGATACAGCTAGCAAGGTCGAAACAGAGACTACAGACCCCAGACAATATCAAATGAAAGATACAGCCAGCAAGGTCAAAACAGAGACGATAGACCCCAGACAGTATCAAATGAAAGATACAACTAGCAAGGTCGAAACAGAGACTACAGACCCCAGACAGTATCAAATGAAAGATACAGCCAGCAAGGTCAAAACAGAGACGATAGACCCCAGACAGTATCAAATGAAAGATACAGCTAGCAAGGTCAAAACGGTGCGACTCTGAAAAGTGACATCAGCATACAGTGTAAATTGCTGACGAAATACCGTTACCTTAAAGTCATGAATTATAAGGCAACCCAGGATACTCGTAACCATACTGACTAGAGTTCCAGACGCCCTACAAGCATCTATATAATGTGACATTTGTCACCCCTTGGCTTAGTGGGTCGTGGACTGTAGCTAGCAGTCAGGGTGCGGGGTTGTCAATCCCGTATAGATCTATACACACAATGTCTGCTCTCCCTACAGGAGACTCTGGTTACCAACTAGAAGATGGAGAAGGCCGTGTCCTAAAGATGCATCCCAAATAGTGGGTTTCAAATGAAAGTGCTGAACTAGTGGTAGAGACTTCCCAATAGTGGGTTTCTAATGAAAGTGTAAAATAGAGGTAGAGACTCTTAACTGAATTGACTGAAGTGACCCATATGTCTAAGCTTGTATACATAGTATATAACTAATGAATCAAACGACCTTCGGATGGACATCCGATCCCACCAGACCACATCTCAACGAAGAAAAGGAAATAGGGCGAACAACCTTCCTAGGTCCTTCAACCATTATTTATATGTGTCTACACAAGCACAAACATACATCTAACTATGCTTGAGTGGGTATCAAGTAAAAGTGATTCTCGTGCAGTAGGAGTGTCTAACAAGTGAAGTAGGAGCGGTCGCAAGTGAAGTATAAGTGTTGAATAAGTATAAGCGCATCGCGAAGTGGAGATGGCCACAAGTGAAGTAAGAGCATGTCAAGTATAAGTGAAGTAAAGTCGATCTTAAGTATAAGCGAAGTAGACTCGTATCACTAAGTAAGAGGGTGAATAATTATAAGCGTCATCAGGTATAAGTGACTTCAAGTATAAGAGAAAGCGTTACAGGGTAGGAGTATAAAATAAGTATAAGCGAAGCAGCGGTATCTAACAATTAAAAGTATTCATGAAAACCTTTGAAGACTTTATTACTCAGGAAAATTGCATTTGTATTCTTTGATAAAATAGGTGTGAAAACCTTTAGAAATCTTTGGGAATCTTTTATAAATCAGTTTGAAAATGAATCTTTGATAAGCTATGAAAGTAAGAACTTGAACAATTTAAAAATCCTTTTTGAAAGCCATTTACAGTGTCCTACTCGGTAAAACAGTGTACAGTGGTAAAATCTTGTGCATGCGGGTTATCAATCACATGTGATTGATATGATAACTGGCATGTTTAACTTGTAATCCCCCCTATAAAACATTTAAAAGCATTTAAAAGGTTCATTCAGGGGTATGAACTCACCTGGTGTAAGTAGGTCCGACGGAAGTGCCGTTTAGGTGTTCGGGGTCACGCAAGGACTTGAACACACACAAGGACCTATTTTAACATATGATAACATATGTTCACATACAATTAGCATATAATATACTGATTAAACAATTATACACACTCAAAGGAGTGGAAAACACTTTTGGTTGAGTGTTTGGGGTCCCGGGTAGCGTTTAAGGGTGCTAAGGGTCTCCTATCAGTTGTGGGACATTGCTATACTCACATATATAGTGTGCAAATGGATTTAAAACACCAACATGGACCAAAAAAGGAGTTTACGGCCCAACCTAAGGGAGTTTACGGCCGTAAACTCCCAAGGTCATATTGTTGGGTGTTTGATGCTTCTAGCTTGTTCATAGAATTATTCTAAGCACTTTTCCTAAAAGGCATGAGTGGGTTTGAGGCCTCTAAGGGTATGTTATAGGAGTTTACAGCCTAGGAACTCTCCCAAGGGAGTTAACGGCCGTAAACTCTCAATCTTTGAGTTTAGTGAAGTTTTAAGCCCCTATTGCCTTCCTAGAATTTCCTTATGAAGTTTGATGCCATTTTGGGTGATTAAAACCAACATTTGAGGGGGTTTTGGGGAGTTTACGGCCTAGATAATGCTTGGGCCGTAAACGCCTAGAAATCCCTCATTTTCCTTGTGTTTAAGCCCTTAATTCCTTTCTAGCATTTTATAGAAATGGCCTATGGTCATTTGGGGGGCAAAAACTACAATTTTGGGCATGAATTAGGGTGTTTACGGCCTTGACCATGTCTGGGCCGTAAACTCCTTTCTTTAATTCATTTTGGAGTGTTTCAAGGGTCTAAACTCAAGAGGATAAGTCCCTAAATTATGTAATAAGCCCTAGGATGAGTTTGGGAGTGTTTTGGGGCACTTTTGACATGATTTTGAGGAGTTTACGGCCTAAGCTTGTGCTTGGGCCGTAAACTCTTGTTTGAGTCCTAAAATCATGCATTTTAATGTTTAAACACCCCTAGGCTATATCCCCTAATTATTTCCAAGCTTATGGACAAGTTTAGAGGCATGTTTGGCACCATTTTAGGGGTTTACGGCCCTAGAATGTTCTTGGGCCGTAAACTCCTTATACCATGCCTTCTTGGATGATTTTTGGGCTATAAACATAAATTAATACGTTTAGAATAGGCTAGGGTAAGCGGACTTACAATTTGGAAGCGTTTGGTTGCGGATTCGGGGCGAAAACGGGTCTAGAGAGAGAGTATAGAGAGAGAGTGTAAAAAGTATCCCATTTGACTCCACTCACCCATATATAGGTTTCACAGTCGGGGCTCAGTGGAATTTTACCCGATACTGCCGTTAAACGGGGATTTTGGTCGCACCTGATTTAGTGGTCGTAATAATAAAACTTGACATTTTCCAAATGAATGAAAATGTGTGTCCTGTGTTCTTATTTCCTTTTTCACGACTTAACGACATGTTAAAGGTAATCAAATGGAATGTTTATTAAATTGATGCCCTCTAATTAACGGAACTTTTATACAGTGGAATATTCCGTTAACGGTAACGGGGAAATGTAACGGGACAACTTGGATTGTCACAAAACACCACACCCACCCTACATGGTATGGTGGGTCTTAGTTGCTGCAACTAGCCTACAATACTACTCTCTTCCTTCTTTTCTCTTATTTTT
This sequence comes from Lactuca sativa, assembly GCF_002870075.4. Taxonomy (NCBI): domain Eukaryota; kingdom Viridiplantae; phylum Streptophyta; class Magnoliopsida; order Asterales; family Asteraceae; genus Lactuca; species Lactuca sativa. The sequence continues at coordinate 211,399,411 of NC_056625.2, forward strand.
TCTTGTGCCTTTTCATAGTATGGTGGAGGTGAACACCGCCCATTTGAGGTGTGGTGTGAGATGGTGGTGGAATGGTCTATAGATGGTGAATATTGGTTGCATAAAGTGGAGTTGGTACACCCCCATAACTTTATAGCAATAGTAATCTTTATTACATATTTGGATTATCTGTCTATGAGCTCAAACCGTAGGATTTGAGGTATATGTCTAATCTTCGGTGGATATTACCTATATAGCCGACATTATAACCCACAAATATCACACACAACTTGCAGGATGTATTGGGTCTTAGTTAAGGTGGGTGTAGTTTTCCTTATAGAATTGTTGTATATTGAACTCTTTAGCTGCATGGAGAAAGAGGACGATATTGTAACAAATGGTAAAAATAGGTCAACATTTGACGGTCAAACCACCGCAAAACCCATTGTAATAAGAACTATTATAAAGTATTTTATGTTTTTTAGTGCAGTTGAAGTCATTATACTCAGAATTGCAAGTAGAGTACTCTCATTGTCTCCAATTTATGTCAAGTGCTAAAGAACGAAAAACAATTCACCAAAATAAGTACTATTTAATACATTAAAAATAAAATTTATGCATTGAGTATACTTAGGAGAAATTGATGATCAAATTGGATAGAGTATGTTCACACGACTTCGTGGATATAAAAACACTGAAAATAGAGATCTTATGCATAAGTTATCCCCTTTTTATGGATGCAAATCAGTTATATAATTGATTTTACTGGAAACGAACACCGTATCGCTTCATTGGGATAGCTATAAATTTTGTTAAGTGTTTTCGAACACGTTTTTGAACTCAGGCTATATGCTGTTATTTGAATGCATATTACGAATATTTTTAGCTTAAAATTATGACACTTTTGTAAAAACAGTTGTAACGAGAAAATTATAAAAATAACCAAACCAAAACTCTAAACGCATTTTAAACAAAGTATCATTTATCATTTCAAAAATTTGTTTACATATTTGGACTCAACACACTCGGGACAATCATCAGGAGTATTCGGAAAAATTTTATGATTCCGGAATTGTGGCACAAAAACCGAGGCAACACATGGCTTGATTAGAGAAGTGATGACATCATCACCATAACATTATCACATGTCCGTAAATATAAAGGAGATCACCATCAAAATATGGTCCATCACTTTCTCTTTCTAACCTTTATCTACCCCCTTTGTTTTTTTCCTCGAGAATTGAGCCACCGACCGTCAGCAGTGTCACCAGCGATAGCCAGCTCCACCTCACCTCCACCCTCCTTTACCTTTGCCAGCTATTACTTCTGTTCCAACGTGCAACTTCCAGTTTTCCTCCAAAGAAAGCAGCTCTGCAGTGATGAAAAAACAACTGAAAAGGCTTCACCGGTGCCAAGCGCCGCCATCTGGTAGGGTGATATTGCCATATTTATATATATATATATATATATATATATATATATATATATATATATATATATATATTTAGGCATTATTTTAATACATTTTAATTTATATTTTGGTTAATTGCAAAGATATTTGATACTTATCGAGTTGAATTACATTTTGCATCCAAATAGGAGATTCTTGAGGAAAAAGGGTCAAAAGTGACAAATATTGGAACCTAGAAGAACTGGAGCTGAATAGGGAGCTTAATGGAGCTTAAAAGGAAGAAGAATATAGCAAAGACACTCCCCAGTGCACGAAAATGAAGTAACACAACGTATTTATTAGGAAATTCTTGATGATTCGATTGTATGGAACTCACGACGTGAGCCTCATAGCCTCACGACGTGAGAAGTCAACATTCTAAAAGATCATTACGTGGAAGCCAATTTCCTTGCCAGACACGAATTCAACATTTCTCACGACGTGAGATCCTAAATCTCACGACGTGAGGAACATTTTCAAGGAATCTATATATAGCCTTTTCCATATTTGATTTTATAGACTTGCATCGATTATTCTGAAGAGTTAGTCGAAATTAGAGGCCAAAACCTTGTGACATTTAACTATTGGAGGAAGAATTCCATTGAAGTTAAGAGATTTGAAGATCTAATCGATATAACACATTACACATTCGGTTTGATCATGTTTAGCTTTATTCCTATTGTGTTTTTGTGTTTGATTACTGCCACGATTAGCTAAATCAGTAGACTTTCATTTAGTTAGATGAAACCTAAAACTATGAGTTGGTTTCTTACTTTTATGGATTATATGAAGTTGCATTAAGCTTGTGTTTGATTTTTGATACCTATCATGATAAAGCTTTAAGCTTTGTTGCTTATATTCAATTTAAGTGTAATTGAATGATCAATTTATATTTCATGAACTTGATTACCTAGTAGTTCATGAACATTAGTTTGGTAGAGCCAGGATTCACCGAATCTTAGATTAGGTAATAAAGACATCAAATTTATCTATATTAGAGAACATAATTTGATCATAATTGTGTTAAGATAAATCTTACATAGCTCACTATTTCATACTAGTCAATTTCGTGTTTGTTTGTGTATGATCATTACATAGTAGTTCAGGAATTGATAAAAATATTTGGAGATTTAATCGAGATTGCTAATAATATCTATTTTAGTAACCAACTTTATAAATCCATAAATAAAAACTAACCATAGGAAAAAGTTGGATTCAAAACAAAACGAAAGTGCTTTTAATACCTTGATAACAATCATTCTTAATTAAAACATTTAAGTTAATATGAACTTGCAAAATCAGATAACACCCCCTCTTTTATATATTGTTTTTAGATTAATTTTTAGTAATTATTTTAATATATATTGAATCCGTTCCCTATGTTCGATACTCGACTTACTTTACTTCCTTATAAATTGACTATGTACACTGCCTATAGGTGCATTAGTAGATAAGAATTTAGGTTTATAAATTTAAAGCTAGATAGGTATAATTTATGCACATCACGACGGAGCTCCGATCTCCAGCCAAACGCCGACTGGTCCCGTTAGGTGTAAAAATTACATTTTCGTGCTCTTGATAAGCAACTTAGTAAGCCTTTGTTATCAGTTTGTCCAAAAAGTCTCCTATTCAAAAGTCAAGAAATCACGAAACGAGTCCCAATCCTCGAAACGAACACTTTTCACCCTTCAAGGTTGAGTTCTACGACCCTTTTATACTATTTATGTTTTTTTTCGAGGGGGGGGGGGATACATGAATTAGTCGTTTTTACGTATACTCGTTAACATTTACGCTTCATATACTTGTTTATGTCTATTATGTTTTCGTCATAATGAGAAAGTTAAATTGACTAAATAAATATATATGTAGAACAAAAGTGCATAATCTATAAATTTTGAAGTTATAAATCACTAAAAATATAGTTTTGGTAAATTTATAAACAAAGGGTTTTACTTTGGTCTTTATAAAAGAAAAGTAGTAAAAAAACAATTTTATATATCTTTAAGATGTATCATTTGTTTTATACACTTGTACATATGCTTTGTTTTGGTTGATTTTACATTGGATGAAATCTGGTTTTGGTCAAAATGTAGCCATTATGCTGCCTGATTTTTGTTAGAAAACCTTTAAATAGTTTTTAAACAATAAATGAACACCATCTATAATAAATTTTATTATTTAAGGTTTAAGACTCGGGTTCCTATTTTTGAACGATTTGAGGTTAGTAACCAAATAATAGTCTAATAAAATTTTAACAAAAGTTTAGAACTAAAATACACACACACACACACACACACACACACACTTTTAGATATCATAAACCTAGGATTCCCTATATAAGATATACTCTTTATCGATTAAGAACACAAAAGCTTAGTAAAGCCCTCTGTGCTATAAGCGTTAATCCATAAGGAGTGTGGAACTTTTCATATAGATCTATACACATTGACATCCTCGCATGTAGTTGCTAGCTACAACCTACGTCCGACGAGTCGAAACGGGCGTTAATGTTCATTCTCTACACATTTCACGATGTCAATGAACCATTGGTGATGTGATTTGAACGCCCCTTGTAGTGTTTTTCCCGAGGCTTTCTCATCTAGTAGCTCAGTTATAGGTTCATTATAGACCCATAGTACACTTTAAAAGGACACATATAGAATTGAAATAATATTTATACATAGTTTAAATGCTCATACAAGTTGAAATAAGATTGTATGTAATAGGAATACTTTGCTCAATAGATGAGTGTCAGTAATTAATTAAATAAAATAATACTTAATAATATTATGACAATTGTTTATAATCTTATACTTAATAAGTTACCAATATAAACAACACCGTTAGTTGAATGGGATTACTAACAATTATTCTATTTATTTGATACTTTTTAGTTAGAAAAAAGTATGTTAAATTTATATAAGTTGATATTTAGTTATATTTATATAAAACATACTTTTGGTTATAAAAATACGCAGAGACAAAACCTATGGAACTCACCAATAATTTTTGTTGGTATATTATAAACACATGTATTCTCAGGAACTTAGGAGCTAGAGTACACACTTCGTGTAACATGGAAAACCTATTTCCTTGCTTTTATTGTTGGTTGATCTGTTCAAGCCTTTGTTTTATTTTGAATTACATTTTGTTGAACTTGTTCTGTACTATCACACTTTCGGAGTTTTGAACAATGTAATCCTTGTACTAAGATCAAGGTTGTAAAAAATGCTCGACGTTAGCTAGTCGGTGGGTTAAGGTTAAGTGTAACGACTCGAAATTCCATTAACAATGTTTGGTTTCCATTAAGCTTGTTTGATTTTGAGTGTATAGATGGAAATAAATTAAATAAAAAAAGATATTAGTTAATATCTAAATAACTAATCGATACATTTAGGGTATTTAAATTAATTAAATTGATTTTGGGAAATATAGGTTAAATATAATTAATTTAAACTAGAAAAGATTCCCCGGCGTTGCCGGGGTCGGAAGGTATTGCTTTGTAAAGTAAAGTAGCATGTTGAATTGCATTGAGATAATCTAGTAAATAAAGATAAACAATGTCATTTAATTACATAAGTAAAGAAAGCTAAATCATTATTCCTTGCAATAAATGAGGAAAATAAAGAAATGGTCTCACAAATTGAACTTTATTGTCATGTATCGCAGCGGTCAGAAAACCAATCCAGAAAATATATACCGTTGCTTTTTGTCTGTTAGTGTGAGGGTAATTTAGTCTTTTCGGGTAGTATGGACTGAACTTGTCACCATGGGTAAACCATATGGACCATTTATGTAATTTTGGCGGTGGTGGTGGTGGTGATGGCAGATGGTGGGTGGGTTTATGATTTTGGGTGAGTATTTTCTAATAAATAAAACATTAATTTAAAACCAAAAAGAGAATGTTAAATCTTGTAAACCACAGAGACCAATCGTGTAATTTTGTCTAACAATAATAATAATAATAATAATAATGAGAGACCATTTCTGCCAAAAGACTAAATACTAATAATATGTAATAAAAGGTGAGGGTTATGAAAAATTCAAACCAAAGTGAAAGGGTTCTTTGTGAACAAAAGCATAAAGGTGAAGGGTCAATGATGTAAGTTGGAGGACCAAAATTTACAAAAAAATGTGTCACTTTACTGTTAAAATCTTTCATAACTTTAATATATATATATATATATATATATATATATATATATATATATATATATATATATATATATAAAATAATGGTGTAGATGATTTTCAAGGGCTAAAATGTTACTAATAAAAACTCAATATGTCATGTATCTAGGGTTAGGGTGGAAAGGAATGCCATGGTCAAAGGATGAGGGATTTACATGCAAAATCCGTCCATAACCCCCATGGATATGCAATCCATGGGCCGTAATGAAGTGAGTCAGATTGTTTTGTCCCTTTGGCCTATTGTGTATCCATCAAGAGCATCTCCATTGTTCTTGGGCTTCAATTTTCGATCAGGAGGAGAGAAAAAAACATCCGATCGTGAGGTAGAAGTAGAGTGAGGCTGCGACGACCAGTAAGCAATAAAAAAACGATCGCATGAGGGAGGCTAGGCAGGTGCTTTGTCAGGGGGACACTACTAGAAACTTGACTTTTAGCGATGAAATTAGAGACGAAATCTATCTGTAGCAAATCAGAGACGGATTATTGAGGGAACAGCGACGGAACTCACAAATATTTCGAACAAAATACTTATAGAATTTTAGAGAGGTATTAGAGATGGATCACTGACAGATTTGTAAGGATTTATTGACAAAAAACGTTTGCTCGCTAATCCGTCGCAAATTAAAACATCCTAACGAGAGAAAAATGACGGATTACTAAAATCACACACCTTTTTTTTGGCCTTCGCCAATCTCTTGCGGAAAATAGACAACTCCTCTTTTTCATTCCCCGCTTTTCTTCGTTTTTCTTTTCCTTCCTTTTATTTTCATTCCTGCTTCTCTTTATTTATTTATTTATTTTGCATTCCCCCATTTTGTTTTAATTCCCTCTACCTTTTTCCCAAAGCTCTGAACAATTCCATCCCAAATCCCAAATCGAATCTCTGTCCACTGAAATCCCTCCTCTGCCCAGAAAATCACCTCCACCACCGTTCACTTGCATCGCCCCCTGTTGACTCACTTTTTCCACTGCCAACGCCATTCCTTTATCCTCGATCGTAAACACAAGCAAATCTCAAGTAGTCTTCATCAACTCCTAATTTTGGTTTCTACTGGTGTATAAGTGGCTTCTAAACATGTAAGGATTAAATTCAAACCACTACAATTACAGTTTATTATTATTTTTTCTTTTTATTGTTGTAAGCTCCCAGGTCAAAATATTTTCAGTATATTTTAGTAATCGTGTCTCTGATTGCTTGAATTTCGAACTTGTGAGATTGCCAGAGGTTTTATGTGATAATTTTCGGTATTAGGTTAGACGTTATTGGAAAATTTGAGACTGTTTTGTCTAGTTATTTTCCTTTTCAACTTTTTTGTAAATCTAATGAGACGCCTGTCTGATTATTGTTGTCTAGAGCTTCTTTCTAGCCATGATGAAGATCGTCGGGACCTTGGGCCCGAAATCGCGAGCTGTTGAAATCATTTTGAGCTGCCTTCAAGTTGGTATGTCAGGTGATCTTCACTTTCTATTGTTTAATTTAGGATTTAGAACTACCTCGGGTTTATAGGAGATGTATTTTAACTTCAGGGTCAAATGTGTCAAAATTTTTAATTTTGACTTTATCCGAATTTTATGTTAACTTTGAAGATTCAATTCACTAATAGGACTTTGTTTTCTTACAATTTAACACATTTCCATTGTATTCATTCAAATATCTAAGCATCTCACTCAGTTGCTCGTCATTTGACAACACAAGTGGAAATACATCTCTGGTTTTGGAGGGTTTTGCCTTTTGTTTATCATGTTTATGTTAAGGAAACTGATTGAACTTTTATAGATGAACTGAAATTGCATTCATTAATTTGACAAGTTTTCTATTAATGAACTTGCTGATGTATTGCTTCATGTACTGTCTTAAGTGTCTTAATTGATACTTTCTTATTTCTCTCTTTTTGTATGTGTAGTTGCACGATTTGATTTTTCATAGGGTGACATTGAATTTCATGAAGAGACATTGGAAAATCTTAAAATGGCTATTAAGAGCTCGAAAAAAACTACGTGTTGTAAGTTTTCTTCCTACACCAAAAGAATGAAAAACTATCCCTGTGAATTTCACTCACTTGTGAAGTTGATAATTCCTTATATACAAGGTTTTTCATTTCATAATATGATGGTAATATATAATTATATATAAGTTCTCTGGAAGCAAAAACCTTGGTCATCCTTACACCCGATCAAGAAAAAGAAGCCACTTCCAATCTTTTACCAATAAACTTTAGTATCAAATACTTATGTATTTTAGGAAATCATTGTTAAATAAACCTATATATTGATGTTCCAAACACTCATAGTATATGCCTCTTTGGTAATTTATTACGAATTTCATCTTAACCTACCCCAACTAGATTGCTAAAAGATTTCTTGTCATTAGTTTGTTACTTCTTACAAACTGCATTATTATGCCTAATTCAAGTCTTCTTTGTTTTCATGCTTTGTGATACTTCAAACTACGATTCCCATATGAAGGTACATATTCATTTCTCCTATTGAATGTAAATTTAGTTTCTCTGAATCATACATTATAATTAATTGATGATGCCCTCTTTTTAGACTCAATCATGGATCCTAGAATCCATGACATATACAAACCATCATACTGGACAATCTTTGGTTGTCACAATAGTAATCATTAAGCCAAATTACATGCTTAAAGTATGTATCTTGCTTCAAGGATTGGGCTATTTAAACAAGCAAGATGTCAAGAAGATAATCATAATATTAGTAATTTGATATCATGTTCATTTTCCGATATTGCCCCTCCATGTTATGGGTGTTTTTCTATACTCTAGAGAGGTAGACATACTTGTAACTTTTCATATACTTGTGTCCTTGGTTCTTCAAGACCACATTAAGGATAAAGTTTACTTTTTTATGATTTGCAATTTCTTTAAGCACTTTAAAGTGTTAATTCTTTTATTCTTGCAGATAGGACTTCTGTTTCAGAAGGACAGTGTGATTAAAAATAGTGATGGTCACATATATTATTTACAAGCAATTAGATGGTGATTGTTGGCCTTAATATGAAATGAAATTTCTCATAATAATGTTTATGAGTACATATATAACACCATTCTTATATAATCTACATACTTACAGGGATATGAAACAAATAGATTTACTCTTACATCACTACTAGAGGAAGGACGGAAATGGGACATCCGGTTAGAAGTTCTCCATTGAATGTCTTGTTTTTTTAATAATATATTTTGTCAAGTTCTTTTCACTTGGAGATAACATAAGGGTCCTTTTCTCGGTTGCAATTATTCTTTATCATTTTGTACTTTGTAGAAACATTGGTAATAGTAAACTAGTTATAAATTTGAAGGATATTATTGTAATTTGGCCAACAATCTTGTATTTCTTTTACAGGTGGAAGGTATGCGATCTCTTCAGTGAATCAATATAAACAATCACAATTCAGGTCAGTGCTTTCCATTAATTGGAAATTTTGGATATCTACAAAAAACTTCAGGTCAGTGCATCACATTTTACATGCTTCGAAGACTTGTAGTCTGCTTCTTTACACAACTTTATTTTTTTTATTTCACTTCCAAGTTCTCGTATGCTAAATCATTTATGTTCCGGGTTTAGGCTTAGGTGGAACACAGTCAAATCCTTCCTTGATCTAAAGACTACTACCAAGATTCATGTAAGTTATTTCCAATTTTTTTTACCTAAAAAATAACTGCATTTTTGTAAAAAATGGTTGAGTTGACAAGGAATGTTTGGGACCAGAAAAGAAACAATCTTTGTCTATCAACACTTACTCCAGACATAACCAAGAAGGGTAAAACGGTCATTTTAATTCATTTATATGAATTATGTATTCCTCTTTTACATACAAACCGAACAGAATGAAGATACCCAATATATAAAGAACTTTGAGGCAATCCGCAATTTCAATTGCAAATGTAATTCAGGTATTCTTTTCAAATATATCGAAATTTACTTCCCAAAAAATATATATTGACAATTGTCAGCTTATGAGCCATCCTTGATCTTTTAGACTATGTCCAATGGATTTTTGGTCTTGAAATCATTAAATCATGTGGAGTTGGTTTTTTTTTTTTGTGTTATTATGAGGTTTAGTGATAAGTTTTCTGATTTCCCACTTTTGTATTTTTGTTAGGGGAATGTGCTCATTGCTGTTCTTTCAAATTACATGGTTGACATTGATTAGATGGTGCTTCATCTTTAGGACCTTTTTGTTCAGGTGGAACTTTTGATGATGAGTATGAGGACATTTCTGTCTTTTTCACTTTTCCAGATAGGACAAAAATTGCAAATTTTGTCTGATTGACATCAATCCAATGCACACCAAATAGGGTACAACTTCTCTGTTCTTTCTTCTATGACTCTATTTACATGTAGGTTTTAGGCAGAAAATAACAAAACAAGTTCCTCGAAATGATTGATTTTAGGCATATTTTTAGTTTTATTAAATAATTTTTCATGGATAAAACCTTTAAATAACATGTGCATAATTTTAATTGATATCACTTTCAGAGTTCTTGTGGTACATGTCTTGATAAAGGTAGTTACAGGCAACCAGAGAAGGGCACATGGAAAGACCTAGAGACCAAGGTTAGTTCTTTAATTTCCTTTTTACTTAAAAATATTGCATCATTTTTTATAAATGCTAAATGAGCTGTTAATTTTGGTGTGACTATTAATTTCTGAAGACCAATTCAATCACAATATTTTCTTTTCTTCCATTGCAGGAAAAGTAAGTGGAGTTTGGTTCGCCTAATTCCATGGGATTAAACGTGAATTGGAATCCAATTCCATTATGATCCTTAATCGGACGCAAGTTATCAAGCAATGTTAAACTTTGATATTAAGTGTTTTTGGTAAACTTTTGATAGTTGATTTTTTGGTATTTTAATTTTAATGTTTGGTTTTAGATTGTAAAATTATTGGATGCTTTTGGTATTTAAATGTTAATGTTTGGTTTGTGATTGTATAATTATTTGATGTTTGTGGTATTTTTTGTTTTAGATTCATTAAAAAAAAGTTGATATCATTTATTTGTGAGGGATTAGCGATGGAAAGGAAAACAATCACATCTTAATTTTTTGCGAGGGATTAGCTACAGGGTTACAAAACAGATGTAGTGGTTTGCTAGGGATTAGCGACGGTATATTGTCATTAAATTTTGTCTCCATTATCATAAATAACTATATATTAAGTGACCAATTTGCGATGGATATTCCGTCGCTAAGGTCGTCGCAAGAAAAATTTAGTCTGTCGCTAAATCCCTCGCTTAGTCATTAGCCACGTTTAAATTGGCTACGGAGTAAGTCTGTCTTTGATCTGTCGCAAATGTTCTTTAGTGACAGAATAGTGACGGATTAGTTTGTCACTAAAAACCATGTTTCTAGTAGTCGGAGGGTCGATCCTTTCTTTGTGCATCCCGTCGATCAGCAGCAGGAAAGAAAAAAAAAACTTGGGTGAGGGAGAAGTAGATCATGTGATTGGCGACTGGCGTGGGTTCACTTGAATCCAGGAATCGATCAACACCCTTAAGTTCTTGATTCTTCTTTCTCTTGAGTTCATGCTTCTATTATTAATGAATTTCTTCAAATAATCTTCTTCCATTCACTCTAATTTCTTTGGCTCTAATGATGTCGAATTTCCAGCTTATATGGGTGTGTTTCTTGGTGAATTCTTGTTTTTAAACTTTTCCAAAATCATACCCTTACAAGCTTGGTTGGTTAATATGTCTCTGCGTTGGATTGTAGTCTTGCATATGTGTCTCTTTTGGTCATGTAATCAACCAAGTATAGCCTTCAATGTTACTCTCTTTTTTCTAGCCATATATATTTAAAGACGAGTCGATAAACATTTTAAGTTGGTGCAAAATTGTTAAGAAAATCCTTGCTATATTCTTTGCCAAGTGGTGGTAATGTTAGCAAAAATGTTAATGTTAGCAAAAAGATGTTAAACATTTAACTTGAAGAACCTTGTAATTCTTTATGGTATGTGATTAAAATTGCTATTTTAACTTCTTGACATGTTCTTACTATTAAGAACTCAATTTTCATCTTTGTATTTGATTTTGGTTATGGCTTATTAGGTTATGTTGTCAAATATCCCTTAAAATGCAAAGTTGGGAAATTCAGGAAAATTCTCGTTCTGCTCCTGTTTTGAAAAAAAAAATATAGAAAAATCATCAAGAGTCGGATTAGGGATCCATAAACTCAAAGTTTGAACTTTGAGTCTAGTTTGTGCATGATTTTTTCCAAGACCTAATATTGTCCCTAACGAAGGTCAAAATCATATTTTTCACTGACTCGTTCGAAATTAGCTGCACATATATGCAGTTTGTAAAATTCATATAAAATTATAAAAAATCATATGGACCTGTGCAAGCACTTTTTTAAAAGCTAAAAGTGTTGGATTAGTGTCTAAGTCCATAACTATTTTGGTATGTACTTGACCCGATGGTGCATGGTCCTTTTGGGTTGCCTTCACCAAAGCAACTTGATAGGATGAATTATGGAGAGAAAGGATTAAATATGATTTATTAATATATTATGAGAATAATATATTAAAGGAGAAATCATATTGTTTAATTAATATTAGTCAATAATTAATTAGTAATTAGTTTTGTGACTAAAAGAGATTAATTAAACTTAAGGGACTGGAATTGTAATTATAAGATAATTGCAATTTGGGCCATGGATTGTCTTAAATCAAGAGGTGGACGAATTCTTATGGGAAGCCCATAAGGAAATCGTCCAAGGGCTTGATTAAAGGAGTCTATGGGTTGCTTAGGGCTTAAGCAACCAAATTAGGGTTTCCTTGTTAGATAACCCTAATAGCCTTACTATATATAAGACCCTTATGACTCAAAAACGTGGGGAACTTCTTTTCTAGGGTTAGAACACGTTTTGGGCAGCCTCCATCCTCTCTCCTCTTCATCCTCTTGCTTATGGTGTTTGTGAACCATTAGAGGAGTGACACTTGTGACTCTAAGCCTTCCAAAGTCAATTCAAGGAGGAATTGGGATTGTTATTGCTACATAACAATCAAGGTAACATTATAAACTTATTCTAATATCTAATATGATTACTTGTATGCTAGAATTAGGGTTTATAGTCTTGGATTCAAAGCATGTACAATAGAGAAACCTAGATCCAAGCATTAGGGTTTGTATGAGCACATAGGATGTCTTATGACCAAAACCCATCAGTGGTATTAGAGCCTAGATTGGTTTCTATTGTATTGATGCTTGATATAACTGGAAAATTCATTTTTTTGGATTCTGGAGGCTGGACTCGGCGAGTCCAAGGCTGACTCGACGAGTCAACTCGTCAGAAGGAGGGTACTTCGGGATTTCTTGCTGTTTTTGCTTATGGATAATTACCTTATCATGTTAGATTAATATTAATCTGATTATATGACATATTTGACTATATTTTTAATCTAATTGAAGATATTTATCAATTAACAAGATAATTGTTTCCTTATAAGATAATTGATTAATTATTTTAAGTAAATTGATAAATTATTTTGCAAGAAATCATCAAATATGGATAATTATGTGATTAAATGTTAATTTGAATTATTTGTTATTTGATCCTTGTTGTTGTGAAAAGTTTCATATTTGGCCCTTTAGGTTTTATAGTTTAAATTTGAACCCCAAAAGTTTTGTTGTTTTGAAATTTAAATAGTTGAAACCCTAATGTTTTGAAAAAGGTTTCAAAACTTGCCCTCAAGTTTTGGAATTTAAATTTTGATTAAATAGTTTAATTTTGATGCATATTTAAATTCTAAACCCTAATGTGTTGAAATGTTTCAAAACTTGCCCTCAAGTTTTGGAATTTAAAAGTTGATTAAAAGTTTAATTAGGAATGTTAAATTCTAAAACTCTAGTATTGTTAAGAAAAAGTTCACATCACACCCTTATGGTTTTATTAATTAATTAAGGTGTATAATTAAAAGAGTTTTAGTAAATCCATAAAAGTTTAGGTTTACAATTTAATTGAATTAAAAGTATAATTGTTAAATTAGACCACATAGTATTTTAAAAGTGTTAAAATACACCCTATACTATATGTATAACATTAAAAGTCTAACACTATATATATGTATGAGTAAAGGTCAGTCTTACCGTTAGTAGGCCTCATTCACGAAGCTGGTCTATAAGGGGTGTTTAAGGAAATTGCCTATAAAATGGCGATTGAATGGGTATCCACTCTTACCCACCGCACTCTTGACTAGTGGAGGGTCGTTAGCCGAACGGGTAGGATAGGACGAAACCTTTCATTATAAGTATAATGAATTACTAAAGTAACTAAATGTTTTTCGAAATTCCCAATATTAGTTTCTTAGGCAAAAGTGAATTGATGTAATTCCATGAAATTACACTTTGTGCCCTTGCGAAGACGTTAGTGGAGCGTGTGTGGTTAACCGGCACACTAAATGGGTCTAAGCAAAGGTAGCAAAGGGTGACTCAATGTTTGTCATAGTTCGGTGGAGCGTGTGTGGTTTACCGGCACATCGAATAGGTGACTGTAACATGTGAGGGCACCATGTAGTTTGCATGGTTATTCACACCCGCTTTGTGATCCTCGGCATCCCAGTCACAAACAAGAGGGGCATATCGAGATATAAACATGCCATTGAAAGTTCAATGTATCTCAAAGGATCTAGGAGTTTTCATAGATTTAAAACTTAAATTTCTTTTTCATTTTTCATGGTGGAAATTAGTGAATCGTCATTCACTTACCTTCAAATATTCTGCAACTAGATTACGACATCCCTTTTCTAGGTTGTAGCGTATTGTGTTGGGTCCTAGCATTGGAATTTCATTTGGGTGATCTACCAAGGACTCAATCTATCAACTAACTTGAATTCATTTTTCTCCCGTTTTGTAGATGTCAAAGTTCGACAACTATGGTCTTCTCAAATCTCGTGGAACAAGCATTCCACATGAAGATGATATTCCACGATTCGATCGAGGAACAAGAGATCATGCTTCACTTCCTCCTCCTCCTCCAATTATTCTCCCTAACCCACAAGTTCAAAGGCTTGAAAAGTTCAAGATCACTCAAGCCCTTTTGGCAAGTAAACATAAAGAAGGAAAGTCCGTGTGTGCACACGTCCTAGGGATGAAGTCACACATTGATAAGTTAAGAATGTTGGGATCCGTTGTCTGTGAGGAAATGGCTGTTGATTGGGTTCTTCAGTCACTTCCCAACTCATATAGTGAGTTTGTAAGAGAGTACTATATGATGAACTACGACGTGACCCTTATAGATCTCACCTATATGCTTATTGCTGCTGAATCTGCAATGATTTGGCACAATAGAAAAGCAAAGTTGATTGGTGAATCTGCCTTCGAGACCTCTATGGATATAGACAATGGCGACGAAAGACATGCTATGATCGAAAAGTTTGATCATAAGAGAAAGGCGATGTCTGAAGTAGTTGCATGTCCTGTTCCAAAAGAGTCGATTGGCTTTTATTGCCAAGAGAAGGGGCATTGGAGACGAAGCTGCCCCATTTACCTAAGAGATCTAAGAGATGGGAGAGTCGAAACGTATGGCTCTAATATAGGTAAAATCCATTTACTAACTCTTTTAAGCTTCTATTCTAGATTCTTAATACATAACGTAATAAGATTACAATTGATGTTTTGTAGGATCGAAGAAAAGTAAGGGAGCTTAAGGGAAGAAGTGAGCAAAATCTAACCGTAAAGGAATGGATTTCGATCGCATTTCTCGAAGATTAGATTCTTGAGCTACTACTTAGAGTTAGAATTAGATTGCTAAGAAAGATGTATTAGCATAAGTTTTCAAATGAGTTGCATTGTAAGGACAAAATTTTTCCGCAATAAAATAAATTTTGATTTTAGATTTTATTTATTTATCCTTACAATGGCGTGTATGAAAAAATTGATGTTAAAATGGTTCTATTATTAGCAATAATGGATTTGGTTCTTATTATGTTATTTATGGAAACTCGAGAATTTACCAAATAGGGAGAGTTTCTCATCGCCCAAGTTTCAATTGGACAGAAATTTGGAATCATGCAACGTGGATGCACGATGAATGAGAAATTTCGTATTTGAAAATTAGACTAATTCATTAACAAAGTGTCAAGTGAAGGACTAGGAGATCGAGTACACAAAGTTGTGTGTTGATCAAAGTCCACCATAAGAGTAACAAGATATTCGTCATGATTTACTAAAGGTTTAGTAAATATGATTATGCTTATAAGATTAAGTGTAATTCTGAATTGATTCAAAATGTTTAGATCAATAGCAGAACGAATAAGAAGAATCAAGTAGGCAGAAAGATAAAAGTTTCTCCATTCTAAGAAGAAGGGAGAGTAGCTTTTATGCTTTATGATAGGTCTTAATGATTAAGAACCATATCTCAATTGATCCTCTAAGCGAGTCTTAGTACAATTGTATGTCTAAAAGGAGGAATCAAAAATTGAAGAAATGGTTAAATCAATAAGTCAATCATACTTCGTTCCAAAAAAACTCTTAAAGTTAAGATTGTGGCAATGAGTGAAAAGTATTAAAGGTTTATAACATTCGTAAAATGTGGAAAGTTGTGATGTCTTGAATAAGACAAGGACCAACTTGGACCAATTTATGAAGTGTTTTGATAAAAGCTACACTAACTCTTGAATATTTGTTTGTCAAGAAATGGTTATTGACAAAAGAATCTTATATGTCAAGGAGTCAGTGGGAGTCTTAATCGTCTTGAAAGGTTTCAAGAACAAATCAAATAAACCTTATCGATCATCACCAGCACACAAGTTGAGGTTTACAACCTATCGTGAAGACATTATTTTGTTTCTGTGCCAATCCAATCGAGTTAATTATGCATGTGAGTCCTATGAGTTCTCATTTGAATGCATAAAAGGCAAGGACCTTAATCAATGAAAGGTACATTGATAAGAAAAGGTGAGCTGCTTAACTACTTGGAAGACATGGTGGGCAGCTGTGCTACCATAAGGCAAGAAATAAAGATTAATAAAGCTCGGTCCATATGAGTTTGAATTTGTCGTAAACTTTAGTTTTATCAAATTCACATGGATAAGAACACATACACCGTTCAAATCTAAGTGTCATAAGATTTCCTCCTTCATGAAAATGATTGTGAAGAAATTCTTTCACTAAGAGAGATTTTAAGAAGATAGTGATTGTAAAATTGCATTCTCAAATTCAATCATGGTTACGGCATCCCTTTCCATAATTTGAATTGTGAGGTTTGGCAATTAGTCTTAATTGTTTAGACACACATATGAACTATCGAAGGCAAAGGTGTATAAGTTCAAGAAGCATTGATAAAGGATTATCAAAGCACTAAGTATTAGAAACATGAACTTAAGAAATTTAATAAGTATTGTTTTCTGAAAGTTAAGATGTTTATGAACACATGTCGAAGCTAGTGGGAGCATAAGTGTTATGTTTTATAATAATCATCATGATAGTGGGAGCATAAATGTTATGATTGTATGATTATTAGGGAAAGTATTGCAAGGTTAGCAATATTAATTATAGAAAACAAGAGTCATACTTTGCAAAGTTGTAAGAGTTGAAAGGTTGTTTTGCTATAATTAAGGGAGAGAATATTATGCTTCATTTCAAATCTAAAGGATTAGGTTGAGAAATGTTAATAAATTTAGTCAAAGGTACATAGTGTGTTCTTAAAATTTCGATTATGATTACGGCATTCCTCTTCACAATTCGAATTTTGAGAACATAGCAAATAAAACATTGTGCGTCGTGTCCTATACGCTTCGGGTATAGGATCGATTGCAAATGCTTTAATGTTTGACCATTCTAAAACTTTCCAAATGTCTAGCGCATTTAGAGGGAAAAAGGACAAGAATTGGTTTTGACTAAAACAATTAAACAACTATCAAAGGACAATCCAAAGTTCGACGAGGATTGGTCGCTTGTGAGTAGTTGGAAGTATAGTATTGGAAAATATGGAAATGTTTCCATATTGGATGGACCATATCGACATCATTACGAATAGATAAGATACTATTAAGAATGAGTTGTTACATGGAAAATATGGAAGTGTGTCCATATTGGGAATTGAATATTGAGAAATCTATGACTAGATTAGAAACTTCTATGCAAAAGGATGTTCAAAGGAATGTACCTTGAGTGAGAGACATCATAGGAATTGTATTGTAACAATATTCGATAGAGATTTTGTAATATCATTGGCAATAGTCTTTGTGACTTTGGTGCAGTGACATTACGAAAGGATAGTTGCGTAGAATGTTAGAATCTAGCATATTCTATAAGTAACAAGAATTTGATATTCTTTAACTTATGGAAAAAGGATTTGGAGTTGTGAAATGAGAATGATTGGGAATGTGTTCAATTTGGTCTATTTCACAAAGTAAGAACCATAGGTAAACATTGTGTGCATGCTAGGAGCATGGGACAAGTGTAGTAATTCAAGTAAGAAGTTGATTAACCGAAACGACAAATAATGAGTAATCGATATGGTGATAAATAAAAGGTGTTTTATTTATACTCAAAGGTTTGAGGCCATATGGGATTAGTATTATTCTTGTGTTTCACTTTGCATGTTTTGACTTCCAGAATAATTGAGTTTATTAAGAATAATCGAATTATTCGAATGGGCCACAGTCGTTCATATGTTGGAAGTAGGTATGAATGAAGACTGTCGTGAATTGGCGTGTGGATTGTCTAAAGATCATTAGACATAAGCAAATGTTTGCTGCAACGTTCATGAGTGCTTATGAATATGAATTTGAGCATTGGATCAAACCCACACTCACTTGGATCACTCCATGAATTGTATCAAGAGTGATTGGTGAGACGATAACATCTTATATTCTTGAAACTGAGATGTGTGAGTTGTATCTTGCGAATCGGTTGCACATTGATAATATGTAAACGCACTAGTAACTTGGTGTTATAAAACATATTGTTGTGTGTGATTCGGTGAGTGAGTGCAAGCAAGCATTGTATCAAAGTGTATCCGTTCCTTTTATCCAAGGTAGGATAAAAGCGATATCTTTGGGCCCCTCGATGTTTTAGTGATGACAAACGTAAATGCTCGGCCGGGCTAGGGCTAATTTGATTTGTTCAATTATTCAGTCGTCATAAATCAGAAATCGAGAAGTAGTACAAAGAGAATGATTTGAAATCATATCTCATATGATATCTAGAATGGAGGAATATATGATCCCTTATCTAAGGACACGCGTATCTAATAGGATCAGAGTTGACAGCTGCTTTGGAAAGCTACGATTGCAGATCGGGATCCAAAGTCATACGCAGAATAGTTGTTAGACTTATCCAAGTGGGAGACTATTGGATTAGTGTCTAAGTCCATAACTATTTTGGTATGTACTTGACCCGATGGTGCATGGTCCTTTTGGGTTGCCTTCACCAAAGCAACTTGATAGGATGAATTATGGAGAGAAAGGATTAAATATGATTTATTAATATATTATGAGAATAATATATTAAAGGAGAAATCATATTGTTTAATTAATATTAGTCAATAATTAATTAGTAATTAGTTTTGTGACTAAAAGAGATTAATTAAACTTAAGGGACTGAAATTGTAATTATAAGATAATTGCAATTTGGGCCATGGATTGTCTTAAATCAAGAGGTGGACGAATTCTTATGGGAAGCCCATAAGGAAATCGTCCAAGGGATTGATTAAAGGAGTCTATGGGTTGCTTAGGGCTTAAGCAACCAAATTAGGGTTTCCATGTTAGATAACCCTAATAGCCTTACTATATATAAGACCCTTATGACTCAAAAACGTGGGGAACTTCTTTTCTAGGGTTAGAACACGTTTTGGGCAGCCTCCATCCTCTCTCCTCTTCATCCTCTTGCTTATGGTGTTTGTGAACCATTAGAGGAGTGACACTTGTGACTCTAAGCCTCCAAAGTCAATTCAAGGAGGAATTGGGATTGTTATTGCTACATAACAATCAAGGTAACATTATAAACTTATTCTAATATCTAATATGATTACTTGTATGCTAGAATTAGGGTTTATAGTCTTGGATTCAAAGCATGTACAATAGAGAAACCTAGATCCAAGCATTAGGGTTTGTATGAGCACATAGGATGTCTTATGACCAAAACCCATCAAAAAGTCTAAAGTAATGGAATATAAAATAAAATTGTAATTTCTTTAGGCTTTGATGGGGGCTAAAGTGGACTTAAAAAAGCTGCTATTGAAGGTCAACATCGAAGAATTTGGCCTAATAACTAATTTGCATGTTTTGGGTAGTAATTGTTATTCTTTATTCATGTAAACTTCTTGTAATATATTTATTCATTCCTTTATAGGGGAAGGTTTGATACCTCAATTCTTAAAAGAGTCGAAGTTTATAGAGGATGCGTTTTTGACAAAGGTGAGTTAATCTCGCAGATTTTTAAAGTACTTTGTTAGGGAATTCCATATCTTAGATGGATTGGAATGAACCTAGGCTATTTAGGTTGCATGTGCCCCTATTGTATGTGTTATGTTTTTGGTTACTATGCTCCATTATGTATATGAGAACTTATGATGCTTAAATGCTAGATTCTTATTCTTTAAATGTGAGTGGTGTGTTAGGGTCATGATAAAAAGAATGTTTTGTGATGATTATATGTGATGGATGCATTCCATGCTTTCTTGGAAACACTTCTCCATGATAATCAGGACAAATCATGTTAGTGACGTTGTCATGCCATAATGATGATTTATGCATGAACTTGTATACTATGTAAAATGTTTCAACTTGTATTTACTTGTTTACATGTTTGCATAGGATGTAACTTGGGAAGTAATATGATAGAAAAAAGATGATACTAAATATGCATGATTATCTATGAATGTCATATGTGTAATCCCTTAAAAGATGAATTAATAATTAATTAATTAAAAAGGGAATACACTAGTAGAGCGAAGGTTAGCAACCTAGAATTAGGTATGTACCATATCTGGATAATATGATGGCCTGGTGGGTTGAAAGATACCTATAGGATAAGAGCTTAAGCCAACCTTGACGCCGAATGGTTTTTCTAGACAACCACTATGGGCACGGTCCATGGTTTCTAGGACTGGAGTGGTGTTGACGATTGATGGAATGTCTGCACAAACACCACGTGGAATTTGGGAGGTGTAACTTCATGGAATTATAATCGCTCGTACCAATCCTTAATGACAACGCATGTACTGGTATATGAAATGTCGGAGTAGCAAACACAACAAAATCGAGGGCAATGTTGCGGGTGATAGTTGTGTCTCATTTAGTGCATTGGGTCGTGCCGGCCACATTAGTAGTGAATGGGATACTTATGTAACATCCATAAAATTAATAATAATTTTAAACTTTTCAAACATTCGAAAACCATCTATTGCTTACAAATTGTTTTTAAAATTGTTTAACATCAGAGAAAATCCCAAAAATCATAACATAAAATATGAGGAGGTACACGAGCCTTCGGCTTCCCGCGATCATCCGATGTACCTGAAACAAAATCCATAACTGTAAGACCAAAGCTTAGTGAGTCTTCCCCAAAATACCACCACATGAACATAACCAATAACAACATGCATAATGAGCCTTCAGCCTGACTGGACCGCCTCGCAGGGCCTTTAGCCTATCTGGACCGCTCCCGAGCCAATGGCATGACTGGACCACATCGTAGGGCCTACAGCCTATCCGGACCACTCATCGGGCCTTCGGTCTGACTGGACCGCATCAGAGGGCCTACAGTCTATCCGGACCGCCCAGGGTATCTTGGCCTTCAACACAAAGCAGGACCACCTCAACCCCATCACACACAAACCATGTCAACATATACATAACAATTAAGCATATAACCAGCCAACAAACAAACAGGCAGATCTTACAGATACCTAAGCATAGCATCATCCTATCTACCACGATACAGATCTAATAGATCACAATAGCATAGTAACTGCCTATCTACCATGATACAGATCTAACAAATCACTACAACATACAAGTATATGATAAACCATGATAACAATCCAAAAGGGCCGGCCTTGGTGCCTTCGACCCTGATAGTATAGTGAGGAAAACTCACCTCACAAGCAGAGCTAACCTCATCAAAATCCTGAAATGCCTGAAATATCCTCAAGGTCAAACTTGGTCAACAATGGTCAGAGTCAAAGTCAACAATCCATGTTGACCCAACTCGTCGAGTTCCTTCATATCTCAGAAAATCATGTAAAGATCAAGATAACTCGCCGAGTTACCAGAGCAACTCGTCAAGTTCTTTAGTATCCAGAAAACGGGAAAACTCGGCTCAACTCTATGAGTTGGCTAAGCAATTCGTCGAGTTGTCCTAGTCTTAATACATTCATTCGCTTTGCAAACGAGTCTAATGACTCCAAACTATAGATCTAATCCCTTAGGGTTGAGATACCACGTAAAGCTGCAAGCTTTACGTCCATGCATGGCGTCAAGGGGCTAAAACACTAAAATAAAGCTTATTAAGGGACTTAGAGCATGAAAGAGGGCCAAGACTTGATAAAGTTGGCGACTTTAAGTCCATGCAGGCTATGGGATGTCCAGATCTAATACCATGGCTTCATAACATGCTCAAATCTAAGAATGGTCCCAAAATAAGCTAATAATGGCCATAAACTTTCAAAAGAAAAGATCTAGCAAAGGGATGATCAAGATAACGACTTTATACCTCCAAATGGTTGCAACAACACTGAAAATCCAGGATCTAAAGCTTCTCCCTTCAACTTTGCACCACCAACTTCACACTCCTTCAAGAAAAGCACCAAAGAACACTCTTTAAGCTTACACACACTCAAAATGGGGAAAGAGCACGATTTGGGTTTTCTCTGGACTGAGGGGATGATGAGGGAGGCTAACAATGAGTCATAAGGTCTTTGAATAGGGTGCAAAACCTTGAAATTTAGGGTTTCATGTTCATCCCTCAACTCGTCGAGTTGGGGCCTTCCAACTCATCGGGTAGGCCTTAAAGATACACGACCATTTAAAACTCTACATGACGACTTGCAGCCTACCAACTCGTCAAGTTGCCCTAAAAATGAATATATATTAAGCGTCAAATTCATACCTGGGAATCGGGGTGTTACAACGTTCCCCGACTTGAAATAGGCTTCGTCCTCGAAGCCTACTACAGTAAACAATTCTAGATAATGCTCCCGTATTTCAGCCTCCGGTTCCCAGGTTCACTCAGATCCTCTCCAATGATGCTAGTGTATCTTTACCAAAGGTATCTCCTTATTTCTTAAAACCTTAACCTTTCTCTTGAAAATAGCTATAGGCCTCTCAACATAGTTCAGGTGCTCATCCACCAGAATGTCATCTAGTGACACAACCACATCCTCATCCAATACACACTTTCGTAACTACGAAATGTCAAATGTGCTATGGATATGAATGAGCTCGTCCAGGAGATCCAGTCTATATGCCACCTTGCCAACCTTGGAAATAATCCGAAATGGCCCAATGTATCGGGGACCCAACTTTTTGATGGGTTTTGAGCACTACATCAATCCTATGGTGTACATGCAAACCCTAAAGCTTTGGATATAGTTTGTCTAATGAACATGCAATAATCATCGTAAGCTCATAAACTCTAGATCTAGCATACAATAATCGAATTAACATATGAATTAGGGTTTGGATCTTACCTTGATTGTTATGTAGCAATAACAATCTCAATTCCTTTTGATCTTGACCTTTGAAAGCTTAGTGCCTCAAATGTTGCACCTCTAATGGAGTCACAAACACCATAAGCAACAAGATGACTTAGGAGAAGGAGGAGGAACACCAAAAACGTCCAATAACCCTTAGGGATTGCTTTACCACGTTTTTGGGGCCTTAGGGGTTTCTTATATAGGTAGGCTATTAGGGTTTTCAACTAGGAAACCCTAATTTGACTGCTTAGACCCTAAGCAGCCCATTGACTCCCTCCTTAGAGGCCTTGGACAAATTTTTATGGGTTTTGTTGGATTAGTGTCTAAGTCCATAACTATTTTGGTATGTACTTGGCCCGATGGTGCATGGTCCTTTTGGGTTTCCTTCATCAAAGCAACTTGATAGGATGAATTATGGAGAGAAAGGATTAATTATGATTTATTAATATATTATGAGAATAATATATTAAATGAGAAATCATATTGTTTAATTAATATTAGTCAAGAATTAATAAGAATTAAGTTTGTGGCTAATAGACATTAATTAAACTTAAGGGACTAGAACTGTCAATTGTGTGATAGTTGAATATTGAGCTAATGGACTCCATATTAAAGGGGTGGATGAATTCTATGGGGAAACCCATTAGAAATCGTCCAAAGGCCTTTAAGAAAGGGCTTCATGGGTTGCTTAGGGCCTAAGCATCCAAATTAGGGTTTCCTTGTTAGATAACCCTAATAGCCTCACTATTTAAGGAACCCTTAAGCCCCAAAAACGTGGTGGACTTGTTCTCTAGAGTTTCCACATGTTTTGGGCAGCCTCCTTCTCTTCTCCTCTTCATCCTCTTTCTCTTGGTGTTTGTGAGCCATTAGAGGAGTGACATTTGTGACTCTAAGTTTTCTAAAGTCAATACAAGGAGGAATTGAGATTGTTATTACTATATAACAATCAAGGTATGATCTAAACCCTTATTCATATGTTATATTGATTAGATCTATGGTTTTAAGTCTTGGATTAAAAGCATGTACAATAGAGAAACCTAGATCCAAGCTTTAGGATTTGCATGAGCACATAAGATGTCTTTTGGCTAAAACCCGTTAGTAGTATCAGAGCCTAGATAGATTTCTATTGTATTGATGCATATTTGATCGAAATCAACACTGAAAATCGAAATTTTTTGATTCTGAGTGTTTGACTCGCCGAGTCACTTGGTGCACTCGCCGAGTCAGGTGTACTCGACGAGTCCAAGTCCAGACTCGACGAGTCGAAACGTCTGACAACTAATTTTCGCGATTTTCTTCCTGTTTTGGCTTGGGATAATTACCCTAAATATATTTTTGTTATAAGATTCGAATTTTATCAATATTTGGTGATTATCCTTACCTAAATAGAAGATAATTGTCAAATTTTAGATAATCACTTGTTTTATTAGATAAAATTTGATTATTTGTAATTTAGATTTGAATTATCTTGTGAAAAGTTTCAATTTTTCCTCTTTAGGTTTTATAGTTTAAATTTGAACTTAATAGTTTTGTTTTGAAATTTAAATAGTTAAAACCCTAATGTTTTGAAAAGTTTCAAAAGTTGCCCTCAAGTTTTGGAATTTAAATTTTTGATTAAAAGGTTTGATTTTGAAATATTTAAATTCTAAACCCTAATGTTTTGAAACGTTTCAAAACTTGCTCTCAAATTTTGGAATTTAAAAGTTGATTAAGAGGTTTAATTTAGAAATGTTAAATTCTAAAACCCTAGTATAGTTTTGAAAAGTTCAAATCACATCCTTATGGTTTTATTAATTAATTAAGGTGTATAATTAAAAGAGATTTAATAAATCCATAAAGTTTTGGTTCAAATTTAATTAACTTAAAAGTATAAATTATTAAATTAGAACACCTAGTATTTTAAAAGTGTAAAATACATCCTATACTATATATAACATTAAAGGTCTAACATTATATATATGTATGAGTAAAAGTCAGTCTTACCGTTAGTAGGCCTCATTCACGAAGCTGGTCTATAAGGGGTGTTTAAGGAAATTGCCTATAAAATGGCGATTGAATGGGTATCCACTCTTACCCACCGCACTCTTGACTAGTGGAGGGTCGTTGGCCGAGCGGGTAGGATAGGACAGAAACCTTCCATTATATGTATAATGAAGTATAAAAGTAACTAAATGCTTTCATAAAATTCCCAATCTTAGTTACTTTAGGCAAAAGTGAATTGATGCAATTCCATGAAATTACACTTTGTGCCCTTGCGAAGACGTTAGTGTAGCATGTGTGGTTAACCGGCACACTAAATGGTTCTAAGAAAAGGTATCAAAGGGTGACTCAATGTTTGTCATAGTTCGGTGGAGCGTGTGTGGTTAACCGGCACATCGAATATGTGACTGTAACATGTGGGGGCACCATGTAAGTTTTCATGGTTATTCACACCCGCTTTGTGATCCTCGGCATCCCAGTCACCAACTAGAGGGGCATATCGAGATTTAAACATGCCATTGAAAAGTTCAATGAATCTCATAGGATCTAGGAATTTTCAATACATTTAAAACTTAAGATTCTTTTCGTTTTTTAATGGTGGAAAATTAGTGAATCGTCATTCACTTACCTTCAAATGTTCTGCAATTAGGTTTACGACATCCCTCTCCCGAGTTGTAGAATATTTTTTTGGGTCCTAGCCTTAGTATATCATTTGGGTGATTTACTAAGGACTCAATAAATCAACTAACTTGAATTTTTTTTCTCCCGTTTTGTAGATGTTAAAGTGCGACAACTATGGTCTTCCCAAATCCCGTGGAACTAGCATTCCACATGAAGATGATATTCCACGATTTGATCGAGGAACAAGAAATCATGCTTCACTGCCTCCTCCTCCTCCCGTTGTTCTCCCTAACCCACAAGATCGAAGAATTGAAAGGTTCAATGTCACTAAAGCTCTATTGAAAATGAAACATGAAGATGGTAAACCCATGTATGCCCATGTTCTAGGAATGAAATCACACATCGATAGGTTGATAATGTTGGGTGCGTCATTCCCCGATGAGTTGTCTATAGGCTGGGTTCTACAGTCACTCCCTGAATCATACAATGAGTTCAAAAGAAAGTATTATATGATGGATCATGATGCAAACCTCATTGACTTAACTTACATGCTCATTGTTGCTGAATCAGAAATGATTTGGCAAAGCAATGGAGCGTATTTGTTGGGAAAGTCAACCGACCATGCTTTAGAGGACGTTCTAGGAGAACCGACCTGCGTTTGCTTCCAAGAGAAAGGGCGTTGGATACAAGTCTGCCCTAAGAGCCCGAAGAGTCCAGAAGATGGGAGAGTCAAAGAGTATGGCTGTACTTCAGGTAAAATCCACTATCTAACTCCATTAAGTTCCTATTCATTGATTCTTAATACATAATGTGATAAGATTGCACTTGAATGTTTTGCATGATCAATGAAAAGAGAGGAAGATGGATAAAAGAGCAAGATGAGTCTAATCACAAAGAAATGGATCTCAATCGCATGGATTCGAAGATTAGATTTTGAGCTTAGAAAGTTATGATAGAGTTGTTAGGAATATTCGATTAAATAGTTTTCAATTGATTTTACATTGTAAGGACAAATGTTTTCCGCTGCTTTTATGAATAAAATAAATTTTTTGTTTGACTCATTTATTTATTTATTTCCTTGCAATGAAATCGTGATGAAAAATTGATGTTTGCATATTTCTACAACGAATGGATGTGATTCTTAATTATGGAAAGGTCAAGAATTTACCAAATAGGGAAAGTTTCTTATCGACCAAGTTTCAAGTGGACAGAAACTTGGAATCATGCAACAAGTATTGTATGATAAATGAAAAATTTTAACATTTGGGAAAATTAGACTAATTCGTTGACAAGGTGTCAAGTGAAAGGACTAGGAGATCGAGTACACAAAGTTGTGTGTTGATCAAGTCCACCACAAGAGTAAAAAAGATATTCATCATGATTTACTAAGGTTAAGTAAATATGATTACACTTATGAGATTAAGTGTAATTCTTAGATGATTGAAAAAGTTTAAATCAATAGCAGAACGAATAAGAAGAATCAAGTAGGCAGAAAGATAAAAGTTTCTCTATTCTAAGAAGAAGGGAGAGTACCTTTTATCATATTTTATGATAGGTCTTAATGATTAAGAACCATATCTCAATTGATCCTCTAAGTGAGTCTTAGTGCAATTGTATGTCTAAGAAGAGGAATCAAGAATTGAAGAAATGGTTAAATCAAGAAGTCAATCATACTTCATCCAAAAACAAGTCTTAAAGTTAAGATTGTGACATCGAGTAACAAGTCTTTAGAAGGTTTATAACACTCATCAAATGTAAAATATGGAAAGAGTTTTCCTATTCTTGCACATTTGAAATTGGAAAGTTGTGATGTCTTGGATAAGACAAAGACCAACTAGGACCAAATTTTATGAAGTGTTTTGTCATGATAAAAGCTACACTAACTCTTGAATATTGGTTTTTCAAGAAATGTTTTATTGACAAGAGAATCTTATATGTTGAAGAGTCAGTGGGAGTCTTAATGGTCTTGAAAGGTTTCAAGAACTTACCAAGAATAAACCTTATCTAACATCACTAGCACACGACTTGAGGTTTACAACCTATCGTGTTGACATTATCTTGTTTGTGTGCGTTTCCAATCGAGTTAATTATGCATAAGAGTCCTATGAGTTTTCATTGAATGCATAAAAGGCAAGCACCTTAATCAATGAAAAGTATATTGATAAGATAGGGTGAGTTGTTTAACTACTTGGAAGACATGGTGGGCAGCCGTGTTACCATAAGGCAAGAGATCAAGATTAAGAAAGTTCGGTCCATAAGAGTTTGAATTTGTCGTAAACTTTGTTTTTTGACAAATTCACATGGATAGGAACACATACACCATTAAAATATAAGTGTCATAAGATTTTCTCCTTAATGAAAATGACTGTGAGAAAATGCTTTCACTAAGGAAGATTTTAAGAAGATAGCGATTGTAAAATTGTATTCTCGAATTCGATTATGGTTACGGTATCCCTTTCTATAATTCGAATTGTGAGATTTGGCAATTAGTCTAAATTGTTTAAGACACACATATGAGCTATCTTGGATAAAGGTGTATGAGATTAAGAAGCCTTGATAAAGGATTATCAAAGCATTAGGTATTAGAAACATGAACTTAAGAAATTCAATAAGTATTGTTTTTCTGTAAGTTGAGCTGTTTTCTAAATACATGTCAAAGCTAGTGGGAGCATAAGTGTTATGTTTATAATAATCATCATGATAGTGGGAGCATAAATGTTATGATTGTATGATTATTAAGGCAAGTATTGCAAGTTAGCAATATTAATTATAGAAAACAAGAGTTATACTTTGCAAAGTAGTAAAGGTGTAAAGTTGTTTTGCTATAATTAAGGGAGAGAATGTCACACCCCAAAACCGAGAACGGCAGAAACATTCTAGGGCAGAGGATGTCCTGTAATGTATCACAACAAATGTAATGTAGTAGACAAGCAACAACATCGTCCATTTCATTAATAGTAAAAGTTTAATACATGTGTGTTCTTTCATAGTAATAAGACATTACAACAAGCAATCAAAATAAAAGACGAGTCTTGACTGCTGTGTCTTCGCAAAACCTGGTCATCGTACCTGTCTACTGGTGACCTGAGAATACAAGTTATTTTGAAAGTGTAGGTCAGCATTTAAGCTGGTGAGTTCATAAGTATTTAATGTCATCGTTTGTATAAGTATGAAGAAAACATTTGGAATTATTCAATGTAATTGTTTCTATAAGTATGAAGAAAACATTTGGAATTATTCAATGTAACTGTTTGTATAAGTATGAAGAAAACATTTGGAATTATTCAATCACTACTAGAAAAAAGGCCTTTAATGACGCGCAAACAATGACACGCGGTGATTTACGATACGCAAAAGCGTGTACCCTTAAAATAATGTCATCTCTTCTAAAATTTGAATGAGAAACGACACGCTTTTGTGCGCGCCCTAAAATTAATGTCCAACAAAAAAAAAATTAAAAACACGGAGGGCACTTACTTAAAAATGGGCGTTGTCTAGAAATGTCGCTTTATATTTTTTAAATGAAATGCGCTTTCTCTTCTTTTGCACCTGGGGGGAAACGAAAATCCCAAAAGTTTGAAAGACCGCCATTGTTATCCTCTACCTTATTTCCATCATTCTTTTCTCTCTCTCTCTCTCTCTTAGTCTCTCTCTCTCTCTCACTCTAATACACAAAAAACCCTAATATCATCATCAATCCTCTTTTCTCCCACAACAAAATCGCAATATCACCAAATCTCTGATCCCGTCTTTTGAACACATCAGGAGATTCAATCGCCAGCTCCTGATGTGGGTTTCAATACTTCCATCTCAACTTTCTCTTCCATCTACAATATTTCTTTCCAGCGATGAAGGTTTCTCATGATTTTTTGTTGTACTTACAAGCCCTAGGTCTTGATGCGTGATGTGTGCGTATCTTGCACCTGATGCATCCCCTCTCCCAGTACTGATCAAGCTTCGGAATGATTGTTATCCCTCCACCTTCCCCTACGGATACGCTCCCACCTCCCATAATGTCAAACTCCTAAAACTGCCTCCACGATTGATTGAAGTTTTTGTCTGTTAGTCTTGAACCGAAATCAGTTCCATGATTGATTGAAGTTTTTGGAGAAATCTCGGCAGTGAATTTCGTTGAATTCTAGTTCTGAAATCATTTGCACGACTTCACCACTTCTCTTAGCGTTCACTCATCATCTCGTCACCATGACCATGAGACTATCATCATCTTCGAGCCAATGACTCATCCTATTCCCTTGCTAGTTTTTTCAAGAAGGTATGAATGTTCCTAGATATTTCATCTCCTTTTTAATATGTACCTCTATCGATACTTTTCTAGTGTTTCAATTGGCCTTCTTCTTGTAATTTTAGTCCGTTTTGAAATCTTTATTGTGAATCATTACCTGATATGGCTATATCCTTTCATTCTCTCCTATTTTGTATAATTTTCTTGTGTTTTGTAATTGCACATAATGTGTTCGATGTAATGTCCGTTTCAGATTATTCATATTTTTTTTACTTAGATTTAGAATCTAATACTTACCTTTTCAATAATGATCAACTGAATGGATATAGGAAGTCTTTAAATTTCAAATTAGGCGATGGAGTATATAAATTATAAAAGAACGATATCTTTTGAGGAGGTAATTTTTCTGATGATTGCTCATGTTCTTATTATTTTCCTCTTGTTTTCTTATTCAATTAGGCTGAGGTGACAATTTCAAGTGCAATCAGCAGAGATTGATTCTAGAATGCCGAAATATTGGTTAATTGACAATGACTCACCTATGTTGAAGCTACCTGGTATGAAACATTGTGTTTTGATGATTTTTCAAGGTAATTTTGCAAATATACGACTGTTTAGTAGTTTACTATTCCCAAATCCTTACATTGTTGTGCAACTTTACATTTAAAGGTGATTCTGTTTTAGCATCCATGTATCTTGAAAATGAATGCTTTATGTTGTTTATCATACTAAAAAAGTAGTATGATTGATTTTCAGATATGTATTTATGAAACAAACATTAATTTACAAAAAATAATAATAATAATAATAAAGGGTGATTATG
Organism: Lactuca sativa; assembly: GCF_002870075.4. Taxonomy (NCBI): domain Eukaryota; kingdom Viridiplantae; phylum Streptophyta; class Magnoliopsida; order Asterales; family Asteraceae; genus Lactuca; species Lactuca sativa. The sequence goes on from NC_056625.2 coordinate 211,430,367, forward strand.
TCATTTGTCATTTTTTACATTCTAAATCCTTTGACATTGTTACAAAACAAAGAAAAACATACAAATGAATGTAATTTGTATTTGTATTTCATTTTTTTTCTGTTCAACAAAATATCCCTTTAGTTACATATGTTGTAAATGACCGGAATACCCTTTTTTAAAAACGTTTTAAAAAGGCTTCATGAACAAGAAACTATTAAAAGGCTAATCCTTTTACACTAATTCCTAATTGATTTTCAGATCTATATTCCAATTTCTTCCAAAATATTATTCGTATAAAAAACAAACACCTTCTAAAATCTAAATTATATTTATCTTTTTGCAAAATCAACAGAAAAGAAAGTGACAGATGATCCAAAGATAAACAAGTGTGTATGTGTGATATTTAAATCTTGATTTTGGTCTTTGTATGTTTATTTACTCAGAACTGATATTATGGTTAACTAAAACAATCAAGAAAGTTTGAGGTGTGCTTAATTGTTGCTTTTATTATTTATTTATTTTTTAAATTTTTAATTTTTTTTTTACTATGTTAAGGTTGAAGACAATAATAAACCCGTATGGACAACATTGTACTCATTGGAATCTACACTTTCTAAAAGAAAAGAAGAACTTTCAGCACCTCAACAAGGCAAACCATCTTGGAGAAAACCTTATTGCATGATGGCAAGTTATTGTGCAAAAAGATTGGGTATGCTCATTTCTATTTATTTATAAATTAAAATAATAGTTTTAAATTTAAAATAATTTAATTTCTTATACATTTTAAGATGACCAAAAATAAAATATATTGTTATATTATGATATAGAATATAGCTCAATAATAAAATCAAGATTAAATTACAATTCGGTCCCTGTGGTATACGGTATTTTTTGCGTTTGGTCCAAGGGGCAAAGGGTAAAGTGGTTTTTGTAAAAAAATTAATAGATGAGTAGTTAGAATTAACTATTCACATTTTAATATGATCAAAAATAAAATACTTTATAACTTAGAATATAGTTTAATAACGAACTCGATATTAAATTATAATTTGGTCCATGTTTTTTTCGGGTTTGGTCCAAGGGCAAAATGCTCTTTCTAAAAAAAAACAGACAAGTACTTAAAATTAATGATTCACATACCAAAATTGTAATTTAGTCTTAACCTACTTCTAAAAAACAATGCGCTATTTCCTTTGTACGATAATCATGTATTTCTGTGCATCGTTAAGAGGTTTGTCCCAATAACTCGCCTGAATGATTCAATCATGTTGGGTAAGATTGTTGAACGGATCTGCTAATTTAGAAAACTTACCATTTTACCCTTCTAATAAAAAAAACTTTGAAATGAAAATTAAGTACTCAAAATCTACAATTGTCAAACTAACATTTATATATTATTTTTGTGTTCTTTTAAACGCAGGTTATAGTATTTTTACCGTTACTAACATCTACATTTTGATTAACTGAACTAATAAATCTTTGGCAGTAGGGAAGGTGAAAGCAATGGCAGATCTGCATCAAAGGAGAGCAGAAATGACAAATTATTCTTACCCTTTTATTGCTTTATCAGGTTAGTATAAGACCTGCAATACGTTTCTTTCATATTCTTCACTAAAATCTCAGAAGCACCATTTACCTCATTAAATAAAAGAGATGGCAAATGCATTTTACTTATTTGTCTTACTAACGTTTTCTTCTATTTTATCTCTCCAATGTTTCTTCTTTCAACCACTCAATCTCTATGGAGCCTCGACACAATCAGTTAGGTCATCGGTCCTTCTTCCCCACTTCTTCGCTTCGAAAGAAAAGGGAGAGGCTGAGATCGGTACAACAACCATAAGGGGTAGGAGTGCTTGGATCGTTTCTTTGAGTTGACAGAGGGGTTTGGATTGTTGTTCAAATCAATAGGGACAATGGAGGAAAAAGAAAAAGGCTGGGCAGGTTCATGAATTCATGAATAGGGTCTTCTGGGTTATCCAGGTCAGATTTCTCATCGCTTTTCCCATTTTGCCCTTGCAGAAAGATTTTTTCTTTTTGAAACTAAAGGGTATATATGTCATTGTGCAGCAAGTATACATGTATTTCCGAGGCAGTGGGCAGGCTGCTGAGTTAAGACGTGAAGCTGCTTGAACCACTGTACGAGCAGCAATATGACCATATCGCCCCTATCATTTCAACAGTTTTTTTTTGTTTTTCTGGATTAATGCGTGTCAGAAAATGAACACATTCCGCCCCGCGCAACGCGCGGGTAACCCCTCTAGTTTTCATCAAATATGCAGGTATTTGCACTTTTTATCATATTTTTGCTTTACTTATTTGAATAATCATTTTGATTTTGAACAACATTGTAGTTATACCCTTCAAAATATTGGCTAGTTGGATCATCTTTACCTTCCACTTTTTTCCCCTGAAGTTATTCAGTCTGCACTAAGTGAGATCACACCAAACAATGTAAGGTAGCGTATCATCTATCAATGAGTTTGTTAGTGCTCGCTAAATTTATATGATTTCTCAGTATGCCCTTCTGGTTCCAGAAACATTTGGGAGTCAACAAACTTTGATGGACATACTGAGCTAACAGAGCCATGGTATGGAACTACATTTTCTATTGAAAAAATCACTGGCTCCACCATTTAGGTATTACTTTTGACTTTTCTTTATATGTGTTTGACTTTGTAATCAGAATTATTTATAATATCACATGTGTAAATCACTGGCTCCACCATTCTAGTCTATTTTTGTATTTGTGATTCGATTTTTGAAAAATTTCAAATCATTTTTCAGGTATAAAGTTGTGAAAGCAAGAAGTGGGGCAGGCCATACTGTTGTTCTAATTGAAGATGGCCTTTCTTTCTCTTTTGGTTGGAACAAGCATGGGCAACTTGGAACAGCGTCAACCAAAAATGGTGATTTTCTCTGTAGAATTTGAATTATCTCCATGCTTATATTCTAGCTTCTAGAAGATTCTTTCATGCTAACACGTGTTTTTGATTATGTAGAGTGTGAATTATCTCCAGTACGTTGTCTTATAACGGATGAAAAAGATGTTTCATGTGGGGCTACAAAAGGTGTTAGTGTTAGTGATGAAAGCTTGGTTCAGATTCAAAAAGTGTTGTAGAGCTAACAAATGGTTCTTCAGGTATGCAATACTCTAGGCATAATTATAATATAAAACTATAAAAAATTCAATTTTTTGATATATATTTTTTATTTTGTTTTGCAGAGGATACTAAAGAGCAAATCTTGCAAAGGATATTTTTTGTTTTGTTTTGCAGAGGATACCCCTCACATTTTCCCAAATTACCCCTTCCTCTACAATGTTTTTTTTGTTTCTGTGTATTTTGTGCATCAGGTAAAGTTGGTGGAAGAAAGGAATATGAAGCCACTTGATTCAAATCTTGCAGCATTATCGGCAAGATGCAGTAAATACTTGGAGTTGAATTTGGCTAAGTCATTCTTGAGTGAGATGGGCCAATGTACAAATTTTTATCCATATAACAGCTGTTTGGAGAATTAGTCTTAAAGAGTTATGAAAGGCAAGATGCAACTTTACTTAGTTGGAATTTGATGTAGAGAGTAGATTAGATGCAAATTTAGATATTGTAAAAAATAGAATTGTATGACATTAAATTTTATGCAATGGATTGTATTTTTTGTATATGATATTTTATTTCTATTATGAGACATTAAATGCAAATTCAATTTAAAAATTAATAAATATATAAATATTTTTTTTAGAACATTTAAAATTATGATACGCAAAAATGTATGTCTTCTTCATTTATGACATAGCCTTTCTTGACAGGGGCTTCCTTGATATGCATTGCGCGTCATAAACACGCGCGTCGTAAGGTTACGACACGCAAATGCGTGTCGTGATCCTTTATGACAGGGCCTTCCTTGATACGCATTGCGTGTCATAACCGCGCGTCGTAAATGCGCGTCATAAATGCGCGTCGTAAATGCGCGTCGTCTATATACGACGCGCAAAAGCGCGTCGTCTCTCTTTATGACAGGGCCTTCCTTGACACGCATTTGCGCGTCGTCTGAGCATTTTACGACGCGCAATGAGCGTCGTAAAAGGCCTTTTTTCTAGTAGTGAATGTAATTGTTTGTATAAGTATGAAGAAAACATTTGGAATTATTCAATGTAAGTGTTTGTATAAGTATGAAGAAAA